>NC_135786.1:97930000-98261250 GCF_051106095.1 Pogona vitticeps
CTATCTATCTATCTATCTATCTACCTACCTACCTACCTACCTACCTACCTACCTACCTACCTTCCTACCTACCTACCTACCTACCTACCTACCTACCTACCTACCTACCTACCTATCTATCTATCTATCTATCTATCTATCTATCTATCTATCTATCTATCTATCTATCTATCTATCTAATATGCCGCCCACTCTACCCAAAAGTCTCTGGGCGGCTTACAACAATTAAAATTGAATTAAAATACAATAAAAGATAAAATGATTAAAATACAATTAAAATTGCCATCAGGACCCACAGTTGATGTTATTTCAATTAAAAGCCTTCTGGAACAGGAAGGTTTTGGCCTGGCGCCGAAATGTCATCAACGTCGGCGCCAGACGAATTTCAGTCAGGAGGGCATTCCATAGTCTGGGGGGAGCTGCCGAAAAGACCCTTTGTCTACAAGCCGTCCCTCTTACTTCCTTGAGATGCTTTCAATTATATGAATTGTGACTAGCTTTAAAAAGCTGAAAAAGCATGACTACTGTTAAAAGGGTGAAGAAATTGATCTTCCATCTATATGTAGAAAAGCATGTGACATAATTCTTCTGGGACTGTATCAATGGTGAATACGGATAGGTACGATCTGTCAGTTTTGCTTATTCTTGTACTGGTATTTTGTAAAACTTCACTCATTTTCCCCACCCAGAAATGAAGACATTTCAGACACAAGTATTTCTAGCATGAAGAAAGCATACCTTTCTGCCTTGCAGGAGCTAGAAAAGCGACTTGGAGAAAAGAAGACATTGTCTCTAATTAGTATGAACATGGTTGTATAGTCAGACATTTAGAGCCAGATTGTTTTGGAATTAAGCACTTGAAGGCAATTCTTTCCACCCCAACATGAAGGAAATTATGCATTATTTTAAACAACAATCAGAAGAAAATTCCCCATATCCTTAGTTCAGAAGGGAAGTAGGGGGCTGCATGTTCGGATATCCTTTCACGTACATTATACTACCAGTTTATGCATAATCTTTAGGTCCTATTGGATGCATCTACCTGACATTATAGGTTCCCACATGAGGCAGAGGCAAATGGACAGTTCACTTCTTCATGCAGAAACATAACTGTCCTTGGGCAGTCTATAGAGGATTCCACCGAAATGGAGACATGAGGCATGAGTGGGAGGGGTGTCTCATTAAACCACAGTGCAATCAGGTAGCCCCCACATGCTTGGAACACAGGCTACTAATGACTATAGCATATGTTCCACTCCACACATTTGACTTTCCTTCTATGTGTGTGTGCCCATATGCCTGCGGATGTATGCACATATACACACATCAACCTATATGAGGCTAGGAGAACAACGTACAACCCCATGGACCCATTTTAGTTCTGTAGAAACAGAGGGAACTTGGCACACTCACCTGTTTCTTAGCCCAGTAAGTTGCACCATCGTAGGTCCATTAAATCAGTGGGGATTTAGTGAGTCACCTCCTCCATTAGTTCCATTGATTCAGAAGTTTCAACTTCCTTCAATATAGCAAAGCATAACTAGAGTAGGCTAGTTTGAATCAATGGACCTTACAAAAGAGTTAATTCACCAAATCCCCACTGATTCTATGGGTGAACACTAAACAACAGGACTTCAACCTGGGTCAGACCTATGTCTTTCTATTTCAACATCCTTTCCACTGGCTCCAGCTCTCCAAGGTTACAAAGATACCTCTTTCATAGGCTGCCTGGAGATGCAAGAGATGACTGTGAGACCTTCTGCAAAACAAACAAACATCTTCCTGGGATATTAAATGTTAGTACTATCTTGCCATCCAAAACCTGTCTTCTTCCTTAAATACTGAATCCAGGGCCTTTTAAATCAACACAGGGTTGCCTTTGATTCAAAGCGGTGCTCTCTCAAAGTGAGAAGCAAACATATTTTGCAGCAGGCAAGGCTGCTCTGAATGTTGACACATTTAAAATTAAAATAGTCACGCATGTAAAATGTAGACGGTGTGCCACTGCTTAAAAGAAAGAGGAAAATTGCCAGAGTGGGGCAGAAGGGAGTTGCAAGGTGCAACCTGAACCCATTGTGTTGGTAAGCATTTGCCAAACATTTTGGCAACCATATCTTGTGCCAAACTGAAAATATGATGTGACGCTTTGGTGGGAAACTTAGAAAATATGGAAGCATTACCTTGTGGGACTACAACTCTCATCTTGCCTCAGCCAGCATGTGGGTTCTGTGTGCTGTAGTTAAACAACAACAACAACAACAACAACAAAACCTTACATTTCCAGATTCTGGTATGCTGGACTTGTGAGCCTTGAGCTGTGGGGTGGTTTACCTTTCCCTAGTGTGCCAGGCAAGGAGTAGGCAACAGGGCAACATGGAACAGACAACAGTGGAAGAGCTTGCTTTTATGTCAACATCAGGGCCAAAGTTCCCTCCTCTCCTGTGAATGGCTTCTATCAACACCCACAGCTGTGGATAGGTGAAGGCAGCTTGCTGCTCTGTATGCTAAACTCACTTTCAATCAGTCATACTGTATAACCCATTCATTGTCATTAACCTTTGCTAGCTGGGCATGCAAATTGGTCTGAGAGGAGTTAGCTTCAATGGCAGTTTGGTGTTTTGGGCACTGATGTTCCTGGAAGCAGTAATTTTCCCAGGCATTCTTATGGGAAGAGGATTTTTTTTCTTTTTAATTACAGGCTTATGTAAAAGATCACCTTCTGTAATGGTAGCCTGTGACTTCATACCACCTTTCCAGTGTACTCCTCTCACCCAAATCAACAAAGCAGTTCAAGAGGGGAAATTATATAACAGGCAAATAATCTTGCTGATGTTTGAGACAATATTGTATACAATTATTAGTAATACTGTGGAACTGTCTACCTCAACTACGTAGTTCTGCCAAAAACGTTTTTTAAAAGCATTATGAAAGTGTGTTGTCTGAGGCAATGATATGATGAACCTCCTTGTTGGTGTACAAAAATGAATGAAAATACAGAACAATTTTCCTTTCTGTGCTTGGAGTAACGGAACAATACTTAACAGTCTTCATATTCTCTGTTTGCACACATATATTTGCCAAATTAGAATTAGAGACTTCTGGTATTGTCAGAATTTGACTTTAACAATTTTTCCTTTTCTTCTCATCCATTTCCTTGACACCAACTATTAGGCAATCATGGCCTCTATTAAAAACAGATTTATGTGTTTTTATACCTCATTATGTCTGTGCAAGGATCTTGAATCTCAGTTTAGCTTTGTTTTACAGCATAAGCTATGCTATTTCTTTTAAGGGTAAACTTTGTTGTCATTTCATTGGGAAAGCCAAAATAACAACATAGAGAACCCTGATATTGTTTCACGAAGGGCAGCACACCTTTAGTAGGTACCAAAAAATGGATTTCATCTCCATGAGGTAGAAGATATGCTGGCAAAACCAGATAGGAAAAATGGAGTTGGGGAAAGAAAATATTATACCACTTTAAAGACTAACAATTCAGTGTTAGCTTTCAAGGATCTAAGTCCACCCCATCAGACACTGAAGTGTTAATCCATGATTGACATGATCATACATACACCATGATTAAGTAAGGATACAGGTAATATTTATTTGTTTGTTTAATTAGTTAGTCCCTTGGTTGGTGGGTGGGCGGGTTATATACTGCCCCATTAGTGCAAAAGACCATTCTGAGCAGTTTACAACAATGGCTGGTAGAATAAGAACAAGAAGCACCAAGGACAATTCTCTGAATGATGGCAAGACAGGGAATGTAAATCAGACAGGGTCAATGTGGAAAGCCTCCCTGAATAGCAACATTTTAAGTTGTTTTCTGAACATAAGCAGAGTGGCTATCTAGAGGAGTTTAGCCTGAGAAGAACTGGTGGGTCTGGCAGATGACATTGGGGAGAGATGTTCCGACAGGTAGTGTAGTCCCCAACTGTGAAGGGCTTTATACATAATTTTATTTATTTATTTATTAAATTTATACCCCGCCCCTCTAGACCATGTCTACTCGGTGCGGCTAAGCATCAGTAATAGACAACATGACAAAAGATAAGGGGTACATTGTTATTATACTGTGCTGTTAAACTGCATCTGACTTGTTGTGACCCTGATAGAGTTTTTCAAGGTGTATGAGATATTTGAAGAGTAGTTTTACCATTGCTGCCCCACCCCTCAGTTTCCACAGCCAAGCAGGGATTAGAACACAGGTATCCTAGGTTCATTACTCAGTCAATTTTGGGCATCTTGAAAAGGGAAGACCAACCTGAGGTTAGGGAGGGCTGCGACAGAGGGATATTCCTGGAAGTAGGAGGATTTTGCACTACATGCCTAGACTTCTCTCCTGAATGCTGAAAAGTGCCAGTATGGACTTACTGATGGAAAGGTCCACGTCCTTTTCAGGCATTCAAAAGGAGTTTAAATAAATGCATGTGTAGAGAGTGGCATTCTGAACACTGTTAATTATGGTTCATGTGAGAGAGAACCCTGATTTTTCATGTCCTGAGCCTCCAAATGTAACAGAGGCTTTCCTCTTTGGACTGCTGCTCTCTGTATATGGATTGTCTTCCTCTCCTGATGCATTAACATCATTTCTCTCACCACCCACCCCTGCCTGAATAAGGTTCCAGTGCATGGATAATCTGTGTCTGCATGTTTAAATAAAAGATGTATTCTGTAGGTATTTTGCTAGAAGATCAGTCGGGCAAGGAAATAATATTTATTTCATCCTCTATAGATTTAACTAAGGGCCATCTGCTTTTACCCAGCTGTCTACAAAAAAAAAAAAAAAAAAAAAAAAAAAAAGAAGACTTTTTGATTCTCACCCGTGCAACTGAATTCTGTGAAAATGTTTTTCTATTGCAGAAGTTTGCAGCTGGCAGAAGATTCTCCCCCAGCCTTTGCCTCTATGCTTTATTATGGGTTTTAATCTTCAGATCTGGGGAATGGAGGAGATCCTGAACCTCCTCAGTGAAGCATTCTAAGCACATATTTATTAAGACAGTTTTAGTGATTATTTGTTTCAAAGGTTTGCTGAGTCTTCACAAAAGGCAAGATCAATGGAGGAACCTGAGTGGTTTTGACCTCTTTCCAATTACCACTGGGGTTACCTTTACTGACTGCTCCAAGATCTGTCAAGGTAACTTAATTTATTCTCTGTTAAACTGAGAGTGACCTTAGGAATCTTTGTTTTAACCGCTATTCATTACCATGCCAAGAGGACTTTCCAGGGTACTTGTCATGCTCTGTGTAATAAAAGTGGCGGCTGTGTCCTATCCTCTCTCTCTTTTGGAACAAATTAAGTCAGAGTATTTTACATGTGTAAATTAGTTAAAGGTTATACTGTTACTTGCTTTTAAAAAAATTAGTCTGGCATTGATAATTTTAGCGAGAAGGATATAGAAATAGCTGCAATCATATCTGTTTAGTAACCATGGCACTTCTTCTTACAGATTGTCTGTTTCATTATTCCTTACTCTTCCTTATATAGTTGCTATAGGAGAGAAAGGAAAAAATGTCACACAATGATCTACATGGCTCTTCATGTTTCCACTCCTGCATTTGAGGTGGACATCCTGCCGCACTCAGGCTAACTCCAGAAGGCCGACAGCTGCCACCTGAGGCAACTGCCTTACTGTTCCTCCTGGTAGGACTTGCATTGAAGGACAATATCTGGAGGGCTATCTGAATGAATGCCATCAAAGGCAACCTTTCAGGTGTCCCGTAGCCCTTTAGAGCTCGGAGCTTGCCACAGTTCGGTCTAGTAGAGCTGGATTAGCTTTTGTGTCTAGCTGTTTGGGAGTTAGTCTAGACTGGACCTTAAATGCATCCTGTTATTTAATGTGCATCTTTCAATACAGATGAAAGCCCCAGTGTGTTTGCGTGTGCATGTGAGGTACTTAATGAGATGGGAACATGAGGAATTTTAGCTAACTCCCTTATAATGGTCATCACAGTATCACTATATTACTCCTCTGCAGCTGCCACATGGATTAGGAGGGATTGCCTGTTGGCGTTACTGTCAGATTTTCTGCAAAGGTGCAAAAAGGGAGCCAGGTTGGTCTCTTTGCCCAGCACCAAACCCTTCATGGGTGTTCTCTTTCCATGAGGTAACCTAACATTTAGCATGAGTACTCATACAGGAACGGCATGTTTCCTTGGCTAAGGGAGAGAACAAGGCCAATAAATGGTCCACTCCATGCTTAGATTTGGGCCAAATGTTTTCATGTATCCAAGCAGGGTGAGGAAGCTCTAGTGCAAACACTATAGATGGGCCCAGCTCAGATTGATTCTTCATTCCAAGTGGACTAGTGAAATGACTCTAGAGAAGAGTATTGCATAGTGCAGCTCTGAGGCCACAGCTGGCCATGTAGACTATCATGTGATCCCTCCTCTTTCCCTTCTGTCCTGAGCCCCATCAGGCTCTGTTGTGCCCATCTCCCTGAAAAATGATTTCCCGGGGGGGGGGGCGGGAATGGACGTAAGCCTCCAGGAGCACTGATTCACTCTTTAGACTAGTTATAGGTTTCTTCCTGAATTGTTTAAAACTCCAAAATTCCACTTTTTTTTCAACACTAGAAATGGACTGCCATCATCTTAAGGTTCCTTTCTTAGTTTGCTTGTATTTTTGATAGTCTGTTAGATCCTGGGGCAGAAAAGTGGCACCTGGCACCACGGAGGTCACCCACCCCTCCCTATTCCACACTGAGAAAGGACCACCTGCCCTCCCTCAATAAATTTCAGACTTGTAAAAAGTGTTATTCACCCCACCCCATCTAACCTGATTGAATAGAGACATGATTCTTACTGAAGAAGTAAGAAGCCCTAAGTCTATATCCAAATGAGATGGGATGGCTACACAGATTTTAGATGCCTAACTTCCAGTGTTTAATTCTAGATAACTCTGGCTAGGACTGGGAAATGTCTGAAACCATGGACAGCAGCTTCCATGTTGTGTAAAAATAGAGCTTGGTGGTCTTGTGGCTTCTCCTTGAAGCTATTTGACTTACTTTGAATTAACTTAGCTGTTTCACCTAAGAAAAAGCTCCCGCATCTGCTTCATGTTTTTGTGGCAACTCCATACTATTAATTGACAATAACAGATATCCAAATGTATCTTCGGAAGAATTCATTTTAATCCATTCTGTCATTTTTAAAAAACCATGTTCACAGCTCATAAAAAGGAAACAAAGAACCAACTTAATAGCAATCTGTGAAGAAACAATAGGCTCTGATGGAATTTATTCTAATTGTGTCTATTTCTGTCCTGCAATAACCAACCATTATTGTTTCTTCCTCTGCTTCATTAGAGATGACAAACATACCATTTTCTCATCCCGAAGTCCTTTTCACAATTCTTTTTACCATGCCCATTCCTTAGCAGGCTATGTTTTTGATATTTTAAATCAATATTATTTAGGAACACATTCTTTAATGTGGAATGTTTTATATTGTACTATGTTATATTATGGAAGAAAGAAAGAGCTATTATGTCCCAATATTCTCACTTGGTAAATTATTTGCATAGTTTTGAACAATTATTTGCATGGCATAGATTTCCTGCATTTTCCAGACAGGCAGACAATTTTATTCTTTGTGATAAATTATATAGCATTGTGTTCATAATGAAATTATATTAGATGCCTGTGTGCTGGATCTCTTTGTTAAAAGCAAGTTTCTGAAGGGCACGGCAGGCTTTGGTCAGGACTGTAGGTTTCAAATTCCATTTCTCGTATTGAATGGAGTCTCCTTCCCAAACTCTCTAAGCACGGGCATCCAGCATCCTTGTAATGACCATAACAAATTCAACAATCTCACACAGCTAACATCTCCCCTCAAAATTCACACCTACCATAGTGATGCAACCTGGTTATTGCTTATCCCCCTGTGGGGTATAAATGACCTTAACAGATCCATGATGCAGAAGATAATCTTGTACTCCCCTTGCCTGTATAAATGTGTGTCTTACCTACTGACAGGGCTGGATGAAGTCAAAAGTTCCACTGGCCCACAAAACCAGAAGAAAAATAGGTCTTGCCTTCCTGAAATAAACAATGAAAGAAGGCTTTGTGAAGCTTTGACCTTTTCAAAAAGCAATTCTCTATTACTGAAGACCTTTGTTAGCTTTAGTTATTTTTCAGTATTTACTACCCTTTTTTCCTGCCATCTGTGCAAAACAAAAGCAGAAATAAAACAAAAAAACTTCCTGAACAACTCATTGCGCTTTCATAGAAGTAAGATAAATCATTCATGATATCAAAAGTGACACTCAGTATATAAGTAATGTTGTCTAAAAAGCAGTCCCCTTTAATCTGCGTGGCAGTGGTATGATGAAATGGCAACAAAGCAGGTTTCAACTACTCAGAGACCTAACACTTGTCAAAAAAACAAGTGCGTCAATGTGCTATGACAGCCTTTGATTAAAAATATCGATTAGTCTTGTCTCTTACTTTCAGTGCTCAAGGATCATGGGAAATTGCTGAAAGCCCATCATTGTCCTTTTTAAAAATTCATCAAGGCACCCACTAAGCTCTGAAAATCTGACCCAATATAATAGCACTGAATATAAGCATATAAATCCCTGATTCAAAACAGTAATGCCAGCAAAGACTTCAGTGGAGGGACAACATTTTGATGATGTGGAAAGAATTATTTTATTTTTTTCTGCATTTGGAAATTTTGAGGACCTGGGTACAACAAAATACCCTGATCTAAATGCCCCCGTGGGCCATCTAATGGTCACCTCATGTCTACAGAATTATGGCTGTTATATGGTTCGCTCTTCCTGGGAGTGAAATGAAAGCTTGGTTGCAGAAATTCGCATGGCAGAAATGGTCTTGAATTGCAGGCCGGAGCCTTAGAATAGTTCCCAGGATACCCAGGAAGCATGGGTACTGTCCAAGCTGCCTGAGGGGTCCTAGGAACAGTAGCCCCCCCAAAAAGACCTTTTCCAAGCTTTACTGCAGATACCACAGCCATTCGGGTCCAGGTTTTGCCTTCCCTTCACCTGTCAGGAAACTTTCAGTAGAGTCTGTTGTATTCTGTAATTCAGGGACAGTAGCAGTGATAGCTCAGCAGCAACACTGATCTCATCTTCAGATCCATTGCCCAAACGTGCTAGTTATGGTTCCCTCATTACACTGTCCATTGGTGTCTCCGTTGCATGTGTTGCCTCCGATGCATTTTTGATATCACCTGGCAGGACAAAGTTCCAAATAGAGTAGTCCTAGAATGAGCTTGAATTTTTAGCATGTATACATTACTGAAACAGTGACATCTATGTTGGCTTGGGCATGTCATGAGAATGGCTGATGGTTGGATTCCAAACGATCTCCTGTATGGAGAATTAGTGCAGGGAAA
Organism: Pogona vitticeps; assembly: GCF_051106095.1. NCBI lineage: Eukaryota > Metazoa > Chordata > Lepidosauria > Squamata > Agamidae > Pogona > Pogona vitticeps. The sequence continues at coordinate 97,939,361 of NC_135786.1, forward strand.
GCATCCCAGAGGGAGATCACAGCTGCGATACAAGGGTATCTGCAAGTGGAATCTGAAGGCCTTAGAAAAGGACCTCACCAGATGGGAAACCTTGACATCTGAGCATTCAGCCTGGAGGCAGGTGGTGCATCATGGCCTCTCGCATTTTGAAGAGACCCTTGTCCAGCAGGTTAAGGCAAAGAGGCAGTCCTGGAAGCAGCCAAATCAGGGAGCTGGACAGGGGACAGATTCTATTTGTCTTCAGTATTGAAGGGATTGCCACTCTCGAATTGACCTTCTCAGCCATACTAGACGCTATTCCAAGCCCTCTATTCAGAGCATGTTATCAAAGTCTCTCGAGACTGAAGGATGCCTACTATTGATGTATACACCTTGGGCTAAAGCTTCATAACCAACATAGCAAGGCCAGCATGTTTTAACACATGCTCCAGAGCAATGATCATTGCTGTCCCCTTCAGCCCTATCACAGGCAGATAAACTGTGGCAACATTGGCAGTGATGGCAGAGCCATTAGGCAGAGTGAGGCAGTCACCTCTGCCAGCAGATGCTGGGGGAAGAGCCAACAGCCTTCCAGTTGAACCTCCAATGGCTCCCATCTCTTCATGAATGATGTATGTACCACACAGCTTGTTCCACACCCCTCAGATAGCCAGTTGCCAGCACTGAAATAAGATTCAACAGCCACTCCAACATATTTGACATAACACATATTTTTCTATGTGTCATGGCGAGAGCACCATTTTCTCTTTTGTCTTTTGTCTCAGCCAACAAAATGTCTTGTGTCGTTCCTGAAATGAAATGGGAGTTTCCTGATTCATTACTCAGTTTCTTAGCCAATACATGACACCAGTTGGTGTTTTATCAGTTGTTGATGAAAGCACTGTCATAGCTTGTGTTAGCAAAATGGCCACCACAGATCAAACTTAACTACAGACAGAGCTGTTTGGCTACCTGCTGCCTCTAAGAACTTACTTATTTGGTGAGGGAATTTACATGCTCAGAGCTGGTCTAGATCTTGTTTGTTATATTGCCTCGGGTTTCTGCTTCCACTGAACGTTAGCAACATAACTGTAATACTAATACCTCCAGAAAATACACAGAGAATTGGGAGTTACACATGTAAAGAGTTTTAAAATGAACAAGAAAACGTCCTCAGAAGCCCTTCAGACAGCCTGATACCACTGAGTGACTGTTGAATAGGGTTTACAGTGGACCCTCTACTTACGGAATTAATCCGTACTGGAATGGTGGCTGCAGGTCAAAAAGTCGTTGTTGTTCTGTCGTTCTGAAACCTTCTAATGGCATTTACAAGTAACAACAACACAAGCAAAATAGGAAAAGTAAAATTACACAGATTTCACAAGATTTTTTCAAGAGGGATATTGAGAAATTGACCGGCATGGGTGGCTGAAGGAAAAATGTTAAAACGGGCTAACATAAAAGCTCTTCTTAGGTGTGGATTTACTAGGGAGTGGAAATATTTGGGAGAGTGATCCTGAGATGGAAAAAATCCTACAGAGAGAGGGGAACGTACAGGGTTAAGGTTATTGCATAGGTGATTGAATTTGGCGTGACAGAGCTTGTCCTTGATTATGGAATAAGCCCTGGTGAGATTCATGTCTACCAAAGATTCCAGGGATATGTGAAGAGAAGAGAGTTTCTTTTCAATAAGCTGGAACCAAGAAAAGGAGTAAGAATCACACAATAAATCAAAAAGTCTGTAGGTCGAGTCTCCATTGACCTACAATGCACTGAAAACCGATTAATCCCATAACCGGCCTCTTTTGTTCCGTTTTTGCTCCATTTTGGCTTTTTTTCTAGTCTGTAAGTCGATTCTCCGGCTGCAAGTCGGACCTAAATATTGCGGCCAGAGAAGTCTGTAACTCGAAAAGTCTGTAAGTCGAGCCGTCTGTAAGTCGAGGGTCCACTGTAGTTGTCTCGTGTGATGACTGATCACAAAAACAATATTGTGAGAAAATGAGCCATTTGGAATGATTTGAAATATGAAACTCTTTCCTTTCCTTTCCTTCTCTGGAGAAAAAAACAACCCACAATTGACCCATCCTTTCCTTCCTTCTTCTTTGAAACACTCCTTTTTGGAAAACAAAATGCTCTGGGATGAATAAATCTGAAAGCAGGAAATATAGAGATGCTTAATGAGGGATGAGCACAGAGTAGGCAAGGCCATTACTGATTGTAATGAAGGTCCAAATCACTTCAGATTCTTGGCGGCTCTCTGACTCCTACTGCTTTCTTATCCTTGACGATTTACCAAAGGAGAATTGTGATGATCACAGCAAATTAGCCTGTGCAGGGAACGTGTTGCAAATCACACTGTTTGCACAACTTCCCCCCCCCCTTTTCTTTTAAAGACAGGACTGCAGTGGCTGCCTGTACTCAAAGTGCTAGTTCCAAAAGTTTTACTCCTTCTTTATTGAATTTTCAGGCTGGACCTGCATAGTGTTTGGCAAACACCATGTTTTTTTAGCCTCAGACTTTCAGTGTCACACATATGCAGGATCCAAGGAGATTTGCAGCAGAGAATCAATGGGTGGATGTGATGGGCAAAACAAAGTGAGCTGGGAAGTTAAGGATTCCTTTTGCCCATCTGCATACGAATGTCTCTTTGGCAAATGCCCCTGGATTTATATTATCCAAGCAGATTCAAGTTTGGGAACCTCCTTCCAACTGAATGAAAGGAAGAACCATCTCTGAACACTATTTGCGAGTTCCACTGGTCAGTCAAAATAATAAAATATAACCAAGACAGTAATCTGACCCTTAACTGAGATCTAACAGTTTATATCCACCAAATAAAACTGTCAGTTTTGAGCAAAAAGTCTGCTTTGTGCAGTTGTGCAGGTGATCTCACTGTCAGCTGCCACGTAAAATATAAACAATACCGATCTGTTTCCATAAACATGAACAAAGCAGTTGCTGAAGTTCTATATTTGTCATGCCATTCAACAGATGGATCTTACTTTCAGAATTAGAAGTAGGCACTTATTTGGTTTCAGTTATTTTTTATGTTTTTTTTTTAACAGAAATCTAGCAAAATGTGCACGGTTCATCATAATTGGGACGGAAAGAACTCAAAGTTAAATGGAAGTGAATTTGGGAGAAACCAAGACTGATGTCCCAGTTTTGATAATCCCCTCCCATTTCACACATTCAATTGGAAAGAAGTGTGTAGTTCTTCTGTATGTCTTATAATGGAGAGAACCCGTTTTCCTTGCAGGGTAACTTTTCCTCCTTTTGAATTATGCATTGCTGTTTTATTCCTGTCATAAAAAGGGGAGAATGAATGGCATATGAAAAAAACACGTTGAGAAACATTTCAAAAAGTTTTACAATGCCAAATCCCTTACATCATGCTAAGAACTTTTTATTGCATCATGATAACTGTAGTAAAAGCATTGGCTGTATATTTCCTGTCTTAGAAAGCTATATAGAGAGAATGTTTCCTTTCAAACCCATTCTCGGTTTTACTATTACTGTTGCATGCTATACTTAAGTTAACTGTTCTCTGATTGCTGGAACGGAGGGTTTCCTAGAATGTTGGAGTCTTACCTTTTACATTCCAGTAATAAACACTTAACTTTGGTTCTGAAAAAGAGATACATAAGTAAAAACAGCTTTTGAGCATGGGTTTTAAAGTTCTGGGTAGGGAACTGTATGATTTTCATGGGTCAGTTATAGCTGGAACTGACTAATTTCCCCTTCTTATTTAGGGCAGGCAACCTCACTTTCCTCCTCCTCCTCTCATGGATGAAGCTCAACCAACTGGATTTTATCTGCTTCCCAATCTCTCCTTCTTTTCTATGTACTTCTCTCATAGGTAAAGGTAAAGGTAAATGTTCCCCTTGACATTTTTAGTCCAGTCATGTCCGACTCTGGGGCGCAGTGCTGATCCCCGTCTCCAAGCCGTTGAGCCAGCGTTTGTCCGTAGACAGTTTCCATGGTCACGTGGCCAGCGTGACTAGGGAACACCGTTTTACCTTCCCACCAAGATGGTACCTATTTATCTACTCGCATTTTTAACATGCTTTCGAACTGCTAGGTTGGCGAGGAGCTGGGACAAAGCAACGGGAGCTCACTCTGTTGCGTGGATTCGATCTTACAACTGCTGGTCTTCTGACCCTGCAGCACAGGCTTCTGCAGTTTAGCCCACAGCGCCACCACATCCCCTCATAGGTAGCATGTTAGCAATAACTTGCTGGTTCCCTGGTTCCACCTGGACCACACTTCTTCCAGTGACCTCCCTCTACAACAGTCTCTTTGAGGCTTAGACATAAAGAAGTGCTGTATCATTCAGTTGTTCAGGTGCTAGAGGTTGGGAGTCCAATTCCCCACTGTGCCTCTTTCAAAGGGGCTGGCCTTGATGTTCCTCCCAGTTCTGCAGTCCCAAGATTATGATAATAATGAATGAATTGCCTCATGGGATAATAATGAATTGCCTCATGGGATCAACCATTATTGTGCCTGGGATACTTGGTAAGAAAAGAAAGCATTGGGGTTGAAGCTATGGTGTGGTAAATAGGCATGAAAGGTTGTGTTGATAAGCACACTCTTTATATGAAAAGAGTAGTGTGCTCAGGGTCTGAATATAAGGATCTAAAACAATAACTACCCAATTTGGGACCAAAATTATTATTGGACTGCGGCTCTCAGGAATTCTGATCATTGCTGGCACTGCCTAAGGTGTGTGAGTAATGTAGTCCAAGTGCATCTGTGGACCCAAGTTTGAAAACCACTGATCTAACCTGCTGTGTTATATTGAAATACAGTGGACCCTTGACTTACAGACAGCTCCACTTACAAACTTTTCGAGTTACAGACTTCTCTGGCTGCAAAATTTAGGTTCGACTTGCAGCTGGAGAATCAACCTACGGACCAGAAAATAAACCCAAAATGGAACAAAAAAGGCCAGTTATGGCATTAATCGGTTTCCAATGCATTGTAGGTCAATAGAGCCTCGACCTACAGACTTTTCGACCTGCAGCCACCATTCCAATAGGGATTAATTCCGTAAGTCGAGGGTCCACTGTAGTTTCGGAGGAATATGAGTTTCAATGCAAATGTTAGGGCAGTTTTTAAACAATGACTAGCAGGTCAACACAGAAAGGAATGAGATGGTTTATGGGGCTGATGCACACAGAAATGACCTGGAAAACACTAAACCAATCCAGCCTTCTCAAACTGGAACAGCAAGCAAGAACAACTTGCCTGCTTTTCTTTTATCCAGGTCAGAATGAGCAATGTACTGGCAATCTACTTTGAAGTATACTACCTCTTGTTACTGGTTTTATTTTATTTTATTTTGTGTATTTTATCACAGAGGAAATACAGAAAGTGCTGCAGAACGGGTTCCATGCAATTTCCTCTACTTGTTAAGCCTGGTGACATGACAAGGACATTCCACTCAGGCCAGCTAAACTGTTTGTCAAATGTATTACTTCAGGCCATCTGAAAGAGACAGCCATTACAAGTAAATACAGGGCAGTCTTTTGGGGGGAAATCAACCTGTGGTTACAGATAACAACTATTTGGAATTTTACTAGTTTTACCAGTATGTTGCTCTTAGGGAAGTGGGCCTTGCTTTCTCTTCTCTTCTCCCCTCTTCTTCACTTCCTGATGTAGAAGAACTATATGTGTGTATGTGTCTTTTTCAGAGGTTAGAAAAGTTCCTTTTTGTATTTCAATTCCCAGAATCCCCAAGGAAGTTGGATGCTCAGAGATTCTGAAAATTGCTACCTGGGTTTGCTTTGATTTTCTCATTTCTTTCTTTCTTTCTTTCTTTCTTTCTTTCTTTCTTTCTTTCTTTCTTTCTTTCTTTCTTTCTTTCTTTCTTTCTTTCTTTCTTTCTTTCTTTCTTTCTTTCTTTCTTTCTTTCTTTCTTTCTTTCTTTCTTTCTTTCTTTCTTTCTTTCTTTCTGAGTCTTGCCAATCTAGTGCTAAGGCAACTAGGCAACGGGGTGGTGGTGGTTGGGGGGAAGCAATCAGAAGAGAGAGAGGAGGAAGTTTTAAGGTAGCTCTGCCCTGGCTGGGTCACTTGCAAATCTGGATGGCCAGATCAGAGCTACTGTGTTTCCCCAAAAATTAGACAGGGTCTTATTTGCTGCAAAAAATGCATTACGGCTTATTTTCGGGGGATGTTTTACTCGTGGTTTACAGTTATATCATCTTCTGGTTGCTGCACAATGCTGCACAATTGTGGAAGGTGGGGATTCACTTAACTAGGGCTTATTTTTGGGGTAGGATGTATATTATGAGCATCCTGAAAAATCATACTAGGGCTTATTTTCAGGTTAGGTCTTATTTTCGGCGAAACAGGTTACCTTAATGAGCTGCATATAAAACTGTTCTCTCTCTCTCTCTCTCTCCTCCTCCTCCTCCTCCTCCTCCCCCTCCTCTGATTTGTTGATTTTTTGCCCTCTTTGGCCAGCTAGTTGTCCTTGCACTAGGACAGCAAGCTTTTAGAAGGAAGGAAGGAAGGGAAGGAAACAAGCAGACTCAGGCATCAGGTGAGGATTCAAACATTAACAAGATGAAAATAAGGCTGATTTCTTCTTCTGTGTCCGTTTACTCCTATGTGGTTGGCTGAAACAAACTAATAAAGGGAAACCTGAGTTCTTGGTGCAGCTTCATTCTCATTTTTCACACTGTGTAGTCACATCCCAGTTTAAAAAAAATCATGGAGATGGTTGAGATGAGAGAAACATCTCCAAGAGACAGGCTCAGCTTGCTTCCAATCCAGTTCCTGCCCAACTAAGGGCACACAGATTGATCCCAGCCCACCTTGTGTCCTTTTGGATATTCTCTAATCCAGTCCTTATCTGGGTTCATGTTGATACTTGTTTCCAGATCTCTAGGGCAAAAACATTCCTGAAAATGGGATATCTCAGAGGGCAAAGCCTAGAGCACAACAGTGGGACAACTGCACTAAGTCCCAAAGGTGCAAGGAAGGGAAGGGAAAGGAAGGGAAGGGAAGAGATGTGCACACAGGACCAAAGGAAGCAGCAGTGTTGCAGAGCTAACTGGTCTGTTTTATTTTCTCCCTTCTTTCCATGTGCCAAGCACAGCAGCTTCTTAAGAGAACCATAGGGAAGGAAAGGAGGGAAGGACTTTAAAACAGCAGCAGGCATGGTCTTCCTTGAGTTCTGTATAATATTACACTGGAGGCACCTGGTTTCTCCTTCATACTACAAATGCTGGATTTAACATAAAGGATATGTAGGGGGTGTCATTTTGCATTGCAGGTTCTTCTGGGTTTATTGCCCTGCCCTCTGATTGCTCTAAAAATGTCAAAATCCCCATGAATTTAGTCCATATTTATACATTTGTCCAAAAATAGTACACATCCCCATATCCTTTTCTTTAGTATCTTTTCCGCACCATAAGATGCAGTTTATAGGTCATATTTGCTGTGTTGTAGAAGTCAGAAATCCTCCCCCCTCCATGTTCCATTCTGTGTCGGGAATGTGTAGATGGTTGGACACTCCTGGCCTTACTTTCCAGCAAATTACTTTGGCAACTGCCAGATGCTGATGAGAAGGATTATATATATACATATATATTTATATGATCTTGTTAATTTTTAAAAATATATACATATATATACATGTGTGTGTGTGTGTGTGTGTGTGTGTGTGTGTGTGTAAAGTATAATAGAATTACAAATGAAATGACATAATAAGAGACCTGGAAACTGTTTAGCTAGCAAAGACAGCTTGATTGACATGCCCTCACATGATATACACTCACCTACATCATTCCTGCACCATGCAGCTGGACCTTAGGGGACCAATGTTTCAGACACTACTGCTCTGTGGGTTTTATGAATTGGTCCTCAGAGTGATCATAGAAAGAAAAGCATGATAACATTGGGTGATGGCATTGGAGACTGACTGTACCCCAGGAGGTATTTTCATCATAATCAACCTGTTTTATTGGCATTGTGGTTTGTGTGCTGGGCTGGTGTACATCATATTGTTTGGGCTTCAGAGAAGAGGAGAATCCCATTTATTTTTGCTTGGTGAATGAGGAGTGTTCATCCATCAAGCTGTGACTTCTCTGTGACATTTCCCTGCTATTTTCAGCTGCAGAAGCTTTTGTATGACCTGCTGCAACAGCTGCTTGCCCTCCGGAAACTTAGATATATGGGCCAAAGTCTGTTCTGAAATTGTGAAAAACTGGTGCAGCTGAACTGAAAACAGTTGGATCCTCCAGAATCTGTCATGGGACAAGTTAATTATCTCCTTCCCCCCCTCCCCCTTGCAGTGCTGGTGCAGAATCAGAAGCTACGGTGGCTGTCTCTTCTTAGTTCAATGACTGTTCTTATTTCATAACAAGGGACTCTACCCTATGCAAAGGAAGCTTTTCACTGGCTTTCATCTCCTAATTTAGAACACAGAGCAAAGTGTTGTTTGTTGGGAGCGCTATCTCTCTCAAGCAGAGGTGGAGAGTTTCTGGCAAACAGGTAGGCAACAATGACAAGAGAGGCCAGATCTTGATCTTTTGGATGGGTGTTCCAAAGAAGTGAGTGTTGAACTGCAGCCAACATTGAATTCCCTTGATGATTTTATATTAGAATCAGAGTGCTTTGCCCATTAACAATTATTCAAGATGTACTCCTATAGTTTCAGAGATTGGAAATCTCTGGTCCTCAGCCTGCGTGCAGTCTGTGCAAGTTCTCAGTCTTGCCCACCTCTTCTGCGCTTTTATCTCCAATCCATGATTGGAGATAAGGTACTATATGAAGTTGGGAGTTGGTCTGGTTTGTAGCTTGGGACGGCACTGCATGGAACTAAGTTCTGGTTTGCAGCTCAGGAGGACCCCTATGTAGGCATTCAGGAGATGGTTACACTGGTAGCATAAAGAAAGGGAGCAGGCTAGCTCCACCCCCTGTGAAAGTGAGCATCTACTAGGTATCAGTACCCTCCATCTGGGGAAAAACAGAAGAGTTTCTAATCATATGGAGCAGCCTCATGTGTAGAGGTCTCTCTGCTCTTCAAACTGCTGCTTTGCACATGAAGACAGTGGTGGGGCTTCAGCTAGCCTGCTCCCTTGCCTGAATGCCTCAGTGGGCCTAAGGTACTGCATGGAACTGATCTGTAATTCATTCATAGAATCATGGAATAATTGAGTTGCAAGGGGCCTATAAGGCATCGGAGTACTCACCAACTCCCGAGGTAATTGATTCCATTGTTGTACAGCTCTAACAGTTAAGAAGTTTTTTTCTTATTTTCAGCCTAAATCACTCTTCCTTTAGCTTGAGACCATTATTATGTGTCCTGAACTCTGGGATGATGGAGAACCTATCCTTCTCTGTATGACTACATTTCAAGTATTTGTTCTGGACGGCATGGGATGGACTTCAACAAACATAAAAAAAAGAACCATTAGACTCAATGGGACTTTCTGCTCGGTAACTGAATAAATACTGTATAAGCCTGCAAGTCATTCCAATAGGATGCTTGCTTTTCTTGAAAGTACAGGGCCCCTATTTGGTCCCTTGTTTACCAACTGGGTCCAGAATTCGCTTCTCTTTCCTTTTACTAGCCTAGAGTTCTCCACTGACCAGGAGAAAATTTGCTTGCTTCTTTTTAATAGCAGGTTGGTAAGCCTCATAGCAGGCTGGAAAACACTTTATGTCTCCTTAGGAGTTTCATGTGATTATTTTTAAAATTTTATTTGAACTTTTCCCACCGTTCTAATGGTTAGGCCACGACTCTGGGCCGCTTACAAGATAATAACATAAATATATAATAAAACTACAATAAAAATCCCCTCAAAAAACTTCACAGAACGAAAGCTGAATGTCAAATAACTGTTACAAAAATGTATGTATATAATTACAATATAATGTATTGTGCTGTATTGATTATTCATCCAGTGTCTTTGATGCCTTATGTTTATACCGTGGTTAGCTCTTCTTCCTGGTAGCTGTGTGTGAATCAGAGTATCTTGCCACAGTTTTGGTTTTAAATCATAAAACCAAAATCAAGAGTATGTGTGGAAGCTTTATTTTATAAACCACAATATTATTAACAGGTGTGGATTGGGGGGGGGGCTGCTTTTCTCTCTCCTGGGTCTTTTGGCATAACAGACAATGGTCTTAAACTCCAAGGAAACATGGGATAAGCAGCTTCTCCTCTGAAAAGAACATTTTATATGCCTTTTTCTTTGATCTCTTTTCCTCCCCAATGGTTCACCAGGTTCTGTCAGGCTGTGCTTTTATTAATCTTGCATTCTTACAAAAGAGCTGCCAGTTAGGAGCTCTAACAACATATTTGTTTCTAATTAAGCACTAATTTCCTTTCCTTTATCTTATGTTCTCCATGGTGGATTTCCTCCTATTATACCACACACACACACACACACACACACACACAGGCAGTACAGGCAGTAAATGTATTGCAATCAGCACCACATTCAGTTAGGCAGTAATTGCGAATGCTCTCAGTGGGGGAACACTTCCACCTCTTCCTCTTTTTATGTGTGTGGGCAAATCACAGGTATTTATCTCTTTGCTTGTGTTTGCTTGGCATTAGCCGCTTTTGAACAGACTGGAAGGTCAGCTGCCAAGAAGAGAGCAGAAGGAAAGGAGGAACTTGATGGGAAAGGAAGGCTTTGGAAAGAATGTGTTTTGGTGTTGCTGATGTTTTTTGGGATGGTATTTGTTTACCCTTTTTAGTATCTGAATAGTCTCTGTTAGCTTTAATATTGTATTTTAACGATGTAAACTGCCTTGGGCTCTTTTAAGGAGGAAGTTGGGGTAAAAACAAACAAACGAAACTATGGGTTCTCCATGTGTGCTAGGGATTCAGCAACTGTTCTAAGACACCATATGCTGGTGCTAGGCCTGAAAAGCAGCCGTAGCTAATGAGACACATATATACTCTGCACATTGAAGACTGCTTATGGGCAAGTAGGAAGTTATATACTTCTAGGAGAATGACAACAATAAGGACAATAAAATGCTGTAGCAGCAGAAGCAGAAGTGACTAAGGTCACGTCTATCAAACCCGGCCCTATGATTACGCATTATTCAAATTTTTGATGATTTTCTTGGTTATTATTGTATTTTTAGTACATGGAAGAGATGCTGGTTGCATTTTCTGGCCCAGCTTGTTGAGATAATTTGGCTGACTATGCACCTGTGCAAGGGTAATAGTGGTGATGGTGGACGTTTCCTTTGTTCCTTTTACTCAGGCAGTAAAATCCCTTAGGTGCCCTTGAGTGAGATGTTGAAACTGTCTTCACACAAATTCTCTCCTCAAGTGTCTTCAAACAACAGCAGCAACACCAGTCATCACTACTTGAGTTTAGCACAATTTTTTAAACAATGGAACCATTTGAAAGAAACCATTTGATAACTTTGAGATGCCTGCGGGGCAGAAATGAGAATGACACACCTTGGGAAGCCTAGATGTGTTTTAATTTCAGGTGGAAAGAATGTTCGCTAAATTCCTTGTTCTTGCTGATTCAAGGCTGTTTCCGCACAAGGACGGGAAGAATTTTCAAGTCCTGTGAAATCTCTTTCTTCCAGCTGGGATCACAACAAAGAGCCCTCCCCACCCCTCCAAGGTCTGTGAAATTTGGGTAAAATGTTTCTAGTCTTTTTTGCGTTTGAGAAGAAAAGTACATACCTGCATAAAGCAAGCACAACAAGACTGCCAGACGGTGAAGAAACATTTGAATAATGTACCTAGTGCTTCATTTTTCAAATTAAGCAGCCATCATTCTAGTTTGAGGCAATTAACACAAAGTTGCTAATTTTGATATAGTACTACTCAGAAATGAACATGCAGTGATGAGGCTAATATCTGAAAAATTTCCCTGTATATTTTATAAATATGAGGTAGAAAACACATACCCAAGAAATCCGCTTAGAATATATTGGTTTTTGGCCACCAGAAGATCTGAAAGTGAATGGTTCACCTGTGAAACATTTATTTTATCACTGTGCATTTTTCTCTTTTCCCCAGGAGCTGAGAATTACTATTAGTATACAGTATGAAGGTCTATGTGCAATTGTTAGTTCCAACTAAAGTAGATCCCTTGGCCCAAATCTTCTTGCCTAGTTCCAGTGGCATAACTTTTGGAAGCAAGTTGGGATACTTATTATTTATTTAAATTTATTTAAAATATTTCTATCCCACCTTTCTCTCCAAAAGGACCAAAGGCTGGTTTTACTAGCTGCACTCTGCCATTGAGTTTCCATTGCTGAGTGGGAATTTGAACCCAGTTCTCCAGAGTCCTGGTCAGTCACTCCATCCACTACACCACACTGGGAATCCTGTTTGCACAGCTACACAAGAAGATTTTAGCCGTTGAAACCTTTGGGCTTAAGTATAAGTGTTGACTTAGGTTCATTTAGCAGGTCTGCTCTAGTTGGGACTAACAGATCTAGGCCTGTTAGATCAGTTAGAACAGTTAGATCTACACCTGGTTTTGTTCTCACAATAACCCTGCTAGATAGATTCAACTGCATAAACCAATTTACCCCATGGTTACCTATGGGACATTGCAATTAAGCAGAGTTTCAAAATCAGTTCATTTTGGATACAAGGAAATAACAAGTTTATGCATTACAATATGCTGATTTTTTTTCTTGCTGTTCAGTGATTCATATACAGTGGTGCCTCGCAAGACGATTGCCTCACGGGACGATTAATCCGCAAGACGATGGGTTTTTGAGATCACTGTTGCGCTTCACAAGATGGTTTTTCCTATGGACAATTTTCGCAAGACAATGTTGGGGTCCAGGCTTCGCAAGACTTTTTTTTAACCGATGCTTCGCAAGATGGTTCCCCCCCATTGGAACACATTAAATAGATTTCAATGCATTCCAATGGGAAACCGTGGTTCATAAGACAATGTTTTTCCAAGACAGCGATTTTCACTGAATGAATTAACATCGTCTTGCGAGGCACCACTGTATTGGCCAACTTGCAGCATAGTTTCCACTAGTTCTGAGGTGTGGTCATCCCCTGACAGAAGCAGAGGGACAAGTACCTTTACAGAAGTAAAACTTGCATACCCAACAATAGGTGTGCACCATTTGGATTTTTTAGGCTTCAATTCACAGCAACCATCAGGACAACTTCCTTTCTTAACAGGGAAATAGGCCATGAAATTAGGCCAGGAAGCCTCCCTGCTAGGTCTTTTTGCAGATGAGTCACATTTAGGTGTCTATAGATATAAGTCAGATGGAATTTTCACAATGGATAATTCTGGGAGTTGAAGTCCAAAAAAACCAAATGACACACTACAATACTACCCAGTGTAGTACAGCTACAGTGCTACTGCTACTCTTATACTGCTGCTACTTACTTTGAGGTTCAGTAAGCTAGAGGTAAAATTGCATCAAGGTCCTTGGGTAGAATTCTCTAATGCTTTGAACTTAACTTGTGCTACACTCCCCCAAATCAGGGTTAGCCTGGTTCAATAAATATGTTAAATACTACATTACTTAAATGAAGAAAACAAGTACTGTACACCTCAGGAATCACATAGGCATCTTAGAACAGTGCCTATCACAATACATTTGCACATAGGCTGTGGATGGCAATTTAACTTTTTCCAAGTCATTAACAATTATGTTAATGGATCCTAGCACTGACCCTTTTGAATTATCTGCAATTTTCCTGTCACTGCCTCTCCACTGCCCTGCAATTTCTATTCAATTTTCTTTGGAACAGATCAGGATACACTCCAATTTTCCAGTTACTTTATCTACTTTTTAGCTCTTTTTGTGTTGAGTACAGAAGCCAGAGTACAAATAAAAATCAAATCTGCTAGCTTGCAATTTAATGTTGCAGCATGATATAAGCTTGCATAGAGACCACTGGCTGGACACGAGTAACCTCTTGTAGTATTTTCCAACTTTTGTTTGGCTATGCAGGATGAGGGGCAACCAGTCTTCATTAATGCCTAAGTCTGTACTGACCAAACTATGTAGGGATAAATGATATTGTTCTTTTCTTGCACAACTCTTTAAATGTTGCACTCTGGATTTTACTCGTGCTGGCTGCTGGTTTTAATGAGTTACAGGGTTTAGAACTACTTCTTTAAAATCCTGTCACCTCTGTATTGGTATCCAGAGGGTCGTGGTTGACAAGGCTTTAAGCACTGCTGTCTCCTATCAGGTGAGCCCCCTGGGCTCAATAGCTGGGACAGGAGACTAGCCCTCCATAGGGTATGTCGATCCTCATCCAGCCAATGAGCAGGTAATCACACTTTTGAGCCTACCCCAAAAAGTGCAGGCAAAAGCCCTTTCTTCATGAGATTTACATAGCAGAGACTATGGGTGTGAAGCCATCTTGCCAAATTCTTATTACGGTCAAAATAAGCTGTCTTATTCTTGACAGCTGGTCAAGAATTCCAAAGTACCCATGAGAAATCTTGCTTCCTGTGCAAGACCAAGACACCAAGCTATTTTCCCCCTTTTGTGCTTTGCCCAACTTGCAGAGTATGACTCGTAACATCTTTTTCTTTTATGTACTGTGTTTCCCTGAAAAAAAGACAGGGTCTTATATTATTTTTTGCTCCAAAAACACATTAGGGCTTATTTTCAGGGGATGTTTTATTTTTTTTCATGTACAACAATCGGCATTTATTCAAATATAGTCATGTCATCTTCTTCTGGTTGCTGCACAATGGTGGAGGGCGTGGTTTCACTTAACTGAGACTTATTTTTGGGGTAGGGCTTATAAGATCATGTTGAAAAATCATACCAGGGCTTATTTTCAGGTTAGGTCTTATTTTGGGGGAAACAGGGTTGCTAAACACCAGTAGAAGCCTAAAAGGACAAGCTGATGTCTCAAAGAGACACAAACAACTCTTTCTAATAGTCTCTGCAACAAGATTGCAGTTTCTTTGAATGCATATTTTTCCTGCATCTGCAGAAATGGGTAAAATGGTCTCACAAATGCACAAATTTTCTCTGAGACTGAAAAAAAAAACCATCTTATGTTGTGGCAAGAATTTTCCCCTCATGATTTCTCATTTAATGTATGATGACACATCAGGTCATGATTGACATCCCTAGTAAAGCTAAATATCCCTGAAATTCTGTCATGAAATAACATGCTTAGTTTGCCTCTATGAAATAGGCTGACTGCACACCTTATTTTAAAGCCTCAGGCACTTCCCAACATATTCTGAGGATATTTATGGATTTGGGAGCCCATGCGCACTTACCGAAGACAAAGCAAAAAGCTACTGTAATCCATAAATGATATTAGAAACAGCTGGAATAAAATGGTGCTTTGATACATTATTAAGAAATGATTAGTACAGTCTCAGTCACCATGGAAGGAGGGAGTCATGTATAAAGGTTTTTATCATAGAATAAAGCAGTGAAAGTCAACATGGAGGGCTGCATATGTGATTGCTTTCCAGTCAGGCAGATAAGCCGAGGAAGTCCTCCACCGACGCATGCAACTCCAAATGTCAAGCTGATTGCTACAGCTTTCATGTCAATTTACATAAATTATCCATAAAGCTCTCATATTTTATTTCTAAAAATTATGTTTGCCAGTATTCATAATCTAATTAAGAGAGAATATAGTACCGGTTACAGTTGATTGCATCTTTCTGAAATGTAGCCTATCAATTCTACATGACAATGGCAGACACTAATTCTAGTTATTTCCACATTTTTCTCTTTATTCTTTGCTCACTGGATATAAGGAAAGCTGTAGTTGTTCTCATCCCCATGCAAATGTGGATGGGAAATCCCTGGGAGCATTCCTCCCACTCCCTCCGTTTCCAACAGTTACTTAAAATTGTGAGTGTTTGTGCATAAATTATTTAGCCTCCTAGAAAGTGAGCAAAATAATAACCCACTGATTAAACTTAGTTAGCAATAAAGAATTGGTTGACTTAAGGAACAATCCCTCAGCTACTTCAGAAGGCAGCTGAAGGATCACTGGATCTTGCAGAAGAAGAGAGCAAGGGCCTCAGAGAAAGTCCATCTGTAGAAGGCTCCTCCTCGCAGTGACCGATAGCTCTGCTTCCATGAATGTTCCATCATGGCTTTGACAAGTAGCTTTTCCAAGTGGTCATGCTTTTTTTGAATGTCAGTGCTGCAGGTAGAACTGAATGGTGTATGTGTGAAGTTGCCACATGATGCAAGAGGGTCGCATAACGCAAGAGAGTGACAGAACATGTTCAGCAGCCTCAGCTGTTGGGGCAAGCATGGGTGTACTGGCTCTGACATGACTTGACTTTTTAAAATAACATTTATACTTAGTGGATGGATGGCTTTGCCTGGTTAGAGATGGCTATTTTTTACAGGTTTTCACAGTAGCCAGGAATGCATTTACACACTTGAAATTGGTACATCAGCTGTGCCATTTCTGCTCTGTGGGCAGCTGACAGTCTAATTACGCTGGCTACACAGGCCCACCACCACCACGAGCTGGGTACTCAATTTACCAACCTTGCAAGGATGAAAGGCTGAGTCAGCCTGGAGCTGGCTACCTAACTCAGGTCATGAGCTGTGTCTTTACTGCAGTACTGCAGTTTATCCACAAGTCACCTTAAAATGTACAACTGTACATTCTTATGGTACTGTGCGTTAGGCTTGTTTTTTAAATGTGGGATGGGGAAAGATTGTTTTGTCTATAGCTTCTTTGCTATAACATATTAGGAAATATTGCAGTAGTTGTGAATGATGGATTGGCAATAGGATGGCTTGGGAAGAAAATTTTAATGTTGTCGGTAATTTCAATTCACTCAATGGCACAATCAGAGATAGGCAGATCAAATGTTCCTTTAGATATATAGACCCCCAGTCAACCCCCTGAAAGCATGTTGGGAAAGAGACTACAGTATATCAACCCTTGGTATTGTCTAAAGCAGCCTTCTCCAACCTAGTGTATTAGGCTACAATTCACCGCATAGCTACTGCTGTTGGCCAGGAAGATAAAGGCCAGTATAAAGAGATAATGAATCCTACATATGAGTACAGAATTACCTTGCTGAGTTAAAGTGGCTGGTCTTCAATTGAGCTTTTTAATTGTCCATTAGAGACACTATTTATTGTAATTTTAAGTAGCCCATTACTGGATCAATTAATGTCAAGTAATTTCAGTACAGAGAATCTGAAAATGCATAGAATAGTGTCAAGAGATTGAGAAATTGAGGGATCATGGATTGTGATGCTCTTCCGTGAAAATTCAGGCTTTGTAGTCAGTGCCTGAAATAAGTTGGCTGAATGTGGAAGGAGATAATGCCCACCAATAATTAGAAGAAAGAAACACCTGCAGCTTATTGGTATGAAATAGCTATCTTCAAGGTCAGGCTAGCTTGTTCTCTGCCACAAAATTAATTGGGAAAATGGTTTCAGCTGAGTGAGTGAGGGGAACGAACTGTTCTTGCTTTTGTGAATGTTCGAGGGAACTCAATGTCTGATTGGAAGAGTCCAGAAGCTGAAGTTATGAAATGGGGACAGAAGTTACTTTAGATGGCTTAGTTATCTCTTAGGAGAGAGGTTGTGCTAATTTGCTGCCCTGCTGCAAGGACTGCACTTTGTATATTCTCTGAGACTATGCTGAAGTTACATATGTTAGGGTGTAAGTACTAAAATATTTTAGCTAGCTCTCTTATTTTCTCTATTGGAAAATCTCAAGAGACTGTAGAGAATTTGAGGTGAGGCTCATATTTTAATTAAGGAAAGGGTATATGTATTACAGTTGTTTTGTTTCAGTGAGAGGAGTTTTTATATATGTATACTTTGGAGGAGGTTTTAACACTAGGGACGTGGTGGCACTGCGGGTTAAACCACAGAAGCCTCTGTGCTGCAAAGTCAGAAGACCTGCAGTCGTAAGATCGAATCCATGCGACAGAGTGAGCCCCCGTCGCTTGCCCCAGCTCCTGCCAACCTAGCGGTTTGAAAGCATGCAAAAATGCAAAATGTGAGTAGATAAATAGGTACCGCCATGATGGGAAGCTAATGGCATTCCGTGTCTAGTCGCGCTGGCCACATGACCATGGAAGATTGTCTTCGGACAAAAGCTAGCTCTATAGATTGGAAACTGAGATGAGCACCGACCCCTAGAGTCGGACACTACTGGACAAATTGTCAAGGGGAACCTTTACCTTACCTTACCACCTTACTAAACTTATCAAATTGGGCAACTTACTCTCAGATTATGGGCTGAACTTTGTTCCACTATGTCTGCGTTGACGAATTAAGAGTAGCCAATTATTTTTTCTTATGTGTTCCCCAGTTTTCATGGCGGGCAAGTACAACATTGTACACTCTAACACGCTGCTCAATTTAGTTGGAGCTGATGGATGAGAATTTCACTGGATTCACATTTTTTTTTTTGCAAGAAGACTGTCTTCTTAAGAAGAGCAAAAAAACTTGAGATTTAAAACTGAATGAAGAAAAAAAGACTCATACATTTGTCCTTAATGTTGCCCCACTCACTTGAATGTACATTGATCAATCTGCACGGTAATTAGGGAGAAGAGTTGTTTCATTTATTGTGAAATTCAAAATTCAGAATCGCAAATAAATATATAAAATCTGGAAGAAAGCAAAGCTATTGGAAAAAACTAAATAATTCAAGAAAGATTGGGCTATTCCCACCACTCCCAACCCTTACCACTGCAATACTGTATAACTGTGCAAAAAAAGTTGTCAGTTTGATTTCACTGGCTTTTCCAACAGGGAGAATAGCAAATCTATTAAGCAAAGTTCTTGTCTTCTCTCTAACACACAATAAATCTGTACGAAGAGCAGGAAGATAACATTAGCAGGTTATTACTTCCATACTTCACTGTTCTAAATTGGTCTCTTACTCTTTTCTTCCAGTAGTTTAGTTGTAATAGCCCACATGAAGGAAACACGCGAGTCGCCAGCAAAGTGACAGTTGTGATTAAACCAAAAAGTCCTCCTGTATTCCAACGCAGAGTAACTGAGAAATTCAAGAGCCTTTCTCCTTCTCTTGTTAAGACATTAACTGCTCAAGAGTTGTCCTCCTTAAGGACAAACACTCTTGTTAAATATAGACTGCACCTAATGAACAAAACTAATTCCAACAACACCATGCCCTACCCATTGACAATAAACACAAAGATGCATCTTTCATCTGCTACCTGGAAGCCCACTGTATCCACTTAGCTACACAATCCTGGTGTGGGTGAAACCAGGAGGGCCACATGTGTTGACGGCTGGGGGCTATCTTCTTGCTCAGCACTGTACCAACACCTTGGTCTTACTCAGCTAAGCAGTGCTTCCACAGAGTTCCCCCAAATCTGCAAGGTTAAGCACTTTTATTCTCATACACCACACCCATAAAACATAAAGGTTTCTGGTAAATGGTCAAAGCCTGCTTTTAAGTACCACAAACTTCCTTAATCCAAAAAGTCAAACAACTGATTTTATAATTTTTTTAAAAAATGGTCAAGAAGAGGGAAAAAAATAAATCAAAAATTGTCTCAATAGTTGCAAAAACAGTAAAAAATGTTTTGGAGCAAATAATCAATTAAGAGCCCAAGGCAGGAGCAACACAGAGTAAACCACAGAGGAAGAGCCTCTGTATTTATTTATATTTATTTCGCTTATTCTCTCTCTCTCTCTCTCTCTCTCTCTCTCTCTCTCTCTCTCTCTCTCTCTCTCACACACACACACACACACACACACACACACACACACACACACACACACACACACACACACCCCTGAAGGGTCCCTGTGTAGCATAAACCTAGGCCTAACCACTGCCATATTGCTCTTGACCTACTATGGCCCACTTAGCCTAAGTACTGCTATCTTGCTTCTGTGTCATTGCTTGCATCAGGGAAGTATACAAGCTACGAAACATTTACAGCAAAAAGGATGTGGGCAGTAAAGAGGCGGATGTGCCAACCACAAGAGGAGAGAAGCAAAGAGATATGCCTATCACCTGTGCTACAATAAACCACGAAGTAAAGATGGGTGGGGAGCGGTCAGGTATAAAAATGTCTATAACAAAGGGGTGGGAGCCACCACCCACTGACTGTGTGCTGTTGGTGTGCAGCTCTGTTGCTCTACGCGGCTGAATAAAGGAACAGTTAAAAGGATCACCCCTTTGTCTTATTGACTGGCATAGCCCTGAGAAAGACAAAGGAAAGAGGCCTTGGCTAGCGGGACCTGAAACAACCTTTCCGCTGAAAGCATACTGCTATGTTTTCCCTGCTTCCGCAAGTGATAGGAACATTCACAGGGGCAATTTCTACCCTGTTTTGGTTTCCTTTGGAAGGATGCTTGCTAGTTTTCTGTAACACTGGAATTTATACTGTATTGGTTGAGCATCCATGCAATAACAACATAAACCAGACATGAGAAACACCTGTGCTTTTTGGTTGGACTACGACTCCCATCACACCTCCCTATTTGTTGGTACGAATGAGATTTGGGGTCAGAGCTTATCTGGGAGGTCACATGTTTCTCCATTCAGACAGAGAGCCAAAAAGGTCACTGCTTTTTACAAAAGATATTTGCAAAGAGATACAGTAGTGCCTTGCTTAACAATTACCTCGTCAAATGATGAAACCGCTTGACAATGTTCTAATAGGAAAAATTTGCTTCACGATGTTCGGTTCCTTGCTTTGGGAACCAATTTTTCATTAGACGACGATTTTCAAACAGCTGATCAGCTGCTCTAAAATGGGCGCCCGCTGTGCAAAATGGCTCTCTGCTGTGCTTTAGGACAGATTCCTTGCTGTACAGGCACCGGAAAATGGCCGCTGTATGGAGGATCTTCGCTTTACGATGAGGTATTTAGCCCATTGGAACGCATTGAAGGGTTTTCAATGCGTTTCAATGGTTTTTTAAATTCGCTTGACAACGATTTCGTTTAACAGCGATTTCGCTGAAACAGATTGACGTTGTCAAGTGAGGCACCACTGTATCCAGAATCTGAAAGAGGTTATGGAACACAAAACAAGCATTCTGCCTCCATATCAGTTCGAGAGCTGCAGCGTATCAGGCCCAACTTGGAGGTCATCAGAATCACTGAGCTTAAGGGAACATCAAGCCATGCTAGAAGAGAGTGCCAAGCTAGGCTGGTGGCTGTGCTCTTTGAATATTGTATAAGTGATCGGCTATCAAAGCATATGAACTATTGGGAAGGGGAAATGATAAGACAATATATTAGAAGTAAAACTGGTGACAGTTGTAATATATTAAGTGATACACTGCTGAGAATCTGGCTTCTAGAGCTTCAGCTTGTGCAAACCAGACCACAGTAGCTGAAAAATCAAGGTTTTCCCTAGTGTGGGTAGATTATCACCTCCTGAGAGCCAACCATATTTATATGGGCTTTATTGGGCTTCTAGAGCTGAACCAGGATAGCTTCACTTCTAGCGCTAACTATGGAAACAATAAAGAACTTTTAATGCTCACACAATCTGCTCACTCCTATGTAATTGTAATGTACAATCCAGTGGTATCCACAGGTTATTGATGTTATTCATTGCTCAGGTCATGTGGCCAGTGCTCTCCTGCTTCACCTGTAGGAACCCAGTGAAGTCTGTATCATATAGAGACAGTTGGCTGTTGGGGGATGATAATTAGAGATGGGTGCTTCATCCATCTGACAGCTTCATGCAAACCAGGCCTTCTCGGCAGTCGCTCCTCGGTTATGGAATAATCTACCTTCAGAGATCTGTATGGCCCCTTCGTTGGGTATTTTTAAAAGCCAATTAAAAACCTGGCTATTCAGGCAGGCCTTCCCTCCGGGCACTATTTGATCTATCTTCTTGTTTTTTCATCTTGAATGACTTTTTATTCTTGACACTGATGTTATTTTAACTGTTTATTTTGTATGATGTACACCGCCCAGAGTAGTCAAATGAGTATATGGGCAGGATATAAATATAATAAATAAAGAAATAAAGAAAGGATGAAGCACCCATCTCTAGTGATAATCTATCCGCGTTACTGAAAATCTTGATTTCTCAATCCCAGTGGTTCTATTTGCACAGTGGTTCATATATTCTTCAGCTTAAATATATGAAGTAACTGGAACTGAAATCCAGCTTATGGTTAAATGTTTTTATTTGGAACTATACTATACCATTTCTCAAATTTTGTATTAGAGCAGTGCCAATGGGCTGGATCCAATTCAAGGGAGAGATGCCTCCATTAGGCACTAGTATAAAACTAACCAAATGGGGGTAGAGCAGTGGAGCAGTGATGTATATGGGACGTTTTTCAAATCCTGGCAATTATTTTCACCAGAAGGAGGCTCAGAGGGAACAGTGAGGCTGTAATATAAAGTCATTGGTTTTGAGTATAAGGAGGGGTATCAATTAATGTTTGACGCTGTGAGTGTGACTGTAAGCAACATTAAAACTCAATAAAATTTAAATAGAAAAGCATAATGGCTGCACTGATAGATGGCTGGCTGAGCAAAGAACAATGTTTTGTAAAACACAAAGGATTTATAGTTGTCCTCCAAAGCAAAATTCTGGGCCCGAATTGCTAGAGGAAATTTATTAGCACAAACACAGCAACTAACAAATGCCAGACTGTTCGTATCTTGACTCTCCCAAACTGTCAAATGTCACCTAAACACATAGCAATGAAACATATATCAATTAGCAAAAATGTATGAGGACCAAGAAGAGGAAGGAATGGCCATTTGACTTATGCAGCAAAAATGACTTGGGCCCATTCTCATAGTCAAACGCCATCGTAAGATATGGTTACTGGGCCTCCTTTGACTTACTGGGGCAAAAACTGGCCAGGCCTGGGCTAAGCAAAATGAAATACATCTTGGTTAGCATTAGCATAGGCTCATTGTCTTGAGACCTACAGAAGTGAAAGGTTGCGTTATGCACGATTTTACAAACTTTGGGCTGAGCAAATTTCACCATGTGTGCATTTCAGGAAGGTCACACTATGTGCTTGAGAAGTGCTTAATGCTCCGTCATGTCATCCAATTTCTTTTCTGCTAAAAGAGATAGAAGAGGAGGGGGAGGGAGGGAGGGATCTCCCTCTTTTCAATATAGCACAGCTATCCTAGTGAGAGTGCTCCCTCCCCTTGCGGAAAATGGCCACCTCAGACTGCGACCCCAGGAAAGCCAAACCAAGATGCCTCACGTTCAGCCCACGAAATGGGTGTGTGGCAGCACATCTGAATGTTTTCTGACAGCTCCTCTAATTCCGGGCCCATCAGATGACAGAGAGAATGATTCCTGTAATTATTTTTAGGCAGAAGACCTCAAGTCGGCTCTATTACGGCACTTTTTTTGGGGGGGGGATGGTTTGACATAAAAGACATATGGATAATTCATATGCACCCCTCTGGATAAAGCCTTTGAAATATAAAGTGTCTGACTGAATGAGCTGCTACTGGATTGCTTTCAGGCTGGGAGGATGCAAAGATACAACGGGCGGATCCTTATCCAAGATATCACATTGGAGTGCAATTTTCATTCAAAGGCTTACATAAGCAGCCTGTCTTCCTCCCTCCCTCCCTTCTTCTTGTAGCTAAATCAGGCCTGTCTTGATTTTCTTTCTGTGCTAAGCCTTAGTCACTCCCTTTTTGTGAACTAAGAAGCAGAAGGCAGTGCACTAAATCGAGTCAGACCAAAAGCAGGAACCCTGGCAGTGCTAAAATGTCCACAGTCATTATTGATTGTCCATTTTTATCATTCACAGGTGGAAAGGGGTGGTTGCTCTTTGACCCAGCTTGGGAAGGTTTCTGTCTAGGATTGCAGCTCCCAGAATTCCCTGCCCTGGAGGATTCTGGGAACTGTAATTTAAAAAGTACATTCTCCAAGCAATCCTTTTTTTGGGGGGGGGGGGGTTGGAATGCAAGAGCAAGAACAGTGTTCCACCATTCCTTTCCTTTATCCTATACATTATGTCTCCCTTGCTTCACCTCTTAATCCCTACATAGGTAAAGGTAATGGTTCCCCTTGACAAATTATCCAGTTGTCATAAATTTCTACCTTCTTAGTCAACAAGATACTAGTCATAAAATTCCCCCTTTCCTCTTGTAAGACTACAAATAAGCCTTGCTGAATACAGTGGGGCTTATAACCCAGTATGTGTGGGCCTGTAAAGCTTGGGTTAATGTTCATTCTTTATACTAGGGCTGCAGAACCTCTGGCACTCCAGATGTTGCTGAACAGATCTGCTACTCCCATCATTCCCCAACACTGCCTAGGCTTGCTAGAGCTGGAAATCACAGCTTAGCAACATTGGGAAGGCCACATGTTCCCCAGCCCTGCTTTATATCCTGCCTCTCTTATAAAATCATGGACATCAAGGCTGGCAGCACTTTTTCTCCTGATGTTTTGGTCCTGTAGTTTCTATGTTCCCTAGCTGTCAGTAGTGAGGAATTGGAGGAACAGCAGTCTAAGAACATCAGGAGGATCAAGGTTGTAGGCTTCTAATATGTGTCTTCCCTCCTTCCCTGGTTTCTCTTTTCACAAAAGGTCAGTTAGACAGAGTGATAGCGATAAGGCAAGTTTTCTTGACAGAACTGAATCCTCCCAGTCCCAGCCTTGCAATCTAACCAATCATGCTGGATAGGGGGAAAGTGCCCACGTTGAAAAATGTCTGCCTCTGCAATTGCATTTCCTCCAATGAGAGGTTCCAGCTGTTTTTTAAATTATTTTTTTATTTTTTTGGTAGGCCACAATTCTCCCCTATCAGGTCAAGGCCTTAATAGGGCTTTCAAAGTAAGTGAGATATTTAAGGAGTGGTTTTGCCAGTTCCACTCTCCCTGGGGAGTTCCCATGGTCGAGCAGGGATTTGAACCAGCTAAATCCCGTTTGTCTCAATATTCTCGTCTGTCACTCTGTCTACCACACCACAATGGGTAGCCCATAATTCTGTCTTGCCCTCCTCTTTCTCCAGCAGGATAATGTGAATTATTGCTCCTAGAATCTTTCAAGAGTAGTCCTTTGCCTTTTAAGTGGTCACTGGAAGGGCTACGAGGGCTCGTATTAACATTTGGTACACATGGAAACAGCCAGTCTTGAAAAACAGAAATGGACATCCTGTCTGGAAAAAGAAAGAGAGTGCATAGTGTTTTGCATTTTGGGTTATTTCTGGTCATCTTTGCTGTCGTGGTGGATGCTGGGTAATAAAACTGGTCTGCCCTTTCTTTCCAGCCTTCTACCAAACATCAGTTCCATTGCCCTCTACTAGCTCCCCAGAGAGGCAGCCCTCCTAAATGTGCTTTCTAACACTTGAAAGCAGCTTCCCCAGAACCTTTGATCCTCTCTCATCTCTCTGTCTGGGACTTACACTATTGGTCCTTTATCAGATTGGAAATGTTACATTTTGTTTACTACAGCTCCCAGAATCCTTCAAGCAGCATGGCTATTGACATCTCTCTCACACAGTGATGTCTAAATTACATAATCCTTAACAGGGCAGACAGAAACCTCCATTAATTCCTTCGTGAAGCATCAAACAAGATCCAGCTATTTCTTACCTCTTTTGAGTATCAAACTAAAATATGTAAGTAGCATAGAGTATTATTAAATAGGGAACAGACATCTATTTCTCATAGCAAGCACTTTCCTCACCATGCAGATTGGCTTATTTTGTCATTGGTCAATAGGAAGTAAATGCAGGCTTTATTTGCAAGTCTGATTACTCAGGCAAAGAGCTTTGAAAGAGTAATGAACCCAGAAGAAAAAAAAAACAGTATACAGTGGTGCCTCACTTAGCGACGTTAATCTGTGCAGCAAAAATCGCCGATCAGCTGTGTGAAAATGGGGGCTTTGCGATGATCACGGGTTCCCGCAATCATTGCAAAGCCCCGCCGATCAGCTGTGCGAAAATGGGGGCTTTGCAATGATCGCGGGGAATTGATCATCGCAAAGCGAATTTCCCCATAGGGGCCATCGCAAAGCGATCGCTTTTGCGATTGCAAAAACAGCATTGCAAAGCGATTTCTTTGCTATGTGGAGCAATCGCTATGCAAGGCACCACTGTAATCCCAGGAAACAAGTGTTTTATCTTTACATGCAATTTGATTCCCAGTTATTTACCTGCAATTTCCCTGGCAAAGGATCTTGCTGAATGGTGGCTCACCACCAACACTCTTCTGGCCCTCATCAACCTCCTTCTTTCCAAGGCAATCAGATAGTAATCCTACAACAACACTGTATTGTATCTTGTATTCTGAAGTACCCATGCTTACCAGAAACCAGACTGTGTTTTATAACCAACCATTCTTTCATTGGGTCATATCTAGAAAGAAGAAAGCCATAAATAACTCACTGGCCACTTCCGGATATCCACTTCCCCACTGAGGATTGTTACAAAGCTGATAGCAAAGCAGCCTTGCAGAAGATTTTTCTAGGGGAAGAGCCATGGAGATAAAAGCCTTTATATCTGGGATTGGCTGTTGAGGTTGGGAAGGTGTCCAGAGTTTTGCTGAACAAATCCAGAGGCTGTACATGCTCCAGGGTGGTCACATGCAAGAGCAGGTAGGCTCCTGTGTTTTTAACAAT
The DNA here is from genome assembly GCF_051106095.1 of Pogona vitticeps. Lineage (NCBI taxonomy): Eukaryota > Metazoa > Chordata > Lepidosauria > Squamata > Agamidae > Pogona > Pogona vitticeps. The sequence goes on from NC_135786.1 coordinate 97,965,844, forward strand.
GGTCTGAAAGAGCCCATTTCAGGAAAAATCTGTTTCCCTACAGGCTTGTATCTACAAGAATTCCCTCGGCCTCGCCGTCAGCAAACCTGGAGGACCCCTCTCCTCTTTCCTACAGTATGTGGTGGCTCTAAGAGCTTTTGTTTCCCCAAGCCTCCGAAAATCCCACAAAGGTTGCCACTCCATCCTTGGAATCTTAAATATTTCTTTCTGGGCCATAAAGGGTCATTTTCTCCTTGGGGAATACTAACATTTCAGACAATGACATTCCTATCTAAGGTTTGGATTATAATTGATTTAAATCGTAAGCAAACAAATGAACTAATTACAGAGCATGTACAGAGCATGTACGAGAGAGAGCCTTCTCTGTTGCTGCTCCCAGACTCTGGAACTCCCTCCCACTGGAGGCCAGGCTGGCCCCATCTTTGCTGTCTTTCCGCAAGTAGTCAAAGATCTTTTCTCTTGAGGCAAGCCTTCCCTCAGTAGCTAGCTGCTTGTGTGTGATTTTTAGATGGATTGTTATGCATTACTACTTTGACTCAATTTTTAGTACTATTTATGTTTCTTTTTTTCCATTTTTGTGTTTTCCATTCCTCAGAGGAGCATTTTTTAAAAAAATTGTATATTTATTGTTCTTAGCTTTTAATTTTGCCTTTTAATTGTGTAATATGGCTCTTTATACTCATTATGCTTAGCTTTAAATATTGCCATTTAATTGTGTTAACCACTGTTGTCTGCTCATTGTTTTCACCTTTAAATATTGTCTTTCAGTGTTGTAAGCAGCCTTGGACCCTTGTCAAGGAGAAAGACAAGGTAAAATGTTTTAAATAAATAAATAAATAAACATATAAACTATTAGCATTCGGTCCATACTGAACACGGATAATAACAAGCTGTGTTATTATTCATTACAAAAATTTTATTCCACATGGGGCCAGATATGTAAAAAAATGACAAAATGGCTGAAAAAACTGAAAAAAACAATAAGCCTATTTCAAAGGCAGAAGCGACAATGAAATTAAGGCTCTCTCCTTTATTCTTGCAAAGTTAGAAAGTGTTTAAAGTACTAAGGAGGCAATTGCATAATGATTGTTGGAGTTTTATTTACAATGTTGCATGTCTTTAGCTTGAGTGACTGGAGGAGTACTTTTCCGGGCTGGGGTGATTGTGAACCAATCTAACCAATCATTCCTTCCAGCTTTTGAAATTCAAAGAAAGCCCCCCCCCCCATTTGCTGAGTGTTCTATCCCTCCCTTTCATTTGTTGCTATTGATCTGTTCAGTTGGTTTCTAGTATTGTGATGCCTTGATTTATGAATTTAACCCGAACCAGAAGACGTCCGTAAGTCAAAACGTTCGTAAGTCAAATCAGCATTTCCCATAGGAATGCATTGAAACCCGATTAATCCATTCGGGCTGTTTTTTGTTCTTATATCAAGGCACGGTTTGTAAATCGGTTAATCTGTCCTCTACCATTAGGGGGAGAATATTTTTTATTTTAACCTAAGATGAACTTAGGTTAAAAAAAGGGCAGGAAAGGAAGGAGGGAACGATGGGGAAAAGAGGAAGGAAAGAAAGAAGGTCATCACTGGGGTACACAGACCCCTCAGACAAAGGTTTGTGCTTTTAAGCACAAAAAGAGAGAAGAGAGAGAGAGAGAGAGGACGATGGGGGGGGGGGAGAGTTTGGAGTCTAAAACACATTTTAAACACTTACATGCTACCCACACATTTTACAACAACACATTTTAAATCAAGCAACCAAAAAACTAAATGCATTTTAGAGGCCAACAGACAGACAGACCTTTGCAAACAGTTTAATGATTTTAAAACCAACAGCCAGCACAGAAACATAACCCCGCACCTAGCCAGCTAGCCCAACCCCAAGCTGCAAAACCCCTGTACAGTAAATACAGTGTACTCACCCAGAACAGGCAGTCTCTCTGTTTTAAAAAGGAAAGTAAAAAAGCCAAAAATTAAAAAAGCCAAAAAATATAGTCTGTACAGTACAGTACCAGGCAATAGGCAGTCTGAAGTCTCTCTCCATATCCACACTCTGACCACTGGGACGAGCGAGGTAGCAGACAAGCAGCCTATTCACTGGCCAACCGTTAATTGAATTTTAAATTTCCTGCCTTCCCCACAGTTTTTTTCATTCGTAAGTCAAAGCTCCATTCGCAAGTCAAAGCAAAATTTTGCAAACGAAGCTGTTCGTAACTCAAAATGTTCGTATGTTGGGACGTTTGTAAGTCAAGGCACCACTGGATGCGTGTAAAGAAAGTTTGTAATTTTAAGAATCTGTAAGTAAAGAAACTTCTTGAAATTTATCTAAAAATGTCTCAGTCTGAGTTATTGAGACTTTAAGTGACAGTTAATGAGAATAGAGTGGTCACCGGGGAACGTATATACAGTGGTGCCTCACTTGACAAGGATAATCCGTTCCAGCAAAATCGCTGTTAAGCGATATCTTCGTCAAGCGAAATAAAAAATCCCATTGAAATGCATTGAAACCCCTTTCAATGCGGTCCAATGGGCTGAATAACTCACTGTCCAGCGAAGATCCTCCATAGGGCGGCCATTTTCTGCTCCCTGTCTTGCGAAAAAGCCTTCCTAAACACAGCGGGGAGCCATTTTGTACACCCGGTGGCCATTTTGAAACCCGATGATCAGCTGTTTTTGATTGTCGTAATGCGAAGAATCGGTTCCCGAAGCAGGGAACCGATCATCGCAAAGCGAAAAAAGCCCATTCAAACATTGTTTTGCGATCGCAAAAGCGATCGCAAAAACGTCATTATGAAGCAGATTCGTCGTCAAGTGGGGTAAGCGTTAAGTGGGGCACCACTGTGCCTATTGTGTCCTGTGGATCTCTGTACTTCTACTATGTAGCAAAAATAGAATTTTACCAGAAATGAAAAACTGCAACATGATTTGCTTAGGAGAAAGTCCTGTTGAACCTCTGAGACTGAATAAGTTAAATACAGGGGTTACTGAACTGTCAGTGTAATGTCTAACTGTGAGGGGCTTTAGCATTCTCCATCAGTTCTGTTTTACCCTCTGTGTGACAATACACTGAACAAATTTGTAAAATTGTTCCATATTCATTCCGTTACTTGCTCACTTTCATACTTTCTTATCTGCATAATCCGCATTTACAGCTTGCAAAATGGAGCTTTTCTTGGTTGAATTGGGTTACTGGGGCATAGAAAAGCTCAAGAGTATATGCATTTCCTAAATTTATAAGGCAAGAAGCCATTTTATGGTGGCTTTTATAACCAATTGTCACTTCATAGGACACAATAGGGAAAGCAGTTAGTTCAAACAGAAAGTCCCTATTAGTTTTAAGTGCAAAATGGTACAACAGTGCATCATAACAGGTCTTTTTTAAAAAAAAGCTTTAAAAAAGTATAGTTCTATTACATCCTTCGATTTCCTTCTTCCACAGTGAGAGCTATACCTTTGTTTCTAGGGACTGAAGGGCTAAGCTTCATGCTATGTTAAATACATAACAAGCAGTGTAAGATCACTTTTTTGCACCCATGTAAGCATACAAAGCCCTAATCCAGACTTGGACCATTGAATGTAAGTGCACAACTTCCGACAAGCACAAAAGTATATTTTGCAAATACAGTGGGGCCTCGCAAGACGAATGCCTCGCGGGATGAAAAACTCTCAAGATGAATGGTTTTGGCGATGGGGTTGATGACTCGCAAGACGAATGTTCCTATGGCTGCGCTTTGCAAGACGAATGTTTTGCGTTTTTTGTTCCTGCCTCATGTTTGCTGATTTTTAAATGTTTTTCTATGATTGATTTATTTATGTATTTATTTGATTTATACCCCGCCCATCTGGCCTAAAAGACCACTCTAGGCGGCTATGATGTTTAAAAAGTTAAAGTTTTTTGATTGAAATTTTTGAAATCATCTGCACAATATGTATGGCTTTAAAGAGCACTTAATAAACCCTTTGTAAACCAAATGTGACTTTTTTCTGACTTTTTTTGCCCATAGGAACACATTAATTAGATTTCAATGCATTCCTATAGGAAAACGCGTTTCACAAAACAAATTTTTCATAAGACGACATTAACCGCAGGACAAAGTAAATTAGTCTTGCGAGGCACCACTGTAGTACTAATAACCACTGTAGAAGCATTGTATCCCCCCCATACACTCAAAGTAACTAGGAAGATATAAGCATTAGGGATGTGCAGGGGGGAAATGTTTAGATTGCATTCATTCCTGGTTCTTTCCAAGGTGTCTATGTGTGTCCTCATTCATTTACAGTAGGACCCCCATATCCATGGGGGATCAGTTCCAAGCACCCCCACGGATGCTGACAAACACAGATTACAGTGTCTGGTAACTTCATTTTTTAGAAATATATGTTTCGAGGATTTTCCTTAAATAATTTTAATATTTTCAGACTGTGGATAAGTGTCTCAATGAATACTGATCACTTAGATGGGAGGGCAGGTTCCTACTATATAGGTCCTACAGGTACTAGCCCTTTTGGTAAACCTGAAAGTTCCCAGCTTTTTTGAAGCCTTTCATTTCTTTTTTTTTTTTTTTCCCCATTCAGGTTTCAGGCACGAGACCAAGTCCTACAGAATTCTCCAAGGTACTCCAAAAATGCAACATCAAGGCAGTCAGTGAGTAAGCTATTCCAAAAGCAGGCAATGCAACAACTCCTGACAAACAAACACCATGCAGCAGGCAGCACTTTATGTCACATTGCAGGATCCTCAGCATTGTATAAATTCATCAGTAGGAAACAGTACAGATGGGGAAAAAACAAATAACTGGCAGATTCATCAAGTCATCATCATTTTAACCAGACCTATGTAGAGCCCTTCTACTTTATTCTATCACACATCATCGTCAATCATCATGTAACCTTTCAAGTGCAAGAGAGAATGTAAGCTGGCCTGAGAAGCAGGCAAGAGAGCAAGGAGTTTGAGGTGATTTTGCATGCAACGGTCAAACAGAGGTAAAATAAATGAGGAAATACAAATTAAATATGATGATTTTGTTTTTCTCTCTTTTAGAATCCCAAATATTTTGTCCGCCAGAGGTTCTGTACTGGAAAGCCACAATAGACTCCCAAAAATGAAAGTGGCTCTTTTATGTGTGTGTGTGCATGCACATATGTGCACACACTTACATTTGGATTAGCCTGAAAGTCCCATCTCTCTAGTAAAATTTTACAAATTCACTTATTATTGAGAGGTGGACTACAGAAGCACTTTAGCTACAAAATAGTTCGTGGGAGGAAAGAAGCAACTTTTATCCTCTGTTTCTGGAGAAGTCATATGTCTTTTGTCAGTCAAACTAGAGATACGTTTATTACATTTCATGCAGAAGTGCTCCCCCACTTGGTGAAAGCGTTCTATTTGTCACATTGTGTAAAAATGGGGAGTCCTAATTTCTGTTTGTACACCTGTTTAGCATTTTTGCACTTATTTACAGATTTTTAAAGAATGAATGCAATGTATTTACTTCAGCCCAAGTCAATCATTCTAAAAGTGTGTGGAGGGCACATGGGATAAGTTCACTGAACTCCATTTCTTCTACTGTCAGTTTAATCGGGTGAAAGCAACAGCCTGCAGAGAGAGACTGGCTGCGATATTCATGCAGGCTCTTTACTTGATTCAGAACAAAGTGATCAATACATAGCTAGGAAACACATTGATGAGATCATGATCATCTTGGAATGATATGCTATCATCCACATGCTTGAAAAGATGGGCTGAGCTCAATATTCCCCCAGAGTTACTAATGAAGCATAGAACCTCGAGAGGAGAGGCACCGTAATCAAGGAGAAATACTTTCTAGATTAATATTATTTTACAAGTGGATTGAAGAATTCAGACATGAGAGTCTATCGGATGCTCTGAGGCAAAGGGGGGAGTGGTTTTCTAAGTGAAATTACCAAACATTCCTCTTTGAATCAATGAACGCTTGGAAGGTAAATGTCATTCTTTCATTACCCACTGAACACAGAGTAAGACCCATTGAACTTTCAAGGAAATCCCCACTTGCACATTTTTGAGTGACAGAGATGGGGAGGATTTCATTCCCTTTATTTTTCACAAGAACTCTCTAAAGCACCCAGCTTTCACTGTAATTTGAAATGGAAGGAACTTCAGAATTTAAAGGAAATGAGAACGCTGCCACCGCTGCTGCTACTACTGCTGCTTTTGTCATTGTTTTGATTTAAATACTGTCCCATAGTGCTAGAACACTCTCTGGGTGGTTTAAGAACATAATTTTGCAAACAACAATTTGCCTCCATCCCCACTGTGCACTTGTACTCCGTTACCAATCTTGGAAGGACGGAAGGCTGAGTCAATTTTGAGCCAGCTACCTGAATCTTATGGGGACTGAACTCAGTGCCTGACTGCACTACTGCCGTTTAACCACTGCATCACAGAGAATCCTCTTAACAAAGAGAGTCATCCATCCATGTCCAGAGTTATGAGTCATAATAATGATGGGCCCTCAAATTAATTTGACTTAACAGTGACACCCTATATTTTCTAGACAGGGAATATGCAGAAGTGATTTACTACTCCCTTCTTCTGGAGTTGATCTGGGACTGTTCAGCTTGCTCAAAGCAACAAAGTCTGGCTCTTCTCCTGGGAAGTAAAGTGGGGAAACAAACTCCTGACCTCTGGCTCCACAGCCAGGTACCCAACTGACTGAGCTATCCTGACAGAGAAGTGAGTACTGTACTGAGTTTTAAAGTTTGGATTGGAATCTCTATGTATTTAGCTATACAGTATTAGTCTTACCACTCTCCTTCTGAAAGGCTCTTACTTTTAAATCTTTTTTTGGAAAGGCAGTTTGTAATTTTTTTTGGGGGGGGGAGAGATTAAATTTTGGAGTGAGACACCCCTTCACCCATCTGCCCCCGCTTCTCTGGTAGGCAACCTGGCCCTCTCCATCCTGGGAATGTATCTATTGAATTTAGCCAATGCAGATGGTTAACAGTTTCATTTAATTCTTTTCTCTCTCCAAACCTCCAAAAACAGAGCGATAACCCCATCCTTAATTACAGGGTAAGCTCATGTATTGTATGATGATTTTTTAGTGGTCAGTAAAGGTATCACCTGTTTCTGTATTTGGATTTTATTTCATTTTGACCACGCGGCTACCCTTTACTTCAAGTCCTATTGAAGTCAACTGGATTTATTTCTCATTAAACCTCCCAAAGGTTCTGCTGCTGAAATATCAAGAGGTTCTGAGAATTGGACACATGTTTTATTGGAGGTATATGTTTTACTCACCGGGCTCATATCTATATAGTCATCAGCAATAACCCAGCCACAGTATTTCAGCACGATTTGCTGTTGCTGTTCTTTGGCTAAGAAGACAAATGCTTCCACGATATTCCAGAGTCTCCATCTGCACTTAGCAGATGCTCCTCTCAATGGGAGCATTGAATTTTAAGAAACTCCTATAGAGACAAGGCCTGGGATCTTGAAAGCCTATAAAAGCATCTGCACGAAAACCTTCTTAATTTCAAACTGGGTGACTGAAGAAAGTTGAAGTAACCTGTTCCTTCTCTTTATTTATTCCCTGCTCAACAATAACGGGTGAGACTTGGCACAATCCATTGAATGTGTCAACTTGCTGTTGATTCCCCCCCCCCCCCCCCAGTTACCATGAAGGGTTTGCTGAAAAGGATTTGTAGTCAATTCATGACAAATTCTTTTGTTGTTTTTAAAGCTCAAGACTTCTTCATGCTTGGCAGCGCTTCCTCAGAGTCAGTCCAAGCAAGTGTAAGCAGACACAGAGCCAGCTTGACAGATGGGGACAAATGTTGATACTTCCAGCCGTTTGTAAAATAGAGAAATTCAATGCATTTTGGAGGAACAAACTGACTCCACTAGCCAGCATGTTACCGAGCAGGGCGTGTGACCAATGGGAGGAGGACTGCCCATGCTAGGTGCATCCCTTCTAGGGCATGACTTGACTGGTAACCAGTGGAAAGACACCGCAACTACCTCCCTGCCATTGGTTTGAATTTAGTGTCACAGCCCAAACATTCCCCCCTCAAAGAAAGGAGTATTTCTATCTCTATCTTTAAAAAATGTAGTTTTCAGTTAACCATAATTAGCTGAGATGTCAGCGAGGACCTGACATTGATCATGGTTATTTCTGGAAAGGAAAAGCAGAATTTGCTTGTGAGAGCAGAAGAGGAAGGGAATATATGATAAATTTAAATATTTTATTGATTTACTGATTTATTGATTTATTTAAAATATTTTTACCTCACCTTTCTCTTCAAAAAGGACCCAAAGTGGTTTACATCATTAATAGATAGTATTTAAAGCAACAACTGTGAGTACACAAATACAAAAAGAATGGAACAAATAACATACTATATAACAAAAGCAATACCAAAGACACATTCTATGCAGTAAGGTACAACAATGCATTAAAATTAATTATGTATCAAAATTAATACTAATTTGTTTCTTCCTTGCACACGACAGACTGCAACATTTTTTCTTGTCATTGGCAAAGAATTCTTTACAAAATTGCACTTTTCCCCCACATAAATTGCTGCTCCCCCCCCCAACCCCTTTCAAACAGTTGGCCAAAACTAAGATGGCTGCAGGGTTGTTTATGAATTTTGAAGCACTATGTAGCGTGCTTGAGTCTTTCTTAAGTATCAGCCAGTCCTTCTAGGCTTGTTTTTTAGGTGCGTACTTTTCTTCTCAAAGAGCAATTGAGACATGTTGTACAAATTACAGGTACTGGGGAGAAGGAGATGGGAGAGCTCTCGCTCTTGCTCTCTCTTTATGTGTGTGTGTGTGTGTGTGTGTGTGTGTGTGTGTGTGTGTGTGTGTGTGTGTGTGTGTGTGTGTGTGACATTGCCTCATGAACAAGGGACGAAATTAAAGTTGTATCTTTTAGACATCATATATGACTGAAGCTGTTAGGTGAAGAAAGAACAATGTTTTGTTTTTAAATGAACAAAACTTCATTTCAGATTGTGTTAAGCTCTGATATCTGATGCAATAAATAGGCAGAAACAAGCTGCTAGATAACAAGCAGGAATGACATTCATAGAAGGTGGTTCCATATCCTCCTCAAAGATGTGCTGAAATGACAATATGGAATGTTTATTAGGGAATTTAATGCAACAAACCAGTGATTTATATTGACCTTGACCTTTAAGGTCCATGCTGACTCTGAGTCTGCATTTTATGCTGTCTTTCAAGTACATGGCAGAACGCCTGGAGCTAAAAAAGTCCTGAGCCCACGATCCCCTTAAGGAGAACAATGTGCTTCTGAAAATGGCTTGTGGAGGATAAGGTCATTTAGGATTTCAAAATCTGTTTTTCTAATTTTAAGGCACAGTCAGAACAGATGCTTCATTCTTTTCACAGAAGAGGAAGCCTTTGCTTTAGCTGAACTATTTGGAGTTCAGGGGCTCACAAAAATGAATGCTCCTCTTCCTTCTGTTCTGACAGCTAGATATGAGGGTCAGTGGGGGCATACCAGTAGTTTATCAGCATCCTGGTGAAGTTTGACAGTCTTACATGCTGCCTCCAATAGATGTGCCTGGGAGGGATCTTTCTCTGCTGGGATGACACTCAATATGTCCAGCACTAACCAATAGCTCCTTCCTATCTCTGAATTCCCTGCCTCCCTATTTTCTTCCCTTTTCTTCTCTTTAGTGTGCAGTGGCCTGTTGCAGAAAGCAGTCTTGTTTGTCAGTTTGCTGTTTGATCTGTTCACAGCTGTAAGCAATGAAACCTTTTATTCTTTCAGAATGAGTTAAAACTTTTAAGTGGCAGTTAGTGAGAAATGGTATGGACTATTCTAGAGAAAGTAGAGCTATTCTGCTCTGTAAATCTCGGGACTTCTGCTTGCACAGCTAGAGGAATCTAACCAGAAATTCAAAACTTTGCAACAAATTCAGGGATAGACAAGCTGGCAACCGACAGAAGTCTCACAGAACTTCTGACCAGCAGTGAGAGCTCATTGGGCTTGCTGCCTGTAGTTTATGGGCGTCCTTGCTCAAAATGTCTGGAAAGTATAGTACCTTGTTCTCTATCCTGATTAACATCAACAGCCAGAATGACCAACAGCCAGGGATGACAACAATATCCAGAGCATCCTAGGTTCCTTACCTTCTTGAGAAGGATCAGGGTTCTGCCTAGCTTTTTCATCTCTCTCTCTCTCTTTTCAGGGACGTCTTTCAGGGGCATCAATTTATACACTCTCAGAGAGACATACAATTTTCAGATCTGGGCTCCGGAAGTCCCTGCAGAAGAAGCTAGGTTGGCTCCCTTTTGGTTGTCCTCAAGCCAGCAGGCAGTGGCATTTTTATCCAGGCTGGCCTTCCTGCGTTAACTGGCTTCTTGCTGACCAAGGTTTTATCAGTTTGCAGGCTGGCTTTGCCTTCCTTGTAATGTTTTGAATTCTATTTTCAGCTTATTTTACATTTCATTTTAATCAAGACTTTGTTTTTAACTCTTTAATGGGCTTTTGTTACTAAGCTCCTTTGGGGGGGTAGAAATATGGTTGATATAAATAAAACAAAATGGATGAAAGGTTTATAAGTTAGCTGGTTTTATTTTTTCACTCCATTAATTTAGACGCTTTCTAAAGGGACTGGGCATATTCACAGAGTCCGGCTGAGGGTGGTAAACATTTTGTTAGCCCAAGGGCCAAGTTTAATTTGAGATAAATCCTTGGAGCCACATTTCAGAGGTGGATAGGCAAACGTAGGAATTAATATACAAACCTATTTTAGCTTGAAGCTGTTACTTCTGGTAACAAAGCCTGAGGAGAAGCATTTGGCCATCTAGGATTGGAAAGGGCGGGGGACTGTTCAAAGTGTGGGAAAACACCACAGTGTTGTCACATGAATAAGGAAAATGGTGGTTATATAGAGACCTCAGGAATGTATTTGGACCCAGGGCATGAAGTTCCTCATTTCTGGGTTAGGTCAATGGATATTTTTGAACACTCATGTTAGGAGAAACTCTGTTTTTGCTTATCACTGCTCCATTTAAGACAGGAGGACCTTCACTATCCTGCCTTGCTTATGACTTTCTAGAAATACCACTGGAAACAATCTAATTCTGCATGAGATGGATCTTGTGCTGGCCCAGCCTGACCATTTCCTAGAAGCAAGGGCCACTGAAATCAGTTAATGCTCCTTCTCAGTGGTGGTCAAGGAGAGGCAGAGTTTGCAGGGTTAAAGCCCTGGAACTTTCTGAGCAGCAGGGGTTATGATACAGTGGGGTCTTGACTTGCAAACTTAATCCATATTGCAAGGCGGTTCGCAAGTCAAAAAGTTTGCAGGTCAAGTCTGCATTTCCCATAGGAATGCATTGAAAACCATTTGATCCGTATCTGCTCTTTTCCGTCCATAGAAACTAATGTGGGCTGTTTGTTGAACACGGCTTGGCTTCCTAAGTGATAAATCTCTGCCTTGTTTATACATGAGGAGAGGTAGAGATAGGACGAAGAGTAAAAGCTGGGTGCGTGTGCCATCACAAAAACCTTCAGATCGCAGCCTCGATAGAGTTGCCCGGTTACAAAGAACGGAGGAGGGGGAGGAGTCGAGCTTTGCAACCACTATGGAGAAAACAGTTTCAGATTTGGTCTCCTCCATGAAAGGAATGCAAAGCCAGTTTGCACAGCTTCTCTCTAAAATGGATTTGATGTTAGAAGGGCATCAACAGATGAGTAAAGATTTAAAAAAATTTCAGGGAGAAATGACAGATATTAAGACAAGTTTAAATAAAACAGAGGGCAGGTTACAACAACTGGAAGATTTTCAGGGCAGCCTTGGCCAAGGTTTTCAGAGCAAAGTTGAAAAACAAGAGGAATCTATTAAGGATCTAAAGAGAAAGCTCATCTATTTTGAAGACAATGCGAGACGTAACAACATTAAAATAATGAACTTTAGTCACAAGAAAGAAGTGAGTTTAAAACAAGAGGTAATAGACTGGATTAACACAGTGATGAACTCTCAACATGTGGCTGAGGAAGATATTGAGAGGGTTCATTTTGTTGGAAAACCTCAAAGAGACAGAAGACCTATAATAGTGAAATTTTTCAATTATAACAAGAAAAATCAGTTCCTCAAGGTCATTAAAGAAAAACCTGAAGTGTTAGTTTACAGATCAGACCCAGTTCAGATCTATCAGGATTTAAGCTCTGAAACTATTCAATGGAGGAAAACAATGAAACCTATTACTTCAATCCTAACTAAGAATGGCAAGAGATACAACTGGGGTTATCCTGTTTTTTTGAAAATATGGAAGGATGGAACCCTACACAAAATACACTCTTTTGACGAAGGAAAACATTTGTTATTGGCTTGGGGAATTTGGGACCAGAGTGTGCAAGAGACAAGCAAGCAAGTAGCTCTGTAAGGACAGCTGATTTGGAAGATACCCTCAGAAGATTTTTTTTATTTTTTTTTTGAAAAAAATTTGATTGGAAGAGACTAAGGGAACCATTGGATGTTGATATAATCTGGCTTTTTTCCCCCCTCCTATTTTCTTTCTTTTTTCCCCTGCCTATTGTCCCCTTTTCCCTTTTTTTAAGACAGTTAATTTGAAAAAGAAGATACCATTAGAATTTTTTTTTTATTTTTGAATTTTTTTTTTGATTGGAAGAGACTAAGAGACATTATAGGATGCTGAAATAATCTGTTTTTTTTCTCTCCCTAATCTCCCTACTTTTTTCCCTCCTGCCCATTGCCCCTTTTTTCCTTTCCCCCCCAATTCCCCTCCTTTTTTCTTCTTTTTTCTCTTCTCCTCTCTCTTTTCTTCTTTTTTTTTCTTTTTTTCTTTTTTCTTTTTTCTTTTTGGTAAGGGGGGGGATTTTGGGGAAAACTCTGGTTTTGTTTGTTTGTTTGTTTGCTTGTTTGTTTAACCTTTCTTCCTTTTTTATTTTCTTTTTTTTAATAAACAAAGAACTTGTGTGTTGGTTTTGGGGTTTTTTTCCCTTTTTCTAATTATAAGCATGTGTTTTACAAGTATGTGCACACATATATGGGTCTAAAAAAAGAAGGAAGAAAAAAAAAAGAAAGGGCGGGAAGTTTTGGTTATTGTTATTGGTTTGTTTTGTTTTGTTATTGCTCTGGATTGTCCGATTAAGATGGGATTGAACAAATAAAAAAGGGAAGGCATTTGGATATATATATGTGAATAAATATATGATGTGGGGTGAAAAGGAGGTGGAGGTTCGGCTGGGGTCCAGACTGGTGGGAGTGGCGTCTCCCCCCCTCCCAGATCGCGTGTTTAACATTAGTGAGATGCGGGGAAGCTGGAGGGAGGAAAAATGTTTATATGTAGGGAGGAAGGGTAGGGATAGAGAATTAGAAAGAGGTGAATTTAATTTTTTTAGTTGTTTTTGTTTATGTTTTGGGAATTGCACAAAGGGACCAACTAAGAAGCAAAAGATTGAACAGATATGGGGAAAAACATAAGAGTAGCCACTTTAAATGTGAAAGGCCTAGGAGCTGTATTAAAGAGAAGGAAAATAGAATTATTATTAAAAAAAAGTAGAGTTGACATTATCTATCTACAAGAGACACATCAATTAAAGGATGGAGTCAATGAACTGAAATTGCAAAATATACATATATATGAAAAAACATTTGGGACATCCAAATCTAGAGGGGTAGCAATATTAATATCTAAACATTGTGAATTTGTAGTAAAAGAAATAATAAAAGATAGTAATGGCAGATATTTGATAATCCAAGGACAAATGGGGGAAGAAGAATACACATTAGTAAATGTGTATGCACCGAATATGAACCAAGGAGAATTTTACAAACATGTTATTAAAGAAATGGAAAAAGTTAGGAAAGGATATGTGATTATGGCAGGAGATTTCAACATGGTCTTAGATAAGTTGAAAGATAAATCTACACATAAAAAAGATGAATTGCATAAAAGGGATACCCCCCTAAGTAAGATAATAATACTACTGATCTGAAAGATATATGGAGAGAATTGAAGGGAGATGAAAGGAGGTTTACATATTATTCTGCGGTACATAAAAGTTACTCTAGAATAGATTTTATGTTTATATCACAAAATTTAATTTCAAAAGTAGTAGACACAAATATTAATGTGATAAAGATAACAGACCATGCATTGATGGTGATGGAAATAAAAGTGAAGAAAGATTATAGAGACGCTAGGAGATGGAGGATAGACTCCAATATTCTTCAACATACAGAGGTGATAGACAAAGTCAAGAAAGAATGGTTGGAAATATGGTCATTTAATGAAGCGGGTGGGAATAAAATAGGCGTGTTATGGGACACCATGAAATCTGTTATGAGAGGAATTGCTATAAGAGAATCTTGTAGATTAAAAAGATTGAGTGAAGGAAATGTAAAAAGGATTGAAGAATCATTAAAGGATTTAGAAACTAAATATTTTATAGATAGAGACAATAAAAAATTATTAGAGATACAAGCTAAAAGAAAGGAATTGGAAAGCTTAGAATTAGAAAAAGTACAGAGGGACCTGATATACACTAAAAGGAATTTTTTTGAACATAGTAATAAAAATTCAAAACTTTTAGCTAGAATGGTTCATACCAAAAGAACAAAAAACAACATTGGTGTGATTAAAGATAAAACAGGAAAAAACTGCAGTTTAATGAAAGAAAAATTAAAGATTATACAAGATTTTTATCAAAATTTATATAAAAGTAATAGTGCATCAAAAGAAGATATAGAAACTTATATTAAAGAAAATGTTAAGAGTGAAATATCAGAGAACGATAAAAAAAGACTTAGATAAAGAAATAAAAGAGGAAGAGATTATAGAGATAATTAATAAACTAAAATATGGTAAAACCCCAGGTTTTGATGGATTAGGTTCGGAATATTATAAAACCTTTAAATCAATATTGATCCCTAAATTAAAAATGCTTTATAATGAAATCTTGGAAGGAGAGAGGATACCAGATTCATGGAAACATTCATTGATAACTCTTATCCCAAAACCTAATAAAGATCTAACAGACCCAAGTTCATATAGGCCTATTTCTTTACTAAATCAGGATGCAAAGATATTTACAGCAATACTTGCAAATAGAATTAATAAATTTATTATAAAATATATCAAAGAGGATCAGAATGGTTTCTTGAAAGGTAGGCAAATGGAAAACTTAACAAGGAGGGTCTTGAATACTATACATAATATAGAAAAAAATAAACTGAAGGCTGGCATTTTATCATTAGATATATTTAAAGCATTTGATTGTGTGGAATGGCCAATGTTAAAGACTTTGTTAAAGGGTTGGGGTTTTGGAAAAAAGTTTAGGGGGATAATAGATCAATTATATTTAGAGAATACCTCTGTAGCAATAGTTAATGATGGGATGACAGACCAAATAGCTCTTGGCCGAGGTACTAGGCAAGGTTGTCCTCTCTCTCCAGTTCTGTTTTGCCTGGTTATTGAAATGTTGGCAAATGTAATTAGGAACGATGATTTAATTGAAGGTATAGGAGAAAAGAAGATAAAGATTAATTTATTTGCGGATGATTCCTTATTGACAGTGAAAAACCCGTTAGAATGTATAGATAAAATTAAAACACACTTAGAAAAATTTGGAAAAATAACCGGATTAAACATAAACTGGCAAAAATCTGACTTAATGTTGTTTAATTATAGTAGAATAGAACAAGAAAAGTTTACTGAAAAACATGATTTTAAAATATGTAAAACAATTAAATACTTAGGAATAGATTTAGCGAAAAATATTCAAAAGATAAAGGATTATAATTATAACAAACTAAAGGAAGTAATTAATAAGAAACTACAAGAATATGATAAGTTCAAATTATCTTGGTTTGGAAAGATTGCATTGGTAAAAATGAAAATTTTACCAAAAATTAATTTTCTATTCAGAATGTTACCAGTGCAGTTAACAGAGGATGAGTTGAAATATTGGCAAGGAATAGTTAACAAATATTGTAATGGAGGGAAGAAATCTAGAATAAATAAAAAGTATTGGTATAAAACAACAAAAAAAGGTGGTATAGGTTTACCAAATATAAGAAACTATTATTTAGCTAACCAACTGAGGTTTATTGGTGAAATTATATATAATCCGGAAAGGTTAATTTGGTGGGAAATGGAATCATCAGAATTACAAGGAAATATAGAAAAATATTTATTTGCTAAAGGTAAGAAAGACAAAATAAGTCAAGTTAATAATCCCTTTTTAAAGACACTGTTAAATATATGGTATAAGTATAAAAAGAATTTATGTTCATCATACTCTCCATTTAGATTAGTGACAGAAATAGAAGATTTTCCTACCAATATGAAGGTGTATATGGATTTATTTAAAGAAGAAAAAGTGATTAGACTGAAAGATTGGCTGTATAAAATGAGATCGATAGATCAAATGAAACAAGTATTTCAAAACAAGACTATTTCATGGTTGAACTATGTACAACTGGAAAGATGGACTAAGGAATGGGCAAATAAATATAATAAAGGTAGAGAACACACAAAATTTGAGCAATTTTTATTCTCATATGAGGACATTCAGATGACTGACTCAGTAAAAGGTACAGTGAGTAAAATTTATTCACTTCTTAATTTAGAGGAAGAAGAAAGTGAGAAAGAAGGATTGAAATTGGTGTGGGAACAAGATATTGGGAAAAGAATAAATGAAGAAGAATGGAGGAGGATATGGAAAATGAGGATTTTAAGATTGATGTCAGTAAGAATAAAGGAAATTTTTTTTTAAACTTAGTTTAAGATGGTATTTAACACCAGTAAAATTAAACAAAATCAACACCAGTCATCCGAATGTCTGCTGGAAATGTGAGAAAGAAGTTGGTACATACTTTCATATGTGGTGGGAATGTGAAAAGGTACAAAGTTTCTGGAGACAAATTTTTAAAGAATTAAGTTGTATCTGTGGAAAAGATATAGAATGTAAGGCTGAGATTGCTTTGTTATCAATATATGAGAATGTGGAATATGACAAAATGATTAAAGAATTGATAACTAATTTAATAACAGCAGCTAGATTGATTATTGCTAGACAGTGGAAATTAAAGACTGAATTACAAATTGAAGAATGGTATAAAGAAATATGGAATATAGCATTAAATGATAAATTAACTTGTAATTTAAAGATGAAGAAAGGAAAGTTGAAAAAGAATAATTTTTATGTAATATGGGGCAAATTTTTGGAATATGTGTTAATAAGGGGAAAAGGGAGAGCTCCAAATCAAGAATCTATGCAGTTCTGGAGAGGAGGACAATAGAAGAAGAAGAATTAGAAGAAGAAGAAAAAGAAGAATATGGCAAGAGGTCCCATATATGGTGGTGGGGAACACTGTTATTGTGTTGTAAGTGTATATGTTTTATGTATATGATTTTTTTGTTATAGTTATAAATAAATAAAAAAAATAGATATATAAAAAAAGAAACTAATGGGAAGCTGCTATTCCGCCTTTGACCACTAGAGGGGGATATTTTGTTTCTTTTTTTCTTAGGTCAAGAAAGGTTCAGGGAAGGCAGGGAAAATACAGTCCAGGCAGTACAGTACCAGGCAGTCCGAAGACTGTCTCCCAATCCACTCTCTAAACGCTGGGAGGAGTGAGGAAGCAGACAGGCACCCTTTTTACTGGCCAACAGTCAACTGAAAGTTCACATTTTGCACTTTCCCCGCTTCCCACGTGTTTTTTTTCAGTTCGTAACTCAAATCTAAGTATGTAAGTAAAGTCAATATTTTCCTATGAGAGCGGTTCATAAATCAAAATGTTTGTAACTCAGGCCGTTCGTAAGTCAAGACCCCACTGTATTATGTGCCACTCACCCCACCCCAGTGCAAAGTTTAGCTACAACAGTTACAGTAGTTAAGAGAGACGTTGAATTTTTCAGAATTAGTGAATGTTTGCAAACCATTCTTGTTGTAATACATATTATTTGAGGGTGACTTGGTCTTGTATAGGCATCTAAGCACCATTAGCTTTACAAAATACTTGCTTCTCATTTGTCGATGTAGGCCAGTCCAGGAGCCTGGTTTTTAGATTCTCACATGTGAGTGGCAAGCAGACAGGGTTTTCATGAAGAGAACCGAAGCTTTCAAATTTGCCACTACACTGTTGCTCCTCAGTTGACATGAAACTGTGCTGGCAACCATTTTTTTCAGCAATAAGCAACAAGAAGTGAATATGTAATTGCTAGAGCTACTGATCATTTTTGGAAATGAACACTGCAGCCCCAAAGCTTTTTCCTGTTCAACATGCTGTGTTCTGCAGGGCATTGCACACATTTCTTCCGTGGTAGCACTGTAGCTTGCTGAAATTATGCACCGTCCCCAGGTGAAGCCGTGTACTCTTTTGCAGCTAAAGCAAATGGAAACATTACAACTTCCCCTGCAGAATGGTGACAGACTGGTGTGTCAATATGTTTGTGGGCCTCCAAGGAGCTGGCCAAATAGAGGGCGAAAAAAAGTTCATTTCCCGTGAAATACAATAGAATTCTTTCTCTAAAATGGAAACTTGGATTAATTCTTGATTTACCCTTGATGGTCCAAACAACATAGAGAACACTCAAAGGTAACAAGGCAGCAGCATGGGGGTGCATGGGGAGACAATGTGTTTGCATGTGTGTGAGAGGGAGATTAATAATTACACCCCACCAAGAAAATGGAAAGTGATGTTACAGAGACACAGTTGTCTATGGTGCATGCCTCCACCCTCGTAGTGTGGGTGGGTGTAACAGCCACCCTCAAACCTCAAAGAGTGGTTGCTACTTTAAAACTCTACTGCTACCAACTTATCCTTAAAAATCAATAGAAGGACAAGTGTCACTTTGAAAACAAAAACTGGTTTATTGATTACAGGAAATAAAAATAGTAAATCATTGGTAAAGAATCAATAAGTCAATCACTGTAAATAAATCACTGGCTCTCACAGACTATTTCACACTGACAGGCTCTCTCACTCATTATAACTAACAAACTCTCATCTCTAATCTCTAGCTCCAACTCTATCTCTCAAAACCTCATACACACCCCTTTATATCCCAGCTCCTCCCCCTTTAGCACCACCTTCCGTCCCCTCATTGGCTGCTGTTCCACTACCCAGCTGTGACGTACAGGTGAGGGCAGGGCTGAACGTTACAGTGGGCATGTTGCCTCTTACTACATGGCCCCAGCCTAACTCCAACCCTGTATCTTCCGATGACTCAGCAGTGGTCTGTTCTTGGGTTTTAGATTCCCTGAGACCTTTCAGGAACCTTTGTTTCAAGGATCCCTTTCCAGCCATGTAAAATAACATTCCCTTCACATTTATTTATTTCAAGAATTTTATGTTCTTTCACCAAGAGAGAGAGAGAGAGAGAGAGAGAGAGACCCAGAACATTCCATTCCATTCTTGAGACGTGGTCTGAAGGATATTGGACACCATTTTGGTAGATGTGAGGAAAAAAGCATGATGGTTGATTCAGTTGCTCAGGTGATAGATAGATAGATAGATAGATAGATAGATAGATAGATAGATAGATAGATAGATAGATAGATAGATAGATAGATAGATAGATAGATAGATAGATAGATAGATAGATAGATAGATAGATAGATAGATAGATAGATAGATAGATAGATAGGCAAGCAGGCAGGCAGAGTGAGTGTGAGAGAGAGACAGAGAGAGAGAGAGCAAATTTGATTATACAGTACCTAGGTTTCCATTGCACATATCTCAGCACAACTGGCCTGTCTGGATTTTCATCTCTTCTGTTGCTTGTATGTGTCCTTCTCCAATACCTTCAAAATAAGTTCTTTAGCAGTCATCCAGGTGACAAGTTGGTACGAAGGGGCCACCACTAAGAGCTGCACAGTGGTAACTCACCAAGTTCTTGGTACTTCTGCTCAGTATAGGATGCTTCTTCAGAAGCTTATACACATCCTTCTGTCCTTCATAGTTTGTAGCTATGAAGGCATAGCTGCTAGCTAAGTGTTCAAAATAATGGCCACAATCCTTTTGGTTGTTTATGGTGGTGGAAGCACAATGACAGAAATCACAGTGGCAAAGTGCTGCTAATACGTGAGTCAATCCTCATATTCCTCGTTGTTGGCCAAATCACATTACTGGCTAAGTTTTTATTTTTAGCTATGAGAATTTGCAAAATGTTATAGCAAGATTTATGCTATACCATGTATTTATTTTATGTATTTTATCTTTGTATGACCGCATAATTAAATTTTACTTACTTACTTACTTACTTACTTACTTACTTACTTACTTACTTACTTACTTACTTACTTACTTACTTACTTACTTACTTACTTACTTACTTACTTACTTACTTACTTACTTACTTACTTACTTACTTACTTACTTACTTATGTTACTGGTGAATTACAAGGAACACAAACATTGAGTTTTTAACAAACAGCAATTCAGTGCTGCAGTTTGCAGCACTATTGCACTTACACTAGTGTAAGTAGCCAATAGGATTCTGGCCAAAGTCATTTGACCTTGAAAACATGGCGGTCCTATTGAACACAAGATTTTTGGCTTCTGAAATTGTTCCAGAGCTACTCTGATCAATATATCTCCTTGGAGATTTTATTGCAATGTAATTTTCTAAGGAAAAGAGGAGCAGCTAGACAGTTCATCGGACAGCTGGGTAGCTAAAATGGCTGCCCTGTCACCTCTGCTGCCTGAGACAGCTGCCTTGTACAGTGGTACCTCGACTTAAGAACTTAATCAGTATTGGGACTGCGTTCTTAAGTCGAAACATTCTTAAGTCGAAGCACCATTTCCCATAGGAATGCATTGAAAACCATTTAATCCGTATCTGCTGTTTTTCGTTCTTATGTCGAGGTGCTGTTCTTAAGTCGAAGCATTACTAATGCAAAGCTGGTTAATCCATATCTACTACTAGGGGGTGAATTTTTTTTATTTTTTTCTTCCTTTGACCTAAGGTGAACTTAGGTCAAAAAAAGGGGGGGCAGGGAAGGGTGTTTTTTTTTTTTGGTTCTTAAGTCGAGGCTCCATTCTCAAGTCGAAGCAACTTTTTGCGAGCGGAGCCGTTCTTAACTCGAATCGTTCTTATTTAGGGACGTTCTCAAGTCGAGGTACCACTGTAGTTGGTCCTGCTCTGCGTCTGGTGCCTCAGGGCAACTAATGTTTTCCCTCCACATGTGTAGTTCTTCCTCCCACCTCCCACTGTGTTCTGCCTTCCAACAGTAGTGGGCTGGTACCCTGTTTTCCTGAAAATAAGACCCCGCCCTCCACCATTGTGTAGCAACCAGAAGAAGATGACATAACTGTATTTGAATAAATGTTGATTGTTGTACATGAAAAAAATATAAAACATCCCCTGAAAATAAGCCCTACTGCGTTTTTGGGAGCAAAAATTAATATAAGACCCTGTCTTATTTTCGGGGAAACACGTTAGTACAATGGGTGATAAATTCCACAGTGGGACACACATGTGAGGATGCTACAGGAGCCCAGACAAGCCTCTAGCAGTGTGGAAGTATCTCACAATATATTTGCCAGAGTTCTGTTGCAATGCTTCAAAGACTTACTTGACTCAGGATAATGATAATTCAAAAAATAAGTTTAGGGCCGTGCATTCATTTTAAAATGAACAAAAATACTCATTTGTTTTACTTGTTGTCGGTTGCCGAATGAATGTAATAGAAAGAAATGAGTTCTTAACTGGCTATTTGCAGATTGGCTGCCACTAATTTCTCACTCATTCTCTCCCTTGCACATTCTCCAAACAGTACATCCATTGGAGAATGAAGCTGGAAGGGACAGAAAGGGGACAGACAATGTTGAACCCTATGGCAGTATCTCTTGTGTCTGAAGAAAGTCATTGCCCCAAAATGGCACACCAGTGGTATTATACCCCATTGAAATCGAACCATATAAACAAAAAAAATGGACCTAAATTGTTGGAGAGGCCTCAGAGAAATTGGTACATATTTACATTCCTGGTGGCATTGCCCTAGAATATAATTTCTAGGTCAAGGTATTGGGGAAAAAATATAACACCACAAAGTATGGTTATAAATTTAGCATTTGGATTAATGAATTTATTCTTAGCATCATAAAGAGCTAATTATTTTTTTGTGTGTGGCAGCTAGACAAACAATTGCTCAAATGTTGGAAAGCACCTGCAGAACTTTCAATGAATGCTTGGGAGTCTAGGGTATGGAGATTAGTTGTGATGGAAAAACTCACAGCTCACACACAACTGAGGTATCAGAATTCTAGTACAAACTTTTCAATATACAGTATAAAACTTAGCTTGCTTTCCTTCAGTATTGTAATAATCATACCAATTCATTTAGCAACAGCCCCAGCAACTCATGTTGATCTATGCAAATATGTGTATGTTAACTAGTAATACCATTTGATATGCTTACTATATAGGGTTTGATGGTTTATAACTCTTATGGTTTTGTATATTGTATCTTATTAATTTTTTTAAAGAAGCAGACTGTAATCCATACATTGAAATAAATTTAAAAGGTATCACAACACTTTTCTTTTCCCAGTTGTTTTCACTGAAACAGACCAACATGGCTAAGTCTCAGAAAACTGATAATCATCAATTCAAACATGTTCTAACAAAATGTCCAGCATTTGAGAAGTCTCCCTTTCTGGTAGATTCTTAGAATCATAGTAAGAAGAAAGAGGAGCTGGATAAGATATTTAAAACCTGTTTGTCTGTGCTTGTTCTTTTTTCTCCTTGATGACAGAATGCTTCCAGGCTCCTTGGTGTAGCCACCACAGCCATGCCAAAACCTGGAGTTGGAAGTTATGAACCATGTTCTGTTTCAGCTCTCATCCTTTAAACAGGAAAAAAATGCCTGGAAGTGCTATGCCCATCACATTCTAAGAAAGAGGGACCCAGCCCACTGCTGACAGAGCGATGGCTCTCCAGAACAGGGATGTAGCAGGATGGATGGTGGTGCCCACATGGAGCTGCCGAGAGCCTAGGTAAAGGGGAGGACAGAAAGACCCCCCATCCAGCTGGTTTCCTATTGGCCAACAACATGAGAGAGCTTCTCACCAATAACTCAGTGGCTGACGAGAGGATCCATAAATTTAGAACTGTGAGCCAGTGATACTACTGTGAGTGAGCAGTTTTAACTCTGGCCCATTCACCCAGCAGCAGTTTTCCAGAAGAGCCAGCGGTTCTTGCAGCTCCAAGGCACCATGTATCAACTGAGAGGGGTTACGACGGGGGTCATCTGACAGGCACAGTGCAGCAGATCAGCTGGGAGCCAGCAGCAATAGCTCTTGTGGCAGTTTCGGCCATTGCAGTTGGTCCAAGAAATATGAAAGCAGCAAGCAGGAGCCTTGATTGATTGATTGATTCATTGTATTTATATCCCGGCCGTCTGGTTAATTGACCAGCCTTGGGCATCCTGGATAGAAAGACATCTCCCCATACAAGGGGAGTAAAGGTGGGGCCACAGTCTTGCCTAGCAGGGGAGGGTGAGGGTTTATTGGCCCAGCCTGGACCACAGGCAGTAAGAGTCATGGAGTGGCATATGCCTGTGTAGTCTCCAGAGGATTAGTGCTCCTGGTGGAACCTTCGAGAGTTGCTGAACTGGATAGTGGTGACCATCAGGGGTCAGTCGGTCTTCCCAGTGCAATGGATCTAATTCTGCAGTGCTAAGCCAAAAACTGCTGCTGTAACTAATAAAGTTGTGTCTTTTTTGTCTCCAATTAATTGTGTGTGTTGTTTGAGTTTAAGGGGGATCTGCTCAGTGATAGGCCATCAACACAACAATGAATCCAGTGAATGTTTTAATAACAAACATACATTTTAAAATCTCCTTTGGAGAACGCTACAAGCTGTTGAGGCACTCTATTGACAATATGCACCATGGGCAACCCTTTCTTGGAAAATCTCTGCCATGCAAGAGCCAATGTAGTGGATCATTTACTGGGATGCCCCTGGAGTTCCTATTTTGTAGATTGGCTTTAGACCAACAAAGGCTGGTGCTTCCACTGGAATGATGAGCCAACTGTAAGTTTTACCTGGAAATTAAGAAGAGCCATTTAAGGTCCTGGAACTTATCCCCATTATTCAACACCTTGAAGATCTCCTTTAAAGATCTCCTTGAAGATCTCCTTTAAACCAGAAATGGATTGACTGCCCCCACCTCCAAACTGTGGCTACCAGCATCCATTGGAATAGAGACCTACTTCTAGTTTTGGAGTCCTGGCTTTTCAGCTGCAAACACATCCCAATACTGTACAGTATTGGATATTCTTTAAAGAAAATAACATCCTTTGACAGTATGTCAATAATAACTGTTTCTAATTCTCAGTTTCCCACTAAGATTTAAATTAGAATCCCTTGCAGAGAGCTGCTTCAAAGCACTCCTAAGGCAAGCTCAGTCCTACGCATAAATGACATGTTTGTTTTTTTAAACCACCTGCCTTTCCAGTTTCTTCTTCTTCTTCTTCTTCTTCTTCTTCTTCTTCTTCTTCTTCTTCTTCTTCTTCTTCTTCTTCTTCTTCTTCTTCTTCTTCTTCTTCTTCTTCTAGTGGTGCTGCTGGGAGCTGATGTCACAGGGGAAGTAGTCTGCATTCTTACAAAATAGGCTCTATCAGTGTGTGCCAGGTCTCCTGGGGAAGGGAGCAAGCACATATTACACAAATAATGCAATGGTAGCAAAAGAAGCCATTTGGTTGAATCACACTGAGCTTGATGGCTCAATAATTGATGCCACTTTGCTTTTTATAGTAGCCAGCCTTCAATATAAGCCTTCAATGTGCCCCAATGTCAGGGATTCAGAGTAGGCGAAGAGAGCTAATTGGATTTGATAACCTCAGCAAAACTAGTGCTCCTGCATCTTCTAAGATACTCTGCAGAAAGAAATGTCCTTCCTTGGGTATGAATCTCACAGGTTCTCACCTCAGAGAGAAACCAATTGTGAGTGGAGGTAAGGTTTTCTTTTTCTCCTTTCCAATAACATTTCTTTGTTTGAGGGTCTCCCCTACCAGGAAATCTCACAGTAAGTATCATGACATTTCAGGGCCGTATTTGCTAGCAGAAATGCCCAATGGTGCAGAATTATTGCAGTTCCTGCGTAGAATAGTATATTACCTTCACAAGACTTACGGGGCATTTCAGAGAAATAAATAGAAACCAAATCTTTGCGTACTTTTAAACGTGTGAACTGCTAATACATGTACAATCGAAAACATGTGCACACAAATGTTTAGGTCAAGAGGGAAAATGAATAAACTAGGGGAAATGTGTAAGTTAATGTGTATTAAGAAGGTGTAATGGATAGAGTGATGGACTTGGACTCTGAAGGACATGGTTCAAATTCCCACTCAGCCATGGAAGGTGACTGGAGGAGTGGAACTAATAAAACCACTCCTTAAATATCTCACTAACTGTGAAAGCCCTGTTAGAGTCACTGTAAGCTGATTCCAAATTGACAACACGTAACAAGAACAACAAATAAATAATAATCTTGTCCCATACAGTCAATTCTGACTTCCGGTGACTCTTTTCAAAGAGGACCGTGCAGCTTGCCCAAGGCCACACAGGCTGGCTCTACTGGCTCAGGAGATACAGTGGGGAATCAAACTCCCAACCTTCAGCTCCACAGCCAGATACCTAAATCACTGCAATAGGGAAAATGTAGGGATGTGCCCTAGGTCTCTGACCCAGCCCATGCTGGCATAAAGGTCCACAGTTTGGGTCTTGACCCACCTTGTGCACTTTTGGAGACATTCTGACCAGATCTTTGTTTGGCTACCTGAAATTATTTGTGCTTTTGCAGAATGCCATTAGCGCACAGGGGGTGCAGTAAATTCCCACAAGAGGTGGGATACAAATGGCTATGACTTGGTGTGATCTGTTTTGCTACTTTTGCCTGAATGCAGTGCCCATAGTGGATAAAAATGCATAAAACAAGTGAAAAGGACCACTTGCTTTAAGCACAGAAAGCATTGGGATGCTTAATAGCCAGGACACCAGATTTTGAAGTAGGCATCTGTTGCAGTGGAGGCTGAGGTCTCTAGGTCCTAGGGAGGGGGTGGGAGGGGGCAATGAATCCACTCCAGGGCTTAGTCTGAACCTTAAAGGACACTCAGTTTTGAGAAGGTAGCAGTAAAGTTCAATAAACCAGCCGGAGAACAAAGAAGATGGATGGTGGAAGATTCTAGAATAGAAAAGCTAGTCTACACAGTGATGCATCATCTATGTGAAAATGCCTATGGGTGTGCCAGCATAAGTAGAGCCTAGTGGCCAGACCAATAAAGGAACTGCGTTGCCTCAACAGGCATTCTTGGGCTTCTTTGGGGGAAACGCACCTTTCAATTTTCAGCCCCGCTGGGTGGGGCTCCGCCTCTCTCTCTCATGCATGGCTTTGCACTGTGTACGCACGTAACTTCACACCCCACGCGCAGGGGTCCATTGCAACCAGAACCTAAAACAATCACTGCATGGAGGAGGAAGACAGCCGCATGGAGGAAAGCGGAGTAATCCGCATGTCCGTGCTTCCAGCTTACTTTGACTGGGGGTTAAGTTGCCAGTCACCTTCTGCTGAGGTACATCGTCTTTGTGATACAGTATTAATTTTTATTTCCTTGTCCTCGCAGTTGTGGCAACACAATTTTCCTCCAGTTTTTAACTGTGCTGGGTTGAAGACAAGCAATCTGTGGTTGGTTCCATTCTACCCTATGGGCAACCAGTCTTTGCTGTGGGACTGAATATCATGGAAAAAGTACCAAAGTTACCTACAAATGTCAACACAGTAAGGAACAACAAATTGCAATAATCCCAGACCTCTTGTCATTTCTTTCAGAAACAGAAAAAGACCACAAAAGTTCCCCAAAATCCTAAAAGATCTCCTTGAAATTTCTTGGCGTGAGGGACTGCACACAGAAAAATTCTGCTGTGAAGAGAAAAGAGGGATTTTGTCCCATTTGTTTTTCTCGGACAGTGAGAGTCAGTGCCTTCACATCACGGGCGAGGAATGGAAGTCAGGGAATGTGGGGCTGGCATGCTTTCGCTTCATCAATGTTTATTTGATTTCTATTTTATAATGGCCACTTAGGGCTTTCATCTAGTGCAGCAACATGTTGCCCAAACATTCCAGCCATATCATTTCCAGACATCCTCAAGCAGCTACAGCTCATGCCAAAAATGCCTTCGCTGTCTAGGGACTCAGAGATCCTATTTTATTTAGCGGCTGGAACGGACCAACTTTTGTTTTGAGGCTTGCTCTACAATTGGTTTTGACTCCACAGAGTCTGCAGTGGGTGATGGGGGGGGGAGATAGAGGAAGTGGCAGTGGCCCTTCCAAAGGGCAGTTTTATATCAAGGCAACCTTTCCAAGAATATTTGGCTCCAAATGTCCTCAGAGCCAAAACATCATGGGAGGAATGGATAGCAACCCGAGAGCTGTAGACCAAAACATCAGAGAGGCCAAAGGTGTCCCCCTTTTGGTTTTGAAGCTGGTGCTGTCTTCTTCATGATGGCACAAACCGTTGTTAGCAGATCTTTTAAGAGGAAGGCAACTACTTCAAAGAACACCAGAGAAGCAAACTAGCGAAGTGGAGGTGTGGGGAGAGAAGGAAGGAGAGGTTTCGTTTCTGAGACTAGGGGTCACCCACCTGCTGGCTTAGTTCTTGTATCATAAATCGGAGGTAGAAGAAAAGGAAGATTTTTATTAGCAGTAGGTTGGAATGTATTCCTGACTCCTGCCATTAAAAAAGCAATCAAATCTTTCTCCCCAGAGAGTGATGGATCAGCAGTACGTTCATGAGTGGAAGGATAGTCAATTCTGTTCATGTGAACCTGAGTAATCAAAACAAAATTTCTAACTCCTACCGGGACTTCTTGTACTGATTATTAGTATTTTTTTTAAAAAAACCAACAACCTGTTTTCTTTCTCTTTCTCCTCTTAGCTGATGAAGATTAAAAATGGAACGGTCAAAAAGGATGCAAGTACAGACTGTCAAGTTTCCTCTTGGTATTCCATCAAATGAGCCCAAGTTTCATCCAATAACATACACTCACAAAGTTTTATGGGGCCTTTACTGCCTTAATCAATCAGCATAGGTGCTTAAGGACATACATGACACTTTAATGAAGCATATAATTGTGCTGGTCATCGGGGCTGAGATGAATTTCTACTGATAATGAATTGAGTTAAAGGAGGAATATAATACATTTAATTTTAGGAAATCATCAGGGAACTGCACTGAACATTTTTCATTTATTTATTTATTTATTGTCAAAGAACAGAGGTTTTCAGTGTTCCTCAGGATGTTTTCAGTTGTAGGTTGTGTGTGGATTGCCTATATTTGACACATGGGGAGGGGGAGACAGAACTCCACCTTTCTACCTAAAACTCGGCCTCCATTTGTCGAAACATATGAGTTCTCTTTCAAGTTCTTTATCCTTACTTCACCAATTAGGGCTACACACAGATCTCTTGATTCCGTTTGGTGATGGAACTCAAAAGTGAATTAGGCCTCAGCCATTTCAGTTTTTAAATGTGGATTCCCAGCTTCCCATTGACTTGCACTGGGTAACCAAAGTGTCTGTATTTTCCCCCACATTTTTTTGCACTGGTGTGTGTGAAATTCGACTACATGATAGACCTTTAAGGCAGGAATGGACCCACTTCATTTCAGACACCTAGATCCATGTGTTAATGTAGCAGACACTTTAAATTGTCTTCTTTAAACATAAGACAAAACATAGTTCTTAAAACCATAATGTGCTCAGCTGAGCACTTAGTCTTGCCCATTCATAGTGATGTTTTCCTCCCACTGTCCTCCTACTGTTGGTGACACCTTTTAAGAAAATTCCTAGCATACAGCTGAAGAACAGCACCAAGGAAGGAGGGGTTTAACAAACAAAAACAGAGTTAGGAGGATGGGTTGAAGTTCTACAGTGAAGGACAGTAGAAGAGGCACTGGGCAGGCAGAGAGGCAGTTTGCAGTGCATGACAGAACTGGGTAGACAATTCAAATAAAGATTACATTAAAGATTAGAATGAAATCTTCCCAGGCAGAGTTCTTGCTGGGGAACATCATGGTAGACCCCTAAAGTACATCTCTAGGGTTCAGACTTCAGAGTGAATATGCTGCTGCACAGAATAGTTCTACAAAAGTGCGCTAAAAGTGTGCACGTGCACAGTGGTTCCAGGATTTCACTGAAAAGCAGAGAGTTTATTTTTACAAACCACATGGAAAAAGTAAATTAGACACTTAAAAACTGGGGTGGGGTGGGGCAAATAGAATAATTTTAGCAAACTAAAAAACACAGAGAGACTCACAGAAAAGAAAGAGATATTTCTGCTTATATAGACACACAAGGAAAGCAAAGAGAGGAATAGGCAAAAGGCTACCAGGGTACTGTACCTTTAACCGGATAATAGGGAGATGACTCAGATGATAATCAACATGACTGAGATCTTTCACTCTGAATGGTGCTAAATTTGACAAAAGAATGATGAAGAGGTGCCCGAGATAATTAGCCATATAGTGCTAGTGACCTCATACCATTCCTCTTTGCTGTGATTGGAGAATAGTGGTGAGATTCTTATCTCAGATTGCTGTCAAGGAGAAAAGTCATTTCCCCTTCCAATCATACCACCTTGTTCGAGACAAATTATCTAGCTTTTTCACACTCATTTTAGTATTGCAAATTCCTGGATGAATCTGAAGTACTCTACATTTTTTACTTTGTTTTAGAACTAAATGAATGAAATCCTATCAAGTAGCTACGCAAGCAGTAGCTCTCATTGTGCCTAGACAGAAGTGGTTTTCACGAAGAGCTTCTGTAGACACATTGCACAGTCTCAACAGGAATCATGTGACCAAGTGCACAATCAAATTGTGCAATCCTTGTTGTTTGGGCATAATGCCTGGCATATATACCATGAAGTAATTTTATGTTACATGAAGAGAATCTTGACCATTATGGCCATTCTGCTTTGATCCAAATATATATAATTAACATTGCAATCCTAATTTAAAACTAGCCAAAGGCCGCCAGGGTGGAGTAAAACTGTTTCTTCACTGGCACACAGGAATGCCAGTTGGAATTCCTGTGTGCCAGTGGACAGCAGTATGATATGACAGCAGTAGAAAAGCAGAAACCTATCCCCAGCATGGTCTTATTGGCATAATTGCTGAAGCCAAAATCCTCTTCCTGAACAGTGCCTTCTCCCATTATTGTCCTGGAGTTCACATAGTTATCTGTCTGTCACTGGGGTCAAGGAGCTGTGGGTGCCTTGGGAGAGAATAGGCCCTTCCCATATAAGCAAGCAGGGCTTTGATACGTGATGATTCCACAGCAGACTCTCTCTATCATGCCATAGCATTACTCTGTAGAACAGTAAGACCAGCAGGAACACAGTTTAATGCAAAGAGAGCTAGGGGAGTGGGGGTGGGGTGGATTCACATAGCACAGTTGCACTGCATGAATCAGAAGACTATGGAGGTAATAGTATGTGGTCTCTTGCAGAATAATTCTCTCTCCTGCCTAGCAGCTGAAGCTCTGCAAGGTGGTTTGGGGGTTTGGGGTGAAATCAAGCACCAGAAATCAAAAGTCACTACATTGTTACATCAGTGCATGTATTCCACATCTATAGAAGCATTGGAAGAAGACTACTAATGGTTTTCCTCCTCAGCCTTCATCAGCATAAGAAGACCATGTCTGAAAAACCAAAAAACCCAGCTAATTACCTGCATGAAATTCTTATGGCAACAATTTAAATAGACTAACAGTCTGGTCCAGTGCATGTTTGTTATGTGCTGTCAAGCTGGAACTAACTTATAGTGACCGTAATAGGTTTTCAGGGGAAGTAAGATATTTAAGAAGTGGCTTTACCAATTCCATGCCCCCAATGAGTTTTCAGGTTGAGCAGGCATTTGAACCCAGGCCTTCTGAGTCCTAGTCCATCACACTATTTACACTCACTGGGTATCAAGACATGTTCAGGAATCATGGCAGTAGGTGTGCTGATTCTTAACTACTAGATCACCAGAGAATATTTATTCTGGAATAGTCCTAAGGGACGTGGCGGCGCTGCGGGCTAAACCGCAGAAGCCTGTGCTGCAGGATCAGAAGACCAGCAGTCGTAATATCGAATCCATGCGACAGAGTGAGCGCCCGTCGCTTGTCCCAGCTCCCGCCAACCTAGCGGTTCGAAAGCTTGCAAATGCAAGTAGATCAATAGGACCACCTTGGTGGGAAGGTAACAGCATTCCGTGTCTAAGTCGCATTGGCCATGTGACCACGGAAGATTGTCTTCGGACAAAAAATGCTGGCTCTATGGTTTGGAAATGGGGATGAGCACCGCCCTCTAGAGTCGAACATGACTGGACAAAAATTGTCAAGGGAAACCTTTACCTTTACCTAGTCCTTATCCTATCTAAATGAATGCTTAGATTTCTAGTATGCTACTGTTCACAGTAGAAGTAAGTCAGTTTTTCCAATCTGAGGGGCAAATCCTAATTCAGCAATGGTGATGTGTATGTGGAAGGGAATTCCGGAGGTGGACCAGGTTCATGTTGCGTTTCAGAGTGACAAAATAATAAACTCTCATTTAAAGCAGGTATAGATGTGTGTGTTTAAGGTCAACATGCCTGAAATTAGTGGGTGAGATTTAATGGGTGATGCTCTTCTGAATTTCTCTCATACGACACTGAAGGCTTCTAAAGGAAAACCTTTATAAATTCTCGGACACAGAACAGGCCAGAGGCCCTCCACCATTCCTAGTTTACAGTTGCAGTATGCCAAGATGGATTTAATCGTTCTTTTTAAAAAGATGCCTAAACCTACATTTACATTTCTGAAGCTCAGAGCAAACTTGTGACAGGGTCACTGGGGCTGCAGCAAGAGTAATCACCAAACTCACCGCCTTGGAAGAAGAGGCAGGTACACAGATGATGGCATGTCGAATGTGAGGGTGTTTCAGGGCATGCATTATTTATGAGCACTTGGGGCCAGCCAGTTGAAAGTGCACCTTCACAAGGGGCAGTGTCTGAAATAAATACTATTCTGCTTTTGCACATGGGATTCTTTTTTACTGACCTGCTGTTGTTCTCACAGCAAGACACCTGCTAGGCTCTTTCCTGCTTGTATTACAGACTCAAAGGCTAGAGCTTATGCCATATTTTGCCAACTGTAAGGGTGAGTTGATATGATGAGAAACCGGGGGGGGGGAACCCCCCGCTGAACTTGAAATCTGAAGTAAGGAGTGGATATAAGCTGACATTTTACCAAAGTCACTTGACTCACCTCCAAAGAGCACAGGGAACCCAGTCTGAGTCTTTGAAGGGCCCCTTTGCTCAAGTCACTTTGTATTTTCCCTGGCTTTGGTAGTTTGACAAGACCTCTGCCCTCAACTGAGTAACCTGTTACAAGCTTACTGTCTGAGAGCTACAGGGGTTGCTGTGTCTCACTATTATCCCTTTAGAGTCTGTAAAAGAAGCCTCTGGGTATGTTCAGCAAGCTTAACGAGGTTAGGGACAGATTTGGAAAAAGGTCACTTGACTCAAGTTACTTCCTTTTCATATCATTCCAGCTTTATATGAAGAACTATTGAAGAATATCCCTTGGTCATGAGAGGCAAACATTAAAGTGTCTCTCTTTTCTGCACAAACTTTAGCCTTCTCTGGCTCAACATCTTCCAGATGTGTTGGGGTACAGCTCTCATCATCCTCAGGGAGCATACCCATTGCCTTTGCTGGCTGACAGTGTTGGAGGCTGTCGTTCAGCAAAACCAGAGAACACCAGGCTGGCTCTGCCTCACTGAGCCATAGGTTTGATCAGTGGTTCTTAACCTTTGTTACTCAAGTGTTTTTGAACTGCAACTCCCAGAAACCCCAGCCAGCAGAGCTGATGGTGAAGGCTTCTGGGAGTTGCAGTCCAAAAACATCTGAGTAACAAAGGTTAAGAACCAGTGGGTTGGATGATGGCATCTCTGGAATAGCCACCTATGCTGGGAGAGGAGCAGAGGGCGATGGGCTGTTCTGAAGAGCCCACTCAATTTTCCTCTGCCTTACTTCCATTCCTTCTTATGCTGACAAGATGCTCCATGTAAAGGGGGGGAGAGAGGAAAATGCTTCAGAGGCATTTCCCAGAGTGAAAAAGGAAAGCCAGAAGGTTTTCACAGCATCTGCTGCAGTGCCTGTTCACTGCTGTGAGGAGTCCATCTCATATTATTGGGTGCCCATAATTTGTGTTTTGCTTTGTCCCCCGATTCAGGGGTCTCACTCCACTTCATGGGAGGGCTGGCCTTTGACTCAAGAAAACAGAAGTCCCCATTAGCACCGGAAAATGCTCTCCATTTCTTCTCGAAGGAAAACATGGCAGCACATACAGTATATACATTCATTACCACACCTGCACCTACACTGAACTGCTCTAGGCATGACCAGATTGCATTCATAGTAAAGGAAGGGCACTGAAGGGCCCTCTGAATATTGAAATTTTATTGAAAAAAAGCGTGTTAAGTGGAGAAGAGAAGAGAAATGGAGATGCGTGTTTACATGCTAACCTGTTGAAGCAACCTTGTGGAGTGTTATAGCCCAAATTCTACAAAATGGAAACATTTTGAAGAAACTAGATATATTTATTTACTCATTTTATTAAATTCATATATCTAGAACGCATCTACTCTGGGCGGTTTACACACTGGAACAGGTGATACAGGGAGAACTAGGCGGAAGAAGGCACTCTGCCAAGTATTGAGGACCTAATCAGTTTAGGGCTTTACACAAATATACACAAACTGTTTTGCCAGTGCCTTTGCAAAATTAATATCATTTTAACCACCTCTTAATCCCATGCAGAGACGAACAAAAATTTCCAGCCCAAGCTTTAGTGTTTGATGTCCAAATCTTTCAGAATCTGTGTATATATAGCTTGGGATGTGGGAGCATATTCTCTCTGAAAAGGAATTTATATTCCCTGCCCCCACCACTGAGTGACATTTCTACATGTTGATTTCCTCAGTGGACAATGAAATGTCTCCCTTTTTCTGTAAGAACTCAAAGAAACGCAGTTCCTTTGGTCAAATATAATTGTTTCCTGACTTATGGCTCACAGCTTTGGCCATCAAGCTCTTCAGGTACTGTTGTTAAATATCCTGGCAGGAGTGGTAGGCTTTGCCTTTTGGTAAGTGTGTTATTTTTCATAATACATTTTCAAAGCAACATCTTTTTGGATCTGTGTTTGAAGTCTTGCAGAATATTGTTTCAATAAGAATCATTGTAAAATATGTTATATGCTTCTCAACATGTATTGGACGGTCCCCATGGGCATGTTTGCACTTTATAACTCTTTCTAAAGACAATTTCAGCAAGATATGTGATCTATTTAAGACGTTTGAGAAAACTGCATTCCATTTGATTTTTCCTCGAGGTTGTTTCTGTCCTCTGCATTTGATCGAGAGCATCATATGGAAACAAAAATGGCAAACGGGTTTAGAGGGCATGACAAAGTTTATGAATAATCCCAGGAAATTGTTAACCAACGGAAAGTTTATTCAGCAGGGAAAAAATAACTCGCAAGATGCAAGAAGGTGAGAAAAGGGTGGAATTATATTCTCATTCAGATATTGAAGATGTTATATCCAGGAAACAGTGCCTAAAATTTAATATTTACAGATACTCAGCCTTTGCTTGGATCATGGTATTTCATAGATGTACACAGCTTGGATTAATGAAATGCAAATGCAGCCAACAATTGTACAGACCTCTGCCACCCATATATACACCATATATACATCTTTATTAAGCAAAAGACACTGATTACTAGATTTTAGTATAAATTTTATGGGGTGCTGTGATCCAGCATATCTCTGCCTTTGCTAGTTAAAAACACAGTTTTGAAGAAACTACTCCAAATAAGGCTCTTTTGACATGGTAAGATAGCCTGTACAAATTATTCAAGCCTCCATGAGAAATCATTTCTCCAGTGAGAGACAAAAGCACCAAGGGCTTTTTTCTTTCTTTCTGGCCTGTAGAATGTATACAAATTGTCCTTAGCACTGTTTCCTATTCTGAAACTAAGCCCTCCCCCAAAATGTAGGAAGCAAAAAAGACAGGCTGATTGCTCATTAAAAAAAATAGCTGAGCTACTTTTCAGTAGTCCTTTGTGTAAGGGAACAATCAATGGGCATTTTGTGAGAGATGCGTGTTAGAGACAGTAGAGAGAGATTGCTATTTGCATTATTTTAATTGTTAAGAGGTAGAGTATGTGTGCATTGCAGATTTTTTTTCTTTGCTTTTAGGTATCTACATGTCTCAATCCAATTGACTGTCTGCATGTAAAAAACATGTGCCCTCTTACAGGAATTAAGTGAATACATCACAGTAGCATTAAAAATAGGGTCTAGGCTATCTCTCTGCTTCTGTTTTGTACCTTACTTTTTAAAATACCTTTTGCTATCTTGTACTCGGGCATGGGGCTTTTGTATTTTTTTTTAACTAAAGCTCCCAGAAATCTGCAAGAATTCACCAGTTAGAATTCTGAGGGCTTTAGCAAAACAAAAACAAACAAACACTAAAATCCTCTCAGGTCTTTTAAATCACTTACAGCTGAGGAAAGAAGGCTCTATCAGACATGATGAATCTTTACGAAGACTGGAGAAGTGGCTGAGCCAGGTTAAGGTCTCAATGCTTTGCTCTGCCCAGCTGTTTCCTCTATTTCCATAAAGAGTCATCATGTCTGACAGAACCATTATTCCTTCCCAAAGAGGAGTTTTGGCTAAAGCTGCAAGAAATCTGGTTGGGGGAATTCCTGTAGACTTCTGGGGACTGTTGTTTCCCCTCTGAGCATGATTGTTTTCCAGATGCAACAGCTGGCAAGCATGACACACAAGGCAGCAATCAGGAAGAAAACCGATTGGAGCTTTGCCTGCACACTTGGGGTTAAGCAGTAGTTGATGGCTCTGAATTTCACCAGCCATCCCATATCAAAGCCCTTTCTTTTCTCCACTGCTGTGTTTTCTTCCTCTATTCAAAGATGTACAGATATGTGCAACTACTTTGAAATATTAGGATGCAAATTAAATCAGAGGGGTTACAAATGGGCTCCAAGCGAATCAGTTGTGACTTGTAAGACAGAAAATTTAAACTAAATCAAAGTGAATGGTAATTGGGCATGAGAACAAACAAGGTTACAATTTGCATCTATAGTCAACAATATGTTATTTAATATCCACATGTAACCCACTAGGAAGCATCCATAATCATGGCAAGAAAAGCCAACTCAAACATTCTGTAAGTGATGCCCACTTTGGGCCAGTCTTCCTTCCTTCTCACACAAAAAGTGGATCTCTTCTTCTTGGACAGAGTTGAGGAAAGTTTTTCCTCTTAATGCTCACTATGAATAGAAGAAAAAAAATATGAATGTAATAATTTCAATTAAGGTTTTGACATTTCCTCAGTATCCTTGTGAGAATAAAAGCACTTTGCCTGAAGAATGTGCATATTTGTGAGGATTCCAAGACATTTCAGCAAAATGAAGTAAACATGGAACTATGAGCTCATTCTAAAACATGGATGGCTAATATGCTTGCATCTAAAAAACAAATAAACAAACATGGTTTAGTCAGTGAGGGATAAGAAGAAATTAGGCAAAACGTATCAATTAGGAGAAAACGTGCAAAAATCATGCATGGCTTTCAATATTAGAAGGAAAAAATCTTGCAATCTGATACGAAACAAGGACAGGAAGAAAATGCCAGATCTTCTGGCAAGATAAAACAACAACAATGTAAACTACAAATGCTCCACAAGCTTTCTATGGCATGTAATCTATCTGTTGATTTTTTAAAATAAATGTATGTATTTTAGTGAATTGATGGATTTCTTCTTAATCGTTTCTAGTACTCAGTGTGTGGATGGGCAATTCAAAGATACATTAAATAAACATTTTAATATCCAGCTGGTAAATGTGATTCTTGTTTCTCTGGTACATGTGCCTCCAGAATACAAATCTATTAAAACTTAAGGAGAAGAAAACCCTATGATGGTTGGGGTTGTGGTGATGGGGACATAATCTCATCTAGCAATGCAAAACTTTGCTTCGTATCCTCCCCCCCCCCACTTTTGAGACAGGAGGATATTTTCTACCGCTATTGCTGAGAGCACTCACATTTAATACAATGAGTTTTGCACAAACTGCAATTTGCAAAACTGCGACAGCAACTGCCGTTTTGCATGGACTTTTAAAAATTAAAAACATTGGATGGGCTATTTTGCACCTTTCTGATCAAACAGCCAGTTCTGCATTTGTTCTTTGTGCCTGCTTTATTTTACAAGGAGAAAAGTCACTAGATCTGCAGAGAGGCAGCACGGAAACATTTCACACTAACTGAAAACATTGATGGGGGGGGGGAAGCACTCTTTGTCTCACTCTTGTGTTGAAGGTGGGAAATCCCATGGGGCTAAGAAACATTTGACAAGCCTTTTGAATCTATTAAGACAGCTTGTCTCAAACAGAACAAGAAATGCAGTAACATTTATTTGCATTCTTACTCCTAGCAAACAATAGAGACGTTTGGCCTTCTTTATTTGTTTTCATTGCCTTTTGTTGCTGCAAAAAGGCGTAAGGAAGAGATGCCACGGCTCTTATTCTGCCATCTTTGCATGAGACTGTGGGCCCTTGTGCTGGTCTCAGCAAAGCAGTTACTTGTACAGTAGTTTGTTTTTGGAGGCAACAGGCTGTCTGAACAAATGACAAATGGTTCGTTTGCAAACCTTGCTGCAACAGCAGCAGGCTAGATGGATGGGAGAAGGCTGTAATGATAGTTTCTCTTTCTTCTATCTCTCCGCATTTTGTGCTTCTACATAATGACTGGATCCAGA
The DNA here is from genome assembly GCF_051106095.1 of Pogona vitticeps. Lineage (NCBI taxonomy): Eukaryota > Metazoa > Chordata > Lepidosauria > Squamata > Agamidae > Pogona > Pogona vitticeps. The sequence goes on from NC_135786.1 coordinate 98,003,702, forward strand.
GCTGACCATACCTTTAGGTGGGGCAAGCAAATGCTGGGGTTGTGGAGTGGTGGCAACCCCCTCACCTGTTCCTTCTGAGTCACTAGATGGGTAGGATATAAATGTAACCAATACAGTAAATAAGATAATTTTTGATTCCCCAATGTTCCTCCTTTGTTGGAAGACAGAGCTATGTTTAGCTCACCCAGTGAGTAGGGAAATATCTTGTCCTTTTGCTTAGGAAGACAAAATGCCCGGCTGCCCTTACCATTTGTCACTGAGGCATGACATCAGATGACAGAGTTGGGAGGTGATAGCAGCAGCTCCCTGCTTGTTCATCCTAAGCCCCCATCTATTATATTCTGCTGAATATGTGCATGTCACATGGCTTGCTCCAAATTGTCTAACCTAGGCTGCTGGACTCAGAGCAATGGAGGTCACTGTGCTACCATTAGTGCTGAAGTAAAATTGATTGTGGGGGAGGGGCAAGCCAAGCTTCAGGCATAAAGATGTCTTGGGTTGACACTGGAGAGTCAAATAGGGAGTAAATCCTCTTGAATTCAGTGGAACATAATTCCAAGTGAACATGACTAGGGTAAGTCTAGGGGTAATCCTAACCTGTCTTGTGCACAAAGACACGTGATCATGGTATCCCTCTTCCAAGATGACAACTTCCAAGATGCTGATCCTGCTACTGTCCACACAGAAAACTGAAGGGGGAAAAATACCCCAGATCTCCTACTTATCCAGTGTAACAGGGACGAATCAGGTCTCAGGATATTCCATTTTAAAAAAAGTTTCAGCATGAGCTGTGTCCCCCCCCCCCCTTCAGTTTTCTGTGTGGACAGTAGCAGGATCAGCATACAATCCAAAGAAACTGAAACTTTTTTTAAAAAAAACACATTTTACCTAAAAATTGCTATTACGTATCATGTTCATACCTACAAAATGCTGATTTTAATGATCTGCTAGAGAAACATGGTGCCAAGAGGGAAAAGGTATAAAAAGAGTTGGAGAGCAACCAGTCACCAGGACCAGATAGTATTGAATTAACTATTTATCACTTCAAAAAAAACACCTTCATTGCAGGATAGCACCTTAAAAATGTTGACTTAATGGGCTATAGCCATTGAAAAGGTGAAGAGGACCCTAGGATTTATTTGGGATGGCATTCAAAATGATAATAGCATTGGAACTATGAAACGTTGACTCCCTCCATCATGAGGATCTTTCAAGATGACAGATGGTTATGATTTATTAACAATGTCAATATCTTAGTTTGCAAAGTCCTGTAGGGGTTTTTTTTTGCAGGGTTGTTCATTCTTGCAACATAATCCTACAAAGCAGACCATGATTACCATTAGAGAGCTGACAATAAGTAAGCAATCATGGTTTTGGCACAAAGAACCTTCACGACATGAGGGAGAAACTGGAATTCAAGCCCATCTTTCTTTCTCCAAAATCCAACAGCCTGTCCAGTTGGAGAGCCACAGCACATATGGTAGATCACAGTTACAGGTGCTTCGTGAGATACCGACTTCCCTTCTGTCATCTGTTTTTGGAACTACCAGCTGCCAATAATATGCTGACTTAAGTGTTGCCAGCCTGGGATGTTTTGAGTTTGTTTTGCAAAAGTGAACATCTCCCTGGCTAATGCACTGAAGCTTAAGACGCAGCAGCTGCCGTTTGTGGAAGGGTCAGGCTCGGAGCCAAAGGTTTTAACAGCAGCCTCAGCAGCATTAGGACAGATCAGCTTCCGTAATGTGACTTCAGTGATCATGATCTATGCCTGCAGTCACCATTTAAGTCCAGTGCTTGAAAAGAAAACTCAGCAAAGCCGAGAGAACCAACAAAGACACCACCTTGTAGAACTGGGGGGTCCATTCAACTCCAGTGGTCTACTCAACCATTCAGCTTGCCTGTAGCACGTAAATGTCCAGATTGAAATTGGAACTCAGAGGCACACGGATTTTGCTCTGTCGTGTTTGGGATGAATCACTTTTGTTGAGCTGTGGAACATTTCCAGAGGCAAAAGAGAGAATGTGCCATTCCCTGCAAACAACTTCTGCATGCCACCATGTTTATTGTTATTGTATGTGTTTAAAGTCTTTTATGTTCCCTGCATGGATGTGCATACGTGTATATGACCAATATGTGTAAAGAGGGACAACTAGTGCCTGGAGGAGAGGAACTGCTAGCCTTAAAATTTTGAGATGGGTAGGCTCCATAAGATGTATGCAAGAATGAATCTTTTGTACGTGGATTTAATAATATGCCCTGTGGGAGTTGCGCTTTGTACTTAAATCAGGAAGCGTTCATTGTTAAATGCAGAATGGAACCTAAATCAAATAATGAAAGCTCTGTTATGAAATATATGTCACTGTCATATCCACACAATAGGAATACCCATTGTGATGTAGTGGATAGAGAGATAGAGTAGTACTCGGGATACCTTGGATTGCATCCCTACTCAACCACAGAAGCTCTCTAGGGGATGTGGAACTAGTAAAACCAGTCCTTAAACATCTCACTTACCTGGAAAACCCTGCTAGGGTCTCTATAAGTTGTTTCTGACTTGGTGGCATACAATAACAGCAGCATGAAAGGAATTGGCAGCTAGATATACTGTAGATGGGCAGAAAGACATGGGAACAGGGAAATTACAGTTGCTCGATAAAGGAATAGGGCTGGTACTAGAATGGGCTCTAGGGATGGCATTAGGGAGGGCCCTAGGGATTTGGCAAGCAGACTTGGAGGCCTAGACACAGTGGTGAAATTTGATGCAAACTATCAGGTAATAGTTGTGGGTTTTTTCGGGCTCTTTGGCCGTATTCTGAAGGTTGTTCTTCCTGACATTTTGCCAGTCTCTGTGGCCGGCATCTTCAGAGGACTGGAGTAGGAACTCTGTCCATGTGCTATTGGTGTTTGTTGGATAGTTGAGTATTTATAGCTGTAGGAAACAGCTGTGTCTTTTTTCAGGAGATAGGGTGATCAGCATGTTTTTGTTGTGATAGGGGGGAGGGAAAGATTATCTGTCACTGTAATTGATGGGTGTCGTTAGCTGGTCTTTTTTGTGCAATGATCCCTGGCCCTTGTGACTGGGTAAGAGTTTGTTGACCTTTTGCAGGTTGTATTTTTCAGAATTGGGCACCAGGCTGTGTTTAGTTTTAGGCCTTCTTCTTTCCTGTTGAAGTTCTGTTCATGTTTATGGATTTCAATGGCTTCCCTGTGCAGTCTAACTTACAGATTGCTGGTGTTGTCCAGTACTTCAGTATTTTGAAATAGAATTTCATGTCCAGCTTGCTTTAGGGCATGTTCAGCTACTGCTGATTTTTCTGTTTGTTTTAATCTGCAGTGTCTCTCATGTTCTTTGATTCTGGTGTGAATGCTGCATCTTGTGGTTCCAATATATACCTAGTGTCAGGTAATACTAGGAGCAATGCAATGGCAGGCAGTTATGGAGTGAATAGGGCTCACAGGTAGGAGCACTTGGACTTTTCAGTTGGTAGGAATGATGAAAACCCATTGCCCTGCTCAGTGGCAATGGCAGTTATAAAGTGTCACACTTCCTGACAGCTAAACCTAACTGAATCTATTAGGATGCTCTCTCTATTTTTTAACTGATAGAAGATCTGTTAGTTTCACTTTCACTTTAAACCTCAGATTCTTTCTTGAAGATGAGGTTTCTGAATCTTGGTGAATTATTCAAAAAATGTAAAGCTCAAAAATGAAACACAATTATCCTCCATTTCCATTGGCCAAATTCAAGGGGTATCACTGTTTCCAGCTATGTTTTATATGTCAACGGCCCCACGCACATGGGTGGTCACATGCTCAACCAGTTTTTTTCCACCGAGTGTAGTGAGCGTGGTCTGATGGTGACTGACCTCGTGTCAGTCCCCTTGTCATGGTCAGACCATCACCTAATAAAATGTAACCTCGCAATGGCGTTCTCTCCTTGTAGGGAGCATGAATATATTTTGATGGTCCGCCCTCAAAGGTTACTGGATTCAGTGGGTTTCCAGGATACCATGAGAGGGATTCCAGCAGAACTGTCTGGTGCTCCTGTCAAAGCTCTGGTCGATGGCTGGCTCTCCGACGCCACTAGGGCAGTAGACACAATCGCTCCCAAACGCCCTCTCAGGAGCAGAGCTCAGCCAGGACCCTGGTATAATCAGGATCTACGAGCAATGAAGTGAATAAGGAGACGGCTAGAGTGTATTTGGAGAAGGAAACCAACGGGTCATAATAGCTGTCAGGATCGCAACTAACTGCTACCTAGCCAAGGTAAAGGCTGCTAGAAGATCTTACATCACTGACCGGATAAGCGAAGCTTCCAACCAGCAGGCGGAACTTTTCCGCATAGTTCGTGATCTATCCAGAATTGGTCTGGGTGAAGGGCCTCCCCCTAGCATTTCACCTGACCAATTTGCAGCATTTTAAAAATCCAAAGTGGGGGCCATCCACCGTGACCTTTCTCCTTTTTTAAATACAATGGATCGAGCAGAGATATCCAGTGCTCCGCCTTGCTCTGTAATTCTTGACTCCTTTCAGCCTGTAACACTGGATTTGGTAAACAAGGCGCTTGATCGCTGTCGGGCCACCACCTCTTCTCTTGACCCTTGCCCGGCCTGGCTAATCAAAGCAGCCAGGCCCATAACAACCAAATGGGCCACTGCAATAATTAATGGGTCTCTTCAGGAGGGCAAGGTACCCCTTGCCCTCAAGGAGACACTCATTAAGCCCATTAGGAAGAAACCAAATTTGGCGATGGACGACATTGGCAATTATAGGTCCATCGCCAATGTTTCTTTCCTTAACAAAGTGGTTGAGAGGGTGGTGGCAGATCAGCTCCAGGTGCTCTTGGACGAAACCAATGCTCTGGACCTATTCCAGTCGGGCTTCAGGCTGCGCTATGGTACAGAGACGGCACTGGTCGCACTGATGGATGACCTGCTGAGGGAGGCCGATGGGGGCAATATGTCCTTGTTGGTCCTCCTTGACATCTCGGCAGCCTTTGATACCGCTGACCACGGTATCCTCCTGGGGAGGCTCTCTGAGTTGGGAATTGGTGGCCTGGCACTTGCCTGGCTCCGTTCCTTCTTGGAGGACCGACCCCAGAGAGTTCAGCTTGGGGAGTGTCTCAGCCCCGTGGAGCCTCAACTGTGGGGTTCCACAGGGGTCGATCATCTCTCCAATGCTATTTAACATCTATATGAGGCCGCTAGGTGGGGTCATCAGGGAGTGTGGGGCATCGTGTCACTAGTACGACATCTCCTTTTCATCTACCTCAGTGGATGCCGTACTGTCCCTTTAGCGCTGCCTGGAGACTGTATTGGAATGGATGCAATCAAATGGGTTGTGGCTGAACCTGGACAAGACGGAGGTCTTGAGGGTGGGTGGTCCTTCCACCAGCGGTATAGGCAACTCCCTTTCTTTTGGGGGGATGACCCTTGCCGCAAAGAATGAGGTCCGCAGCTTGGGGGTACATCTGGACCCGGCGCTTACCATGGAAACCCAGGTGGTGTCCGTGGTCCACTCTTCCTATTTCCATCTATGGCGGATTGCCCAGCTGCGACCCTATCTTGATGGGGGGGCTCACTACTCTAGTCCACGCGCTCGTAATCTCAAGATTAGACCATTGTAACACACTCTACGTGGGGCTACCTTTGAGGCTGACGCAGAAACTTCAGATGGTCCAGAATGCAGCAGCCAGGCTTCTTAGTGGGGTGAGAAAACACCAACATATCTCCCCCGCTCTGACTGCTTTGCACTGGTTGCCTGTCCATTTCCGCGTTGACTTCAAAGTGTTAATGATTACATATAAAGCCCTAAACGGTTTGGGACCTCAATACCTGGCAGATTGTCTTCTCCCACCCAGATCTACCCAAATCACCCGACACAGCCAGCAGGGACGGCTGAGGGGTCTAATGCCGAGGGAGGCCCAGAAGGAAAAAACAAGAAATTGGGCCTTCTCGGCGGTGGCCCCTCGGCTGTGGAACACCCTCCCTACTGAAGTTCGGCTGGCACCCTCGCTGGGCATTCTCAAAAGCCAGCTGAAAACTTGGCTATTCAAGCAGGCCTTCCCTTCAGTCAATTAAGTCATTCTTACTTCTTATTTCTCTTCTTTTGATCTTGGGACTGTTTGCTTTAAATTAATTGTTAAAATTGTAAATTTACGATATTATATTTTATATCGTTTTGTTTTTTAATGTAAAACTGTGTATATTTTAAATTATTTTTATCTTGTATGTTGTGAGCCGCCCAGAGTAGACTATGTCTAGATGGGCGGCATATAAACAAACAAACAAACAAACAAACAAACAAACAAACAAATATGTTTTACCTCTCTGCCATAGCTGTTAAACTTTCACTTTCCAGATCACTGATTGTGTCCATACTGATCTGAATGCATTTAGCTGCATTTTAACCAGTCCAAATCTGGGCTCCATCTAGCTTAGCCTGAATTATTCCAATTTGTTGTAGAATTTGACAGTTGCCTCAATCACTTGGACAAACCTAGTAGCGGATTCTGATGAAGAATGGAAGTCCCAGCAGGCTCCTGAGACCTCTAGGAATGCTACTTGCTGAAGAATCAAGATGCATGTAAAGCAAGCCCATGATTGTCTGCTGCAAATTATGCTGTGCACCCTGTTTGTTACCTAAAAGGTTTCAACATGTGTGTATAATTTCCCATTGGCTTCTACTCACCTCTGTGTCTAGAGATGTCTTTTGTTTCAGTCAAGATGGCGGGCACAAACTTTTGAAATTGGGTGTGTCCCCTCAATTGCAAATATTCAAATAAAATTGGGCACTCCTGTTCAATTATATACCCACCTGTCCCCACCCTTTTTTTTTTACAATGCTAAAGCAGCTATGAAAGCACAATTTTCTAAGGAAAGAGAGCTTTTGTGATTTTTTTTTTCAAATCTTGAAAGCTTCCCTGAATCATAGCTATTATGAAAATAAACAACAGAGTATTGAAGAATTGGAGTTTTGTTTTTCTTTTGTCTTGCAGTTTGGCATTTTGCAGCTGGTTTTGTACAAGGAACATCTTTTGTACAGGAAACAGTTAAAAAGGAGTGAAAATGCCATGTTTGCATGGCCACAAATCCAAAACCTTATTTGTTTCTCAGGTAAAGGTAAAGGTAAAGGTTCCCCTTGACAATTTTTGTCCAGTCGTGTTCGACTCTAGGGGGCGGTGCTCATCCCCGTTTCCAAGCCATAGAGCCAGCGTTTTGTCCGAAGACAATCTTCCGTGGTCACATGGCCAATGCGACTTAGACACGGAACGCTGTTACCTTCCCACCGAGGTGGTCCCTATTAATCTACTTGTATTTGCATGCTTTCGAACCGCTAGGTTGGCGGGAGCTGGGACAAAGCAACAGGAGCTCACTCCGTCGCGTGGATTCAATCTTACGACTGCTTGGTCTTCTGACCCTGCAGCACAGGCTTCTGCGGTTTAGCCCGCAGCGCCACCACAACAACTACTTAATCTCTTTCAGGCAAATTTGACCTAATAGTTGTATAGATTCCCTTCATACTGATACACTTGAGCCTATCAAATGCTGTAAACCAAGCCAGTTATACAACCAATGAACATACATAACAGCGAGCACTTCCAATTTGCCTTTCCCCTCTTCTTCTTCTTTTTTTTGCCATTTTTAATACCTTAAGCATGGTAGGAAGTTGAGTTCCACAGCTGTTTTCTAATATTAGGCGTAAAATACAAGCCAAGATGAAAAGCACAGGGCAAATACAAGCTAGCACATTGCAATTTAAGTTGAAATTGTTTATACTTCTGCATAGCTTGAAGTCTACTTCACAGTTTTATAGTACAAATAAAGTAATGAATTTCAACAATTGGATTGTTGCATGGAGACAGTCACCAAGGTAGGAATGAAGAAAAAAAATCTTAGAATTGCAGAACTGGAAGAAGCCCTAGGGATCACCAAGTCCAGCCCCTATTGGAGCTGCACAGTGGGGAATCTCACTCCCAACCTCTGGCTCTGCAGACAGGTGTTATGGTCTTCATAGGAGAGCAGTTCTGAATGGCCTGAGGGATGTTACTAAGTGGTCTATGGCAACGAAGGGCCTGCTCTGGAGACATCTCCTTTCATCCTGCTTATTCATCAAGAAGCCTGCTGAGGGTCCCAACTATAACAGCACAAAGGTCACTGTGGTGGTGTAAAACACCATGGGATGGTGTGAGTGGGTTCTCTATTACCTTGAGGAGTAATTCTTCCCGGGGAGACAAAAGAGGAGTCAGAATTGAAAATTAAAGTATTTTTATTAACAATTGGGTTCACTATTGGGTTCATTTCTTCTTCTTGGTTACAAACAACAGAACTTTGAACTGATAACTGGGGAGGAGAACTTCCCCAAAACCATAACATGGATTTTTCTTCATTCAAATCTTTCAATAGTAAATTCTTGCTTTTTCCTCCTCCTCCGTCGGTTGCCTCATGAAGTTGTTTCGTACTGCACACAGGGTCCCGCAACAAGGGTGGCGGGCCCAATCTCCCTCTCTCTGGACTCTTTCCTCTACTTCTGGTGGGATATGATGTACCAGACGTGCTGGACCTTGTTTCATCGGATACACCAGCACCTTCCATTCCTCCGGACTCAAACCAGGGATGATGGGTCTTATCTTGCTGCTAGCTCGGTTTTCTTCCTCTTCACTTGTTAGATTCACTGAGTGTCTTTTAACTGGAACTGAAAAGACTTGGACATCTCTCTCTGTTTTCCCGGATTCGCTCTCCCTAAAGACAGACACTTTCTCCGTCTCTTTAGAAACGCTTCCTTCTTCGGTTGTTAAGAATACATCTATCTTCTCTCTTTCTTTTAACACCTCAGGTCTTTCTACTGGCTTCTTCTCCCTTTCACCATGAACCGGTCTCCTGTCTCCTCCCTCTGGTCTCTCTAACGGACTCAACTGCCTTTCTTTCGCGCGCGCTCCTTCCTCTCGAGCTCTTTCTACTTTCGTCTCGCGACTTTCCTCTACCCCTTCTGCTTGTCTTTTTGTCTCAGGTTCCTTTGGTTTTTCTGATTCTACCTCAATTACCTGAGGGGACGGCTCACTCTTAGTGGTCTCTCTATTCTCCTCCTCACAGATGGGTTCTTCTTCCATGACCTGGGAACTGAAGAAGAATCATGTTGGATTAGGCCAGAGGCATATCTAATAGCACCTGGTTGCTGACAGCAGACCACTATCACCTGGCACCAATAGGCCTTTCTCACTGGTATTTCCCTGCATTTCATAGTAGTATACTGTACCTTAACGCCTGTACAGAATAGATGTGGTAACCAAAAAATCACTCTAGTCCCCCTTTAAAGCCAACTAAGGTGTTGGCCATCACTGCATCTTCTGGCAGCAAATTCCATAAGTTTTTCAAGTGAGGAAATGCTTTCTTTGTTTTTTTTGGGGGGGGGTGGATACCATATTCCCTGCCTGTTGGTTTATTTGGAGGATCACTGAAAGTGAAGTATTTTCAGGAAACATGTGCATAGGCACCCCAACCTAATAGATGCCTGAACAAGGGCAACAGGATTTGTGCCTACTTTGCTTGATCCTCTTTGATCCAGTTCCATGCCGGTATTTGTGCATGCCCACATCTCCATTTAAAACAAAAAACAAAAAACACCACTCCCATGGATAGGAAAATGCAAATGGCAGTGACTAGGTATGGAAGGGGGTGATAAGGTTCGTAAGGAGTTTTTGGAGGCCCCGAATTATACGCGGAGGCAGATGGAGTTTGATTATCAGAAACACAGCGATTTTTATTCAACTCTAACATAGGTGTGTGAATCACAACTTCAGTGGGCATACACAAGTCCCAATCATTTAACTGTTTTCCTATTCTACTGAACTGGTCATGAACATAGTCCCTCTTTAGTATCGGGGTGCCGGTCCAAACCTTTCTTTCTCGGTTGGCTTCCTCAACAGCGCACTCTTCACCGCGCATATAGTGCTGGAGCATGGATGGCGGGCCCAATCCCCCTCGGCTGGTGGTTTGTTGTAGGTGGGATCCGGCCGCACCACCTTCTTCCAGGGACCGCGTCCCCTCGGGAACACCACCACCGTCCATTCTGTCGCCTCTCTCACTGTGACACCTCCTCTGTTGGTCACCGGATCGGGTAACAGTCCTCCGACTTTTAGGTTTTGGAAAATCGTTTAGCAGGTCATCTATCTCCTTTGAGTTCGTCTCCTCCTTCATCTTATCTCTTCCGTTAACTACTTGAAAATCCCGCCGCACTAGTTCCCTCTTTTATATTCTGCTCCCAGATGTCTAACCACTGCTCCTCCCCTTTCTCCTTTCCCTCTTCAGAAAAACAGACCTCTGTCTTAACCCTTTCCTGATTGCTTTTCCACTTTGATTCGTCCCTCTCTTCTCCTTTCCCTTTAGAGTCCTTTCCTTCTGGAGGAGACGGCACACTCAAGTTCTCCTGTCCTTCACAGAGGGATACACAACCACATCAGAACTATTTGAGAGAACACCAGAAAAAGAGACATAGGAAGCAGCTCTCATGAACATGGAGAGTGGATGGCACTGCACCAACAAGGGAAGAGAAACCAAAGGGGGGGGTGGACCCAGGGAGATGGCCACGCACACACATTGCACATTCAGTTGTGATAGTGCAATCTGGTTTTTAGAAAGAAGTATTGGGAGGAGAAAATTCAAGAATGCAAACCCAGGCAATACGGTGCACTGACTTCATACTATCTCTGTTTTTAAAAAGGCAGAGAGTGGCTGATACCACCTGGTGACCTTATTCATAGACTTTCAGTAACTGCAGTATACAGGAGCGGTCTTCATGGTTGGGGGTGTGGAGCTGTCAGGCTTCATCTTTGGCACAGGCTCAACATTCTAAGATCCTGATGCTTTACATTCCTTCCCCCATTTTTAATTGCATGACATCTTTTTTATTTTTAACATTTAAACCCCACAAATGCTGGGTTTAACCTGGGGATCCAGGGGTGGGGTGTTGCTGTGGGTGCCTCTGGGCTCTTTGCTGTGCCCCATGATCACTCCCTGCTACCTCTCATTCCATTCATATGGACAGATGTGTCTGAAGACAGGGGACATCCCTAGTTAACAGAAAGAGAATAACATGTCTCTGTTTACTGACTTTGAACATTACCAAGTAATGCATGTTATGGACCACAGAGTAGAATAGCGTCTGTCGATAACATAAGAAATAGATGAAGTGTCTCTATGTCTATATAGATCCTACTGCTTCATTTAAAGTTCATAATTCCAAGGGGGGAAACACACTCAGTTTCTTACTGAAATTTCTAGTTACAATAAAAAGAGAAGGTCAAGGATACCATTTGAGCAATGTGTTTTATAACTTCTTCACTGGACTTAAATTGATTTCTCAAATGGCAATACCTGTTGACTGAGCTGTTTCAAAACATTCTGAGAAAATTAAACACAGGGTAAAATTTCTCACTTCAACCAGTAATGAGTTCAATAAAGCCAGGAAAATCATTTTTTTTAAATCCATGGAGAAAATGAAAACTTAGATTGCCATACCAAATTGGATTTCTTACAGTAGTCTGTTAATGAAACAATATTTGTGATGGTTGTTGTGGGTTTTTTCTGGTTCTTTGGCCGTGTTCTGAAGGTGATATTTGTGACACTAGCAAATTTAAGAGGATTTAAGATGCCGGCCACAGAGATGCCGGCCACAGAGACTGGTGAAATGTTAGGAAGAACAACCTTCAGAACATGGCCAAAGAGCCCGAAAAACCCACAATAACCATTAAATCCCGTCCATGAAAGCCTTTGCGAATACATTTGTTGTATTGTTTGGTTACAAGGTAAATGGGGGAAATGTCTGAAATTTTGCATTGGCTTGCCATCACCACACACGGTTCCTTTCACATAAGAGATTAAAATGGAATTGAAAATATTAATTAATTATAAATGCTAAGCATAAGGCTGACTTTATCATTAGAGTCAGGCACACATGTGGGAGGACAGAGGTGGCATGTTCCTCATGATTTGACTTTGTGGCAGTATAGAGATGTGCATGGCACACAACCATCATGGCTTTCCACGGGACTAGACTTACTGTATCAGATGTGGTCAGTTCAAAGCCCTATATATTTAGCTTCTGTATGAGTTCCTGGGAAAGGATACCACCCTCATCTTTGCTTTTGGCAAGAAAATGCCTTGGGATTGACCTGGACATGAAGATGTTGAACAATCCAAATCTAGTCTTCAGACAGAGACAAACTATTACAGCTTCATCACAACATCCCCTGCTCAAGCTAGGGAATATAGGCAAGGGTGTAACTGATAAATGATACCAGTAGCTTCATACAAATACTTATAAACGGGAATGGAAAGTATTGGAAATAGGTGATAAAGAGCACTGGATGAAGATTTTTTTACTTGAGCAAAGTAGGGGGCTTTAGTTAGTTATCTTATATTTTATATTGCCATAGAGTCAGCCTACAAAACAGATGTGATTCCATCAAATGGGTTTCTTCACAGGTGTAAATTTGGCTCTTACCATACAAAAACATCACTCTTATATATCTGCTTTCTCAAAACCTCACCTAGATTTTCTCCACATTTACGATCTCTCTCCCATTTAATTATACATGCCATAATCACCCTCCATGGCATTATAATTCAGCACAGCAATCTATTTCCTGCTCTTTAATTTTATACTAAAAATGACTTTTTTGTTTGTTTGTTTTTTGTTTAGGGCTGGTGCATTAAAACTACTTAGATGTCAGTCGTGCTTATTTATTGCTACATGTTTCATCATACATTTGAATCTGAATATCAACCTTTCATAATGAAGCTTTTTGGAGAGTCAAATGAATCAGGGCTGAGATGTCCCCTGCCTGTCCACCCCCAAACCAATATCCCCATTTTTGTATGGTTGTGCCTTTAACAGCGGTAAAGGAAGATGCAGGTTTCAACATGGACTGCAGTTTGTTCCATATAAAAGGGTTGCTGGTTGAGGCTTCTTTTTTGACAGGAACGTGTTGCTAGTTTTAGGCTCACTCTTTGAATCTTGTAATTGCCAAGAGAAAAACACAATGGAATAAGCAAATGACTCAAGAGTGCTATGCCTCTGGCAGAATGCTTTCTCTTGGGAATTATCTGCCAAGGGCTACCAGGTGTGGGATGGCTGCAATGGTTTTAAAACGTTGTCCCCTGTGACATCCTTTGGAAGTGGAGCAGGAATGCTAGTTCAAAACCACTATAATGCACTTCTGCCATTCATGCTCTTCTCCTCTCCAGTAGCACTCATGCGACAGCCCTGTTCAATGGTACATCCTGGCAAAAGGTCAGAACTGTATTTACCTGAAGAAGGGTTGACACTGTAGTTCCTTACCCCGACTCAGGCTACTGAATACAGTGGTGCCTTGACTTACAAACTTAATCCATCCCAGAAGATGTTCGTAAGTCAAAACGTTCGTAAGTCAAACTAGCATTTCCCGTAAGAATGCACTGAAACCCAATTTAATCCATTCCGGCTGTTTTTTGTTCCTATGTCGAGGCACGGTTTGTAAGTCAAAGCATTAGTTCCCATAGGAACTAATGCAAAACCAGTTAATCTGTCCTCTACCACTACGGGGAGAATTTTTCTTCTTTTAACCTAAAATGAACTTAGGTTAAAAAAAGGGCAGGAAAGGAGAGAGGGAGGGAGGGAACAATGGGGAAAAGAAGAAAGAAAGAAAGAAAGAAAGAAAGAGAGAGAGAGAGAGAGAGAGAGAGAGAGAAAGAAAGAAAGAAAGAAAGAAAGAAAGAAAGAAAGAAAGAAAGAAAGAAAGAAAGAAAGAAAGAAAGAAAGAAAGAAAGAAAGAAAGAAAGAAAGAAAGAAAGAAGGTCATCACTGGGGCACACAGACCCCTCAGACAAAGGTTTGTGCTTTTAAGCACAAAAAGAGAGAAGAGAGAGAGAGAGAAGACAATTGGGGGAGAGAGAGTATTAGTAATGTCAGAAGAAGAAAAAAAAGAAATTCATGCAGCACCCAGCATGGGTTAATATTCATTCATTAATTTATTCATTACTCCATAGTTCAAAACCCTCTCTGATTGGTTCACAGTATAAACATAAAAACAATAGAAAATAACATGACACAATACATAGACACATATTTTTGTTGTTGTTGTTTAGTTGTTAAGTCATGTCCGACCCTTTGTGACTCCCATGGACCAGAACAGGCCAGGCCCTCCTGCCTTCCACTGCCTCCCAGAGTTTGATCAAATTCATGTTGGTAGCTTCAATGACACTGTCCAACCATCTCGTCCTCTGTTGTCCCCTTCTCCTCTTGCCTTCACACTTTCCTAACATCAGGGTCTTTTCCAGGGAATCTTCTCTCCTCATGAGATGGCCAAAGTATTAGAACCTCAGCTTCAGGATCTGTCCTTCCAGTGAGCACTCAAGGCTGTATTATCCATCAATAAAATCAGTCAACAAAACCACTGAACTAGCCAAGCCTATCTCCAGAAAAACAAATAATTCTAAATGACATTGGACATCACAAATAACTAGCACTAATTTTTTTTAAAAAATCTTCAAACAATTATGCTTTAACAAACTTTTTAAAAATGGAGGGGGCAGGTGCTTGGCAAGCCTCTGCTGTAAATCTATCCCAAAAGTGTGGGGCCACAACTGAAAAAAAAAGTTCCTGATATTCATTGTTCTGACCTCTTTGGTGGTGCATCTTTTGACATCCTGGACTGTGAAGGACAGGTAGCTGTTTTGTAGGAAAGATATGCTGATAGGTATTGAGGTCCTAAACCATTTAGTGTTTTATAAGTGATGACCAGCACCTTTGATTGACCAAGGAAACTAACAGAAAGCCAATGGGTATGTGCCAAGACTGGAGATATATGGTCATCTCTGTTGGTACCTGAGCTCAGACTGACTGCTACATTTTGGATCTGCTGGAATTTCCACACTAACTTCAAGAGCAGCCCTACATGGAGCATTACAGTATTTTGGAGCTTACCAAAATATCAACCATGGTTGGTAGGCATTTCCTGTCCAGGTAGAGTTGCAGCTGGGCAATTAACTAGGGATGATTAAACGTGCTCTTGGCCATAGCAGATATCTGTGCCTCCATAGAGAGAGCTATGTCCAAGATTACGCTCAAACCACAAACACTTCAAGGTGGGTGTAACTGAGATCAGGAAAATGTCCCTTTAACCAGTCAGATGAAACACCCAACAATAGGATCTCCATCTTATATGGATTCAATTTAATTTTGTTAGCCCTTATCCTGTCAATTATTGCCACCAGACATAATTCAAGGACCCATACATCATCACTTGCAGATGAACAAAAGAATAGATACAGTTGTGTGTCATCTGCGTATTGCTTGATCAATATATTCCAAATTTCCAAATGACTTTTCCCCAGCAACATCATGTTGAAAAGCATTTGGGAAATGATACATCCCTGAGGGGCTCCACAACAGAGATCCCAAGGAATAGATATTGCCTCCCCAAGGTGTACTCTCTGAGAACGACTCTCAAGGAAGGACTGGAACCATCGAAGAACAGCAACCTCAGTTGCTATATCAGTATCAAAAGCTGCAGAAAGTTCCAGGATGATCATTAGGGCTACACTCCCCCTGTCAACCTCCATCAGGAGGTCATCTTGCAGGGCAACCAAAACAGTTTCAGTTCCATTAGGCATGGTCTAAGCCCTGAATGAAATAGATCTAGACTATCTGTTTCTTCCAGAAATGCCTGCAGCTTGTCAGATGCCGCCACCCTCTCAATCAAGTTGCCCAAGAAAGTTATATTAGCAACGTGCCTATAATTATAAAGATCACCTGATGCGAAATTTGGTTTCTTTGGAATGGGCCTTCAAAGGTCTCTTTTAAGAGGGAAGGCAAATGTTCCTTCCATAGACATGCATTGATGATATACTGTATATAGCCCATTCTCTAGTCAGCTCGTTAGTTGATTTTTGGACCCATGATGGGCAAGGATCTAAAGAGATGGTGGCAGCTTTAAAGCAGGGTAAGCGCTCTACAGATTTACAAACAAATATTAAATAAATATCTAATGCTGAATATTATTATTTTATGTCATATTTTAATATGTTTTGGGGGTGTTCTTAAGCATTTTAACTAATTGTCTCAATACTATTGTCTGTTTAATTGTTTTTAGTGTCATGATTTATTGTGATTTTACTTCGTTTATTTTGTGGGCTGCCTTGAGTCCCTTGGGAGAAAGCCAACATGGAAATGAAAATAAAAACAAACACACGAATCAGCTAACAAACACAACACTGCCATGAGGCCTGAACATGTGGGTGAGAATCTACAATGTTGGATACCATAGGGATAAGAATGATGGTGAGTCCACGATAAGTGTTCAAGATGGGTTGGGTCATGACCCAGGGCAGAAGAGGAGCAAAGTGGGCAATGCTCAGAGACAGAAGGAATGAGAAGAATGGGATAAATTTGTGAAATGGATGGAATTTAAGAAAACTGTACATTAAACATTAATTTGTGTTCTGCTTCTATAGAGGGACATTCATTTTTTTGAGATTACAGTGGACCCTTGACTTACAGACGACTTGACTTACAGACTTTTTGAGTTACAGACTTCTCTGGCCGCAAAATTTAGGTTTGACTTGCAGACTGAAATTTGACTTACAGACCAGAAAAAAACCAAAATGGAACAAAAATGGCCTGTTACGGGATTAATCAGTTTTCAATGCACTGTAGGTCAATGGAGACTTGACTTACAGACTTTTTGACTTGAGAACCGCCTTCCAATACGGATTAAGTTCTCAAGTCAAGACCCCACTGTATTAAGCCACACTGTCTGTACAGGACATTTGTATCCTGCTCCTTAAAATATGACTGTTCTCATCTTCAAGGTGATTTAGAAGAATTAACAATGCGAGTTTATTTTCCTCTGAATGAGAAGATGAAGCTCAGCAAAATACATTAAAAATGAATAAATAAGAGTTAATGTGCTGCTGATTAGATTTGCAGGAAGTTAATCACTAGCGCAAATGCTCAAGGTCATAGATTTTAAAAGTGGAAGTATTATGCTGCCTTTATGATGATATTACAGAAATAGGTTCAGTGTACTGAGGTTCTGAAAGGCAGATCTCATCTAACTGCTGCAGTTAGTGGTTATCACTGGAAATGTTTGTCATTTGATAGACACAAGCCAAACTTGAAAGCCTTAGATAACCATCATACATCTGCTGATCCCTGTGACACTGCTGTGTAAAATTAAACAAACTGATAATAACATCAATACTCCAATAGCATTCATTACAATGATATGAGAATATACATGAATATTTTTCCAAGCAAACTGATGTTAGAAGAATTTGCTTCCATGATGTCCTCTTAAAGTAGAGGTCACTGCTACAGCAATGATGGTCAGCCCCGTAGACAGTTTCATGAAAACGTCTTGAAACACCCCTAACGTGCTCATTACCCTAAGCGATATTTGCAGTGTTTAATGCAAATACCGACACAGAATCTCCCTCTGTGGACGTTCTATTTCTTTCCCCTGTATGTTCTTTGCTTTAGTATCCCACCTGTATATGTCTGACTACAACTTTGACCAGGGTCAGTGTTTCAACTTCATTTATTTCACTACTGAATAAAATAAGAAATGAAGACAGTCAAGCTGGCCCAAGAGGGGAAAAAATTCCAAATCTTTTATTGGCTATTATAAGGTAAACCCAAATGCCATAGATGTGTGTAACCCTTTGACTTTCAGAACTCTTAATTAGGCTGAGAAGTATATAAGTAGAGAATGGAAGAAAAGAGATAGAAGACCAAAAACTAGGCCAGATATTGTGGCCACTAGGTCTGTCCCTCAAACCTAGCTTCAAACTGGAGATTTGCAAAGTGAAGAAATTAGTTTAGTTAGGTATTTCAGGTATCCTAGCAGTATGTTCTGGGAGAAAGATGGAAAACAAACACAGAAAAGATTATCTTGCTCATAGAATATCCTATGAATGTTTCACATAATCTCAGGGTTTCGCTCACTGGCATACTGTGGGTTGAGTTCTTTCAGAAAATGTTGACTATGGCTCAAACCTCAGTCAACACATTTATTTTATTTTAGAAGAACCTAAAAAATGGATGGGAATCTCTTATTTGGACACTGATGAGAATTACAGTGTGCCATCTATTGTCTTTTCTTTTTGCTGTCCATCCTTTGGAGGCATTAATGGGTGAGTTTTATGTACAACAGTACTTTGACATGAAAGGCTGGTAGATGTAACATGAAGGATGCGTGACAAAACAGGAGGAACCTCTGTCAAGATCTGGCTGACACAAAAGAACAAAGGCTGAAACTGAGGGAGGTGTATGAACAATTATAACACATAAATAATTGGAATAAGTAGATGTTTAGTTTACATCATTTTAAATCCTTTTGCCACATAAGGCTTTGTAATTGTAAAATGAGGTATATGGAAATTAAGTTCTTTTCCTTTAATATTTATTTGTTACGTGTTTTCCACACTTTCCCTTAAAAACAGCACTGAAGGCAGCTAAAAAAAAATGACTAAAATAAATTAAACAATAACCATTTAAAATCATTACGATAAACAACCAGTTAAAAAAATTAAAAGGCAAGACTGAAAAAAATTATTTTCATACCTTTCTCTATAGCCTAAAGGGTGAGAACTGATGACTGACAGGGGGCAATTCCAGAGTCTAGACACCATGTATCATATCAAGCAGGGATGCAAATAAAACTTGTTGGATATTGTCTTCTTGTTGATGTCTTACAAAGACATTTTCAAGGCCTGCAAGGAAGGCTATTTTTTCTTAGCAAGTGCTCCATAATTTGAGCAAGATGTTTCTGTGCAAAACTTGCTTCCCTTCCCTTTCAGCAGCAAAGCATACACAGACACAGAAGCACATCCACACACACACCCTCACACACCATCCTCCCACCAAGGTCTACCTGGATCACCCGCGCGAGTCAGGAGGTGAGGCTGAGGAGCCTGACGCCGAGAGAGGCCCGGAAGGAGAAGACACGAAACCGGGCCTTCTCGGCGGTGGCTCCTCACCTCTGGAACAATCTCCCTCCAGCGATTCGCGCGGCCCCCACGCTGGGCACCTTTAAAACCCAATTAAAAACATGGCTGTTTATTCAGGCCTTCCCTCCAGCCAACTCTTGATTTTTTTCTTACTTTTCCTTTTTATCTTTACTGCTGTTCTTGTTTGATTATTATGTATTTGTCTATGTTTTATTATTTGATTTTATATTTGGAAGCCGCCTAGAGTGGTCCGGTGGGCCAGATAGGCGGGGTATAAATTAAATAAATAAATAAATAAATAAATAAATAAATAAATAAATAAATAAATAAATAAATAAAATACAGCGACTTTTTAAAACAGATTAACAAACCACTAGATGTTTCTTATCCTTAAAAGCTCATGCAACAAAACAGTTGCACATTATAGAATTCGCTTGTGCAATTATCCACACCATCTGCATTATTTGCATTACTTGTGTACATTTGCTAAATCTTCATCTACACAAAAATTCCAGATCTCCTCTCCCTGTTAAGAATAGCACAAGATACATCACTGTCTTACAGGATGAGGACAGTCATTTTGTAGGCCTCATTTTTGCATGGAAACATGAGGCAAAGAAAGGTTTACACCCCTGTTGTCAGGCAGGCCTCCACAGCCAATGGTACTTGTCTTGAAAACTCTGACACTTAGACAGATTCCCCACAAGACATGCAATCCCTTGGATAGCCAGGAAACAAGCTATTTAGGCTATTTAGTTAAAATGTTGACATATTTGTACTGTGGTTAACTTGTGTCATTAGGATTTGAAAAAGAAACAACCCACCGTTCATCTTCTGATAAATTAAAAATGATCCACCAAATCAATAGAAACGCAAGCTGTTAATAATTTACATCAGGTTCTTGGCAGTGATGGATGCAAAAGAGTGGATTGTGATAGGAAACTCAGCTCAGGATTTTGTTATTTAAATTGTGGTCGGTTTTTTGTTTAGATCTTTGTGGATTTTCATGGAAAGTAGGAAATTAAAATCTAAGGAAAAACACAGATATTTGTATGTATGAAAAGCAGATTTCTGTACATGCTATACCTGCAGAATCAAGATGGGGGGATCACGGGGAGACGCAAACCCAGATGTGTATTGGATCCTGTATCTGAGTCTGGATCTGGCTCATCTGTGCAGCATTTCAGATCCATCTGGCACAATACAGAAATACACAAGCATGACGAGAACTAGAATGGGGCAAATCTTTATCCTGAGTGGATTGTCACACAATATTAAGCTGAAATTCCTACTCGTATGTATATTCTAGACGCATCTAACCCCCCCCCCCAACTTTTCAGTTGCTTCCTGCTATGTGTATTGACAAAACCAGATTTTCTAACTACTGAACAGGGCTAACATTGTCTCTTCCCGCACAAAGCTACTAAGGTCCTTCTTGACCTTTCTTATCCACAAATGAGTGTCTTCTAAATGGGTTAGGTAGACTTTCATTAGCCAAATACCTCAAGCACAGCTACTGGCATTCATTTTATTATCTGTAAGCAACAGGTGACAATTGGCTTCCTCAAGCCACTGTCAGGATATAAGATGCAAGGACTTTGATTTGAGATGTTATTTAGCTTATTATTGTATTTGTGCTTTTTGTTTGTTGTTATAATTTTTCTAATCCTTTTTTTAAAAAGTTCTTCTAATTGCCCTCTGCCTCTGTAATGTCTAAAGGTCTGCCTACAAACTGACATTGGCCAAAATCCAGTGTTAATCCCAGCTAGAGTAAATTGATTGTGGCAATAACAGAAGTGTTGACTTATCATGTTCTCATTGACTGTGACTTGAATTTAGATGTTGAAAACTATTCAAATACAGGTTCCGGTCTTTGGCAGAGAAACACATAAAGATCAATTGTGTAACATCAACCTATCCCATTTGAATCTATGCCTTATTCAGAATCTAAGATACAGTGGACCCTCGACTTACGGAATTTATCTGTATTGGAATGGTGGCTGCAGGTCGAACAGTCTGTAGGTCGAGTCTCCATTGACCTACAATGCATTGAAAACCGATTAATCCTGTAACCGGCCGTTTTTGTTCCATTTTTGTTCCATTTTGTTTTTCTTCTGGTCTGCGAGTCGAACCTAAATTTTGCGGCCAGAGAAGTCTGTAACTCGAAAAGTCTGTAAGTCGAGCCGTCTGTAAGTCAAGGGTCCACTGTAATTAGAACATGCACGTGCAAAAAGAATACAAAGAATAATACAAAGAAACTATTGCTTGCAGCATGCCACTGAAATCTTGAGTCACTGACTTTCAGGCATTGTGTAATCAAGTAAGGTCAATTGCATCATGAGGGAAAAGGAAGTCAGCCTAAAACCTTGTGACTGAAGGAAAGAAACTTCACAGATCACTCAGGCCAGTAATATTTTAGCAGTTATTCTGAAGCAGCTTGGATGCCCAAACCTGGATAATATATCCCATTGATTTCACTGCAATTGGAAATTCACTCAACAAGTCTATGAGATATTCCACAGAAGACACTATGACATGACAAGATGAACAATAATGGTACTTCTGGACACTCAGCATTTGTGTACTACGTCAGCATTTTCTGCATATATTCAAAGCATCAAAAGCAGATAAAACAAAATATTTTCTTGCATCTGTTTGTTCTCTACACCACAACACTAAATCTCTTGCATGCTTATGTCACAAAAAAGTGTAAGATTACAAGTGCTACAAGTTCAAAAGACCAGATACCTAGGACATTATCTGTTTCTGCAGACCAGGTGTAAGAAAATAATGTGACAGCTGTAAGCCCTAGATGTATGTATCGTCTATCTATACATCATTTCATTTTCCACGTCAGGGAGATCAAAATGATGAAGTATGTGTGCATGCCACTCTTATAGATAACCAGAAATTGCTGGTTATCCATTATCTTCCTGGGACATTATCTATGTCTCAAGGAAGATGTAGGAAAATATGATAACTTGGCTTCCAAAATCACTACAGCTTGGTTTCTAAAGACATTATGTGCTAGTGTGACATAGACCTTGGACAGTTGCTTTCAAAGAGCTACTTTTAGACTTAGAGCTAAAAGGTCGCACAATGCTCACTTCATTTTTTTTAAAGTCCTTATTTCCACATCTCACATATGCAACTAACATAGTTACCCTTTAAATAGCTTTTATAAAAACTGTGATACACAATATACCTTCCTTACAATCACAATGGCCAGAATCCTATTGGTTAATTACAGTGGTGTAAGTGCAATGGCCCAATTTGCTCTTGGTTAGCAAGTTATCATTTGTATTCTTTGTATCATGCCAACTCACATGACTGGCCTGCGATGAGAGATCCAAACAGTGACTTTTAAACTAGCAGCAGTTTGCCACTGCAGTTTGTGCCAGTGCTCTTACATTGGGATAACCAACCATTAATATTATGGGCATCTTCTTTACCTCAGCACCTACAACCAAGGAAGACATCAGCACCAGCTAGTCCTTGAACATGATATTCCTTCACTACTGCACAGTGAGCTCCACTCCCATAACTATAAAAATAATGAAAGTTATAGCTGCATCACAAAAGGAGTGATGGTATTCCTCCTTAATCTAATGTAGATTAATCTAATGCAGATTGTTGGAGAAAAGGATTAATAACAAGTAACTCATAATATGTGTAGCTACTTTAAAGCCCTGTAATGACTAACACCATAATACAGGGGTTGTCATTCATTTACCAGTTAATGATGACTTTAAAACCAAGCTCCAAGGACTGTAATACACAGCGGGCCAGGTCAGCTCTTACCTATAGATAGCAGTTTGTGGTCAGCCAGAAGACCAGAAGTGAGAACCATGGATAAGGAAGTCGTCAGAACTGAAAACAGAATCAAAGGATATGTTTAAGTTTTTAGATTATGTTTTTGCTATTTATGCTGTATTTAGTTCTGTGTAGTTTGTTTTAACTGTCTGTAAACCACCCAGAATAGTTCTCTGAAATTAATGGGACAATATGTAAATCAAAGCAAAGCGTGCTGCTTATATACCGCCCCATAGCACTTCAAGCACTCTCTGGGCGGTTTACAAGTTAATTATGCAGGCTACACATTGCCTCCCCAGCAAGCTGGGTACTCATTTTGCCGACCTCAGAAGGATAGAAGGCTGAGTCAACCTTGAGCCGGCTACCTGGGATTGAACCCCAGGCCGTGAGCACAGTTTTGGCTGCAGTACAGTGGTTTAACCACATTTATTTATTCAGTTTGTGTCCCACTCCCATTAGTATCACAGCACTACTTTGGGTGGGTTACAGCATGTGTAATAAAAAACAAAAATAAAAACAGAGACAGTAAAACCACCAACAATAACCCTTAAAAAAAACCCAGATGGCACTGACTAACCCCCATAAATAAATGTAGGGAGTTAGGACTAAAAAGTAAACTCAAAGTTAAGTCTAAAGGGGAAATCAACACCAATGTGCTGAATCGTGAAAGACAAACCAAAGCTCTTGTAGGCCAAGCATGGTTTAATTGGAACAAAAGTTCTCTGACAGTCCTTCCTATCCAGGACAAGCCAACAGCCAGCATGGACAGGCTGGTCCATAAAGAATCTGAGGTGATCAAACTGCTCAGAGAGATGTTCCAGCATGGCTAATCCCATAAAAGCTCACAGGTTTCTAGCTAGAGCCACAGTAGATTCTGACAGTGAGTTCACACAGAAGCTGCTAAGGTCACTGTAATGGGAAGATGCAGAAATAAAGCAAAGTGCTAATGTCAAGCTTTAATATACAGAGGCAATTACCTGCCAAAAAATTTCAACAGGGCCAAGTATAACATGTTGAATTCAAAAGAAAGCAGGCAATTTAGTATGGCACGAGGAAACAGCAAGAAACTGAAGTTGGTGTTAGATGGCACATTCATTTACATCTAAACTTAGGTCAGAATCCAATTGCTAATACCAACCATAGTACAGTGGTACCTCGCAAGACGATTACCCCGCAAACCGTTTTTTTTGCTAGACGTAGACTTTTTGCGATCGCTATAGTGATTCGCAAAACAGTTTTTCCTATGGGGGATTTTACTGGATGATGATTTGGTCCATGCTTCGCAGACCATTTTTTCGCAAGACGATGATTTTTACAGCTGATCGGTGGCTCTGCAAAATGGCTTCCCTATGGGCAATCTTCACAAAACTGGTGTTTTCGGGACGATGCTTCGCAAGACAGTCATTTAAACAGCTGATTGGCACTTTGCAAAATGGCCTCCCTATGGGCGATTTTCGCTGGACGATGACTATTTCCCCCCATTGGAACGCATTAAACGGGTTTCAATGCATTCCAATGGAGAAACGCTTTTCACTGGATAACGTTTTCACAAGACAGCGATTTCAGTGGAACAGATTAACATTGTCTAGCGAGGCACCACTGTAGTCCCTTTGGATTTGTCCCTTAACTTTTAGCTGCATATTTTCCATTGCAACGGAATGACTATGGAGAACAGCTTGGAAGGTAGAAGAGAATTGAAAAGGAGACCCAGCTGCACTGAAGATCTGGCAAGCTATTGCTCAGTTTGGGTGAGGGATAAGGCCAGATAAGTCTGGTCTCGCTTGCTTGTCTGAAGGATCATTTGAATTTAGAAATTGTACCTCCTGTGAATGAATATAACTCATTTGTATATAGAGATTTGCAGGTGGTTTTAATTACAATATATCAAGCTCTGAATGACAGAACAGAAAATTCTTTCTCGTCTACTTCTCTTAGTACTGTACACTTGATTCAGCCTTGGATAACTGTGAAAGGCACTCCTTCTTAGTATACTTCTTGAAACACATTCCAGTTTCACACAAAGCTAACAAGGGGTTTGGTCACAGAGTATGAGATTATGAAAGAGTGAAGGAAATTGTTGGTGTCACAAAATGAGAAGGCCGATGGGCTTTGTGATCACCAGATAATTAGGATAGCAAAAAGTCTGAGAGAGAGAAGTTAAAGAAGTCACCACACACACACACAGGGATGTCTGCCAGCAGTGCTCCTGATGGGCAACAAGTAGAAGAGGCAGAATCAGACTAAATGAATTCTGCCCTGCCCCCAGGAGGACTGTGCTTTTATTAACCTTACAAGCTCACAGATAGTTGACAGTATACAGATAGTTGACAGAGTTCAGATAGGACTATGGTTACATAATGCCATTATGATTGGCCCAAGGAAAGGCAATGAAGCAAGCTCTCTATCACCTATGAGAAAGAAGAATGGTGGGTAGTCATGCCTCTCAGTAGCAGCTATGACATCATCCAGGAGAGTTTGCTCTTACACTGAAGAATCAGCCAACAGCTTAACAACCTTGGGAATGGCACCCCCACAGAAATCACAGCCAGCCTCACACAGAGAGAGAAGCAGACCCTGTTCCAAGGATATTGTCTGGGGAAGTTGTGGCATAACAGTCAAACAAACAAACAAACAAACAAACAAACAAACAAACAAACAAACAAATAATGGAAATCAAGATTCCCTCCAAGCTGGGCCCTCCCTGTCCACAGCTGTCTTCCTCCTCTGTGTAGCGATTGTGTTATGTTCCAGTTGTGACCATGCACACAGAAGGGTAGAATCGTGCATGCACGCAATGGTGAAGTTGAGAGAGAGGTGGAGCCCAGCCCACGGGGGCTGAAAATTAGAGGGTACATTGATGGGAATGGAAATGCCAAAAAAGGCTAATAACAATGACCCAGCAGTAAAATGATATGGTTATCTAGTGCTAAACTAGTTCATTTGAAAATAAATAAAAAAAATTAAAAATGGGGAAACTCAAGAAACAAATGGAGGGGGACTGTCCCTAAACATTTCAGCCCAACTGCCTATGTCACCACAACACCACCCACAGACAACCCCCTTGTCCTTTATAAGAATAAAATAACTGATCAGAGAAGGAAAAGTCCATTTGAATCATTCACTGCGATTTATGGCAATACTAATAGGATATGTAAGATACCTAAGCAGTGCCACCTCCCAGTGAGTTTCAATGGCAGACTGGGGGATATGAGTGCAGACTGAGTCCTGGCCCCACAGTCTATCCACTACACTATACTGGCTTTCTCTAGGAATCTATGTAGATTTAGTTGCTGAAAATTCAAGTCATCGGTGGATGTCACTATAGTGATTATTTCACCATTTTCAGAGAAAATGTTCGTTTTAACAGGAACAACAGCAATGACTTCAGAAGATATTCCCACTTCTTACCTTTGTATCACAACTTTTTTCCAACAATCTGTTCTATTAGAACATACAGCAATTACTCTCAGATCTTTTGAACAGAATTTCTTCTACATTGTGAAGTTCCTATTGTTGTTTTTTTAACTTGAAAGATTTCACACAAAGTACCATTGTTTTCCTGCAGTTTAAAAGTTTGCACTATTGAACTATAATGGCTACAGAATCCTGTTTTTGAGGTTTGCAAGGTCCTACTCTAGAATGTCAAGAACACCAAACACAGACAGAACTCAGGCATATTTGTGATACGATGCAGACTTTCACACAGAACAATATCATTACCATTAACATTACCAGTTTTCCGTTACCTACATACCCATCAGGAAATAAAGAGGCAAGACATAAGACATGATTGAAAATGGACCCCAGCTGTATTAAACTATTTAACTTGCCTAGCCTGGAGTGGGGGGGGGGCTAGATGTAGTGCATGAACCTGTGTAAAGGATCAGGTGGTCTACCTTTGCATCTCTCCCACCTAGGAGAGACCTAGGTCAAGCCCCTTAGCCCCGCAGTGCCTAGCCAGCCTTGCCACAGCCAGCCGATCATTGTGGATGCCTTCTTGGATCTGTTTTAAACCCCAGTGACATGATTTCAGGCAGATTGTAGCCTGAGGTGGCCTCAGAGGGTATGTCCCAAATCACATGATTTGTGGCACGAAGGTACACAAATAGCACCTCCTAGAGCCTCACTGCTAATACGCTTTACCCCAGCGCGACCCGCCAGATTGTGACCACTGCCCCAGATCTGCCCATGTGCCCTATAAGAGGATCAAAATCAGATAGATAAATCATGCATTGGACAGTTTACACTAATCAGGAAACTTAGGCCAGAAATTCCCATTCCCCCCCCCCCCCAATCCAAGCAACCAAGGTAACTCATTCTGGTCAGGTAAAGTACATGGATGACACTGTGGTGAGGCCTGCCTTTGCAGCCTCACTTCCCTGCCTCCAACACCTGGGCTGTTATGAAGCATAGCATCCTGCAACATGCAACATCCTCCTTTCTGGAGCAGAGCTAGGCTCCCCCTCCCATTCAGCTGTTCAGGAGTGGTAGGAAGAGGCAGCATTCTTTAAAATCACAAGTGATGTTTTTCTAATTAGCTCAAGCAATTTGGATAACTTTCAAAGGACCTGGCTGATGATGTTCCAAAAAGCAAGGGAGGCTTTGAACTTTGTACAAACTTAAAACTTTTTCATTCTTAAAAAAATGTATATTGGTGGAGGGGAAATATTGCTTGACAGGTTTACATTGTCCACTACTTTTACAACAACCAGATGGAGACTATAATTACTGCAATGGACATATGGGATTCTTCTTTGAACCTTCTGTTGAAGTAGAACTTTTTCTCTTCCTTTTCTTCTGCTCATAACTAGAGATGGGGGTATTCGTATTCGTATATTAATGCGAATACACCCGCACAGGTGGAGATAACGAGGGTCCAGCCCCATGGGGCCGGACAGTCCACTCACCGATGCGCTTATGCTGCGGAGTCCGCGTTGACGATTGCTGAGCCATTCTTCGACTTGGCAGAGAGGCTTGTCATCCCACCTCCTACCAGGAGTGGCAGAGATAATGAGGGCCCGACCCTCATTATCTCTGCCTGTGCAGAGGAATTTGTATTCATATATGAATATCCCCATCTTTACTCATAATACTTACTCCATTATTACACCAGCTGATAAACTTGGATGAATCCAGCTTGTTTTCTTCAAACACAATCCAAGAAAAAATAGGAAAGGGCTGTGTGGGCCTTAAAATTGCACAAATGCAAGAGGTGGCAATACCTTTATTAGACTGCTAAAAATATCAAACAAAGAGTGAGCTTTCGTGAGCCAAATCCACTTCTTTAGTCTATGCACCAATATTTTATGGATAATGCAGAAATACTGAGAGTTCTAAAAATTCATGGCAGATGTCTGTGCCAGGCCTCCTTCTGAGAGGTGAATTCGAATGCTGGCTGTAAACAGCCCTGTGTGTGTGTGTGTGTGTGTGTGTGTGTGTGTGTGTGTGTGTGTGTGTGTGTGTGTGTGTGTGTGTGTGTGTGTGTGTGTGTGTGTGTGTGTGTGTGTGTGTGTGTGTGTGTGTGTGTGTGTGTGTGTCTTTTCTTTTCTTTTCCTTCCTTCCTTCCTTCCTTCCTTCCTTCCTTCCTTCCTTCCTTCCTTCCTTCCTTCCTTCCTTCCTTCCTTCCTTCCTTTTTTGGCTCTGGGGCTGAGGGAAAGGCAACTCAGAAACACAGCAGCCTTCATCAGAAACCTGGGATTAAATATGGTTTATGCACTGGGTGCAAGAAACCAAATTAAAGCCAAATTAATAGTTTTACCTGGCCAATGTTAGAACTCACATCTCAGAAGCAGACCTGGCACAGACACCACCATGAATTTTTGGCACTCTGATTTACAGTGTTTCTGCACTATCCCATCACATTCAGGTGGATAGCCCGAAGAAGTGGATTTGATCTACAAAAGCTCACAGTTTGATTTTTTTTAGTCTAATAAATGTATTGCCTACACTTGCATTTCTTTAGACACATTTGGTGTCAGATTAATAAGCCTAGCCATTCTTGATGTAATGACATTTATAAAGTGACATTTTTGCAATTGTTTTCACCTTCCAGGATCATATACCATGGAACATTTGAAATTTTTTTGTTTAGGATCATGTTATCTTGGATAATATGTGCCATGCTGTCTGTGAACCTGTTCTGTATTTCTGACAACAGATAACCTGCATTTCCTGGAAAGAATTTTACACATTTCTACCAGTTTTTCCATCCTTTTGTAATAATTATTTTTTATTTTTCAGAACAAAAACAAATACAAAAGTGCAAAATATTACCACACAATCTAAACTACCATGCACCCCAGTTTTTTCATCCTTTTGAAAGTTTTCTCTCTACTCTTGAGCAATAACCACCCACCTTTGTATCATAACTGTTGAGTAAACAAACTTCTGACTTCTTACTGCTGATAAACAAGCATGCGGCTTTGTTGCTGGCTGGGGAAGAATGTCAAATGCAATGGAAACTGAAAAGGAAAGTAAGGTTAAGTCCAGGGTGTGTTGATATAGCTAATAACACAAAGTTTAATATTTTATCTTTTCTTCATAAATGGCTAAGTCATTTTGATGACCACTTAAATAAGTAAGGTGACTGTAATAATCAAAACTCCAAACTCACTATGGGAAGTCCTAAGTGAGCAGCTTTTGGGGGGTGGGGAGGTCTCTTTCATATTTGTCTTTTGTCTTCTGCTTTCCCTATTGTTCTTGCTGGAATCATCAGAAGACCCTATTGGTACATTGCTCCTGCTGTAAAACAAGTTGTAATTCTTGAAATGAAAACTATCATTGTGTGCCATGTCAGTAATGAAAATGTTAATTTTATTATCACTTGGAGGGAAGGGGGAAAACTCATTTGCTATCTATGGCTACTAAGCTGCTGTGGTCAGGGGCACCAGCAGCAGTGGTATAGAAGCACTATATGGGACATTTTAAACAGCAAAGATGCTTATGTGACTTACCACCTCTCTCAGTTTCACTGTCTGCTTCGAATTTAGCCACAGTCCTCACAGGAGCTGGAGAAATGGATGTGGAACTAGGAAGCACCAGTAACACTAAAGTATTGTCATCCCCACTCTAAGGAACACAGTTTGGGTATGAATGAGGAATTACATCCGATTCATTTTACAAAAGCTGTACTTCTGGTAGAGGGGAAAAAAAATCACAGAAGGGGTTTGTGTATATGGAGCAACCTACAGGCCTGCACTTTTGAATGATCCTTGTGAAATGTTTATGGGCATTGAAATGCCAAGCACCTACTGATTACTTATTATCATCTTACTTTTTGTTTTCTTTACATGGGAGTCATCCTACTTGTCATCTCTTCCATTTTGGGCATCATGGGGTGCCCAAAATATTTGTATAGCTGAAAACATAGGATTGAGATTACATACCCCAAGAGTTCCAATAGATGAGTTTCAGTGAACCCTTTGTTGGTGAAATCTTACTAAAACCCACAAACATGATTGATGTTCATGCATATTTGCTCAAGTTTGTATTGCTTTTCTGAACAGTTCCTCTATCGGAAAGAACAAAACAGGGACACAGAGCCGGCCTCAAGGTGCTTACGAATGTTCGAAGCAAAAGGAAAAATAATTATACAAAATAACCTTTCTTAGGAAAATGGGGAGGGGAGTTGATTATTCACTTATGATTCCTTAAACAAACTTGCTTCTGACTTTTTTGTTTTGCATTTGATATTGAACATCACATTCCACCCTTGCAAAATGGATGTTTTTGTTTCCTCAGGCATTTTTGATATGATTGTTTGACTCGGTATAAATTCTTCTGACATGCCGCTACTTTAAGGGAAGTAAAATGAATAGTAAATAGACAGCTAGATAAGGCAAATATAATGCCTTTTAGGGATTGTGCACAACTGCTTATTCTCAGAGAAAAACTAAATATGAAGTTTTCTAAGTGTCTATAACATCCGTTATATTAAAACTTGTATTTTAAAGAGAGACTAATAGATATGTCTGATTACTCTGTAAATCATGGTCTGGTAGTTGACAGTACCCAAATGTCTTGAGCTTCCTCACCTTAGTTGTTGATCCTGGACTTCCTTTTATAAGAAACAAAAATAAATTTCTACGTTTCTGTTAAATGGCTGCCTGGCAGTATGCAGCTTCTAGACCTCTATAACCAAGTGCCCCAGACAAGAGATAACTCTAGAGCACTTCTTAAAAAACATAGCCATCATTTTTTTGGGGGGGGGGGGGAAATCAATTGCCACCATGGTTTTGTGGGGGAAACGATGGGCAAGACACTACCAAAAAAAGAGACAATAATAAAAATGTAATGATTACTTTTTGTAGCAGCAGTTATATTTTGTGGGGGAGTGTCCTGTGTTCTCCTTTATAATAGACATGCTGGCAAAATAAAATAAAAGTGTTGTTCATTTGAAAGGCTGTCCAGACCAATTCTAGCTTGAAGATAAAGAATCATGAAGGAAAATACATGCTATTAAATTTCCTGTCAACATTTGGCACCTGGCAAGCTCACACTGGGCAAACACAGGGAAATGTACAGGATCATCCTGAACTGTCAGGCATTACAATCTACACATCTGTGGCATGCTAATTTTCCTAGGAAACATCTTTGCTTTAGGAATCTTCTACTCATCTAAAAAACAGATCACTCTTGGGAGTCCCTTGGACCTCCTGAGTTTTAAAGAGAAGGCTGGTAAATTTTCAGAGAATCCCCAGGAGGTGATCCAATACTGTACTGTCCTTTTCCAGACCAACAAAGCAGGCGTTGTTGGAAAATCCACAGATGTCAGTGCTCCAATCCGACAGATGGAACCCAGCCACTCACCTACCTGATGAACAGGACGAGGTTAAAGTATCTTTAATACATGACTGTGTAACGGTGCTCGATGGACAAAGGCACGGGTAGACTTGAAGGAAGAACCTCTGCAGAATGCAGATGCTGTACATCTGCCAAAAGGACTTGCACTGCTTCACTGCTGGGGACATCAGGATAGTAAAGGCCCAATGGCTGAAGGCAACCACATGGCAGACCTAGCTGCCAAGGCGGTCGCACAGACACTCCAGTCTTGCAGGTTATACCAAATGACTCTTGCTCTCGAACTATCACTCTTTGAGCATGTATTTGGCAGATCCTGGCCGTTGGTTTCTGGTCCAAGTGCCCAGAGGCGGGAGGTAGTGTATGGAGATGCATTGTTTTTTCCCAATATGTGCAGTCTCTGTCTCGTTTCTTGTCTTCTTCTCATTCTGCAGCCCTCCAGGAACAACCATTCAGCCTTGGTGGTCCAGTCCATAACTTTGAACCTGGAGACTGGGTGGTTGTGAAACAGTGGGAGCAGCTGTGAGCAAAACAGCTGTTGGAAACCCCGCTGGAGCACTCCAGGGCAAGTCCTGCTGACCACTGACACTGCAGTGAAGGTTTCCGGAGTAAAATTGTGGATACACCACACCAGAGCGAAGAAGGACAAATCTCCTAAGGAGTGGACAGTGAACCCTGATCCTCTTGTTCAGGATCTTAGACTATTGTCCAAAAGACAGTGGTACCTTCCAGATTCCTGTGGACCCGTGGGTTATTTGTATTGTACATGCCAGCTGGGACCATTGATTAATTATTTAATCAATTAGCAAATTATCTCTCTCAGGTTGTTAATGTCATTGACGGTTGGGTGTGCAGCCATGGGGCATCTAATGGCACACAAGGCTGGCCCATCATACCCACGGGGGCCCTAATACTGAGAGGCTGGAGCCGCACCTGGGTTCAATGGGCAGGCAGCGGCTATGTAACCTGTCTCTTTGATCCCTTCCAGCACACCCTAGCCAGGTCTACTGAATGCCCATTAGCTGCCCTTTGTGTGCAGTGGTATCCAGATGTCACCAGATACCTTGCCTTGTGGGGATGGTTGACTGATTGGCTTCCTGGATGGGGATGGGTACGATCCCTATTAGCCAGGTTGGTCATCTTCCTGGCCCCTGTATGTTCTGATCTTTTGCTGTATTCAGGCCACTCCTGCCATTATGCAATGTATTTGCTCTCCCCAAACGTGCCCCTCTTTTTATGAAATGAAACGCCTTTGTGATACTATGTGCTTATGACAGCTTCTAGAGAGGGGACTGTAAGGAGGAAGAAATTGTGTCTTCCAAGAAGACTCAACATTCCTTAGTGATAAACTGCTTTGTGCATGGGTAACTGCTTCGCTGAAATGTGAGAAATTGTAACCAACGAGCATATATACCTCAGGGAACAATCAACTGCTGCACAATTTTGTTCTTGTTTTAGAACTGTATAAACCTTGTTGATCTCGGAGTCTACACTCTACTGGGCACCCAAGTGTGCATTTGTTTTACCTGAATAAACCTGTTGCCCTTTCCTCCAAGAAACTGTCTGCTTATTATTATTGCTCAAGACTTGGCTTAATAGAATTAGCTAAGACACCGAGCTCCAGGAGTAACAATATAGGACCATCCTAAACTGTCAGTAATTGCAGTCTACATACCTGCGGCATGCTAATTTTCCTAGGAAACATCTTTGCTTTAGGAATGTTGTAATCATCTATAAAAACAGATCTTAGTAAGGCTTATATTGTCAGTTCTCCGGAAGGTCCCAGTTTCTTAAACACAGCTCTCTTCACACCATTGAAACTTGTTGATGTGGCAGATTTCCTTGGGAAATAATTAACAGTGGGTAACATCCCACTGATCTACAGATAAAATGACAACCTTTCTGAATGCACAAAAGCTATATATGGGATAATTTTAGCAAGATAGCTTATTGCTTAAATAGCCTTTTTCCCTTACCTGGGATCTGGGTAGAGAACAGTTTGTGCCTGAATGAGAGGATGGCTCTACTGCAGCTGCAAGATGGCTTCCTTGCAAGCCTTTTTGGGGCCCTGATTTTGCACAATTCTCTTGTCATCATGTAAAGCTTCATAACAGGGAATGGGAATCAGGTACAAGTTTGTATAAGGACATTTTTGCAGTCCTGAGCCCCTTTTGGATCCCAACTTGCTGTAGGGAAAAAACTTGGGGGAGGGGGAATAATTTATATTCCTATACAATATGCATTTCTCCCTTCAACAATGCTGGGATTTGGGGTGCCAGAACCTTAGTTCAAAATCTGTTACAACTCTTAGCCGCCCCCAAACTTAATTACAAAGCATAGTGATTAACAAGTACGTACATGCATGCATGCATGCATGCGCACACAGACATACACATGTGCACGCATACACCCAGAGAGAGAGAGAAAGAGCAGTTCTTTCTATTGGGATTTTCTTCCATAACGTTGACAATTCTTTCCATACTGTATCATGTACAGTATGAACTGCATCCGAGAGTACTGTAGAAATTGGCCAAAGAACTCTCAGAACCGCTGTCCATTATTTTCTTGAAATCATGGGAAACTGGTGAGGTGCCAGATGATTGGAAGAAAGCCAATGTTGTCCCTGTCTTCAAAAAGGGCAAAAAAGAGGAACTTGGGAATTACAGGCCAGTCAGCCTGACATCAATACCAGAGAAAATTCTGGAACAAATTATAAAACGGTTACTATGCAAGCACCTAGAAAACAATGAAGTAATAACGAGAAGTCAACATGGATTTGTCAAGAACAAATCCTGCCAGACTAACCTGATCTCATTTTTTGATCGGGTAGCCTCCCTGTTAGACACAGGCGATGCTGTAGACAAAAGTTTTAGCAAAGCTTTTGACGAAGTGCCCCATGTTATCCAACTAGGTATGGACTGGATAGATCAAGTGTCATGTGGATACACAATTGGCTACAGAATTGTACTCAGATTAATGGCTCCTTCTCTAACTGGGAGGAGGTAACAAGTGGGGTACCCCAAGGCTCAGTCCTGAGTCTGATGCTCTTCAACATTTTTATTAATTACTTGAATGAGGAAGAGCAGGGAATGCTCGTTAAATTTGCGGATGACACAAAATTGGGTGGAATAGCTAATA
The DNA here is from genome assembly GCF_051106095.1 of Pogona vitticeps. Classification (NCBI taxonomy): domain Eukaryota; kingdom Metazoa; phylum Chordata; class Lepidosauria; order Squamata; family Agamidae; genus Pogona; species Pogona vitticeps. Next base: position 98,038,438 of record NC_135786.1, read on the forward strand.
TCCTGGAGGACAGAAACAAAATTCAAATTGATCTTCATAGGCTGAAGCACTGGGCTGAAAACAACAGAATGAAATTCAACAGGGATAAGTGCAAAGTACTACACCTTGGGAAAAGAAGCAAATGCACAGCTACAAGACGGGGTATATATGGGTCAGCAAAATTATGAGCGAGAAGGATCTTGGAATCATTGTAGATTGCAAGCTGAATATGAGCCAACAGTGTGATGTGGTTACAAAAGAGGCAAATGCTAATTTAGGCTGCAGTAACAGAAATATAGTTTCCAAATCCTGTGAGGTGCTAGTTCCCCTCTATTCAGCACTGGTTAGGCCCACCTTGAGTATTGTGTCCACCACACTTCAAGAAGGATGCTGACAAATTGGAACAAGTTCAGAGGAGAGCAACAAGGATGATCAGGGAGCTAAAAACCAAGGCCTATGCGGAAAGACTGAAAGAACTGGACATGTTTAGATTTGAGAAAAGAAGACAGAGAGGAAATATGATAGCACTTTTCAAATACAGTGGTGCCTCGCTTAACGTTTGCTTCGTTTAACTTTTTTTTGCTTAACGTTTATTTTTTCAGAGGCAGATTGTGCTTCGTATAACGTTTTTCCCTATGGGCGATTTTCGCATAGCATTTTTGGGACCATGCTTCGCTTAACGTTTTTTGTTTTAGGTCCCCTGCTTCACTTAACGATGTTTTTGTTTTCAATTTAAAAAGTGTCTTAGAAGGGTCCAAAACGGTTCTAAATGCTTGGATTTGTTAGAGGACCCCTTAAGTCATGTGCAAACCTGATTTGGCTTTGATCTGACGTTTCGTTAATTTTTTGTGAATTTTTGTTTTTTGGCCCATAGGAACCAATGGACCTGTCAAAATCTGACAGCTCCATGCTTTCCTATGGGGGAGAAAACAATTTACAAAAAAATAACGAAAGTTCAGATCAAAGCCAAATCAGGTTTGCACACAACTTAGGGGGTCCTCTAACGAACCCAAGAATTTAGAACAGTTGCTGAGTCTTCATTAATTTTTTGTGAATTTTTTCTTCCCCCATAGGAATTAATGGAGCTGTCAGATTTTGACAGCTGTCAAAAGTTGGGGGAAAAAAATTCACCATTAATTAACGAAAAGTCAGATCAAAGCCAAATTAACTTTTGCATCCGTTTTAGAGGGTGCAGAAGCTAATCCAAGCATTTAAAACCATTTTTGACCCTTTTATGACACACTTAATTTTGCAAAAATTGACTTCGCAAAGCCATTGAAACGTATTGAGTCAGCTACAGTACCTTCCAATGGAGGATACATTGTATAGTTTAACGATGTTTCCTATGGGTTTTTTCGCTTAAGGATGGCAATCCGTGCCTATTGGAACGGATTAACCGGTTTCCAATGCATCTCTATGGGAAATGGTGTTTCGCATAAAGTTTTTTTCGCATAAGGTTTTTTTTTTTGGAACCAATTAAAAACGTTATGCGAGGCACCACTGTACTTGAAATGCTATCATACAAAGGGAGAGGTAGGATCTGTTCTCGATCATCCCAGAGCACAGGACACGCAACAATGGGCTCAAGTTACAGGAAGCCAGAGTTTGATTGAATATCAGGAAATACATCCTAACTGTTAGAGCAATAAGGCAGTTGAACCAATTATCTCGAGAGGTGGTGAGTGATACAACACTGGATGCATTCAAGAGAAACTTAAATAACTACCTGGCAGATATCCATTGATTTGTATTCCTGTAATGAGCAGCAGGTTGGACTTGATGACCTTACAGGCCAGCTTCACTATTCTCAAATTAGGGATCCTTCAGTTTCAATAGACTATGGTAACGTGCTCTGTATGGAGGACTTGGAACAGTGTCTAGTGTGGCTGAGGAGGCCAATTCGAGAGTGACAGTCCCTTCCACACTGAAGACAAATACAATCTGTCCCCTGTCCAGCTACCTAATTTTGCTGCTTCCGGGACTGCCTCTTTGCCTCGGCCTGCTGGACAAGAGTCTCTTCAAATTGGGAGAATCCATGCTGCACCACCTGCCTCCAGGCTGAACGTTTGGATGTCAAGGTTTCCCATCTACGCTGACAAATTCCTACGGCCTTCAGATCCCTCTTGCAGATATCCTTGTATTGCAGGGGTAGTCTCCATCTGGGGCAATTTCCATGCACTAATTCTCCATACAGGAGAGCTTTTGGAATCCGACCATTAGCCATTCTCACAACATGCCCAAGCCAACATAGATGTCACTGTTTCAGGAATGTATACATGCTAAAAATTCCAGCTTATTCTAGGACTACTCTATTTGGAACTTTGTCCTGCCAGGTGATACCAAAATGCGTTGGAGACAATGCATACGGAACGTGTTCAGCTTTCTCTCCTGCCGTGCACAAAGGATCCAGGACTCACTGCAGTACAGGAGTGTACTCAGGATACAAGCTCTATAGACCTGGATCTTGGTATATGCCATCAGCTTCTTATTAAGCCATACTCTCTTTGTGAGTCTACAGAACATGGTAGCTGCTTTCCAATGCATTTATCCAGTTTGACATCTAGGGAGAGAGTGTCAGAGATCATTGAGCCAAAGTATACACATTCACGAACAACCTCCAATTCTTGCATGGAGATGGTAATAGAGCGAGGTGACCATGACTTGTGTTTTCTTCAGGTTGATTGTTAGTCCAAAGTCTTGGTAGGCCTTGCTAAAACAATTCATGAGTTGTTGGAGGTCTTCAGCAGAGTAGGCAACAATGGCTGCATCATGGACAAAGAGGAAGTCCCGCATGCATTTCAGTTGGACTTTGGTCCTCACTCTCAATCTAGAGAGTTTAAAGAGCTTTCCATTTGTTGTAGTCCAGAGATAGACACCTTCTGTTGCAGTTCCAAAAGTGTACTTCAGCATGACAGCAAAAAAGATCCCAAACAGAGTTGGCACAAGGACACAGCCCTGTTTCACTCCGCTTTGGATGTCAAAGGGATCTGATATTGAGCCATCAACAACTACATGGCCCTTCATTTCCTCATGAAAGGATCTGATGATGTTAAGGAGTCGAGGTGGACATCCAATCTCTATTGGATGTCCTTTATTATAGAGAGGCTGTGCCTGCTAACCAAATCAAAGGCCTTTGTGAGATCTATGAAGGCCACAAAGAGTGGCTGTTGTTGTTCCCTAGGTTTCTCCTGCAACTGTCTAAGAGGGAAAACCATGCCAGTGGTGGATCTATTAGGTTGAAATCCACACTGTGATTCTGGATAGAAGTCTGTCCAGTCTTCACTATTCTATGATTCTATGATATGTGTAATGAGCCTCAAAGGTCCTTGTGACCACTGATCTAGAAGCTGAATTAGAGATGTTGTGTTTGCAGCAAGTAGACCACTTCAGGTTCTTTGGTGTTGAACTGGGTGGCACGTCGTCATTCATCATTTAGTCGTTTAGTCGTGTCTGACTCTTCATGACCCCATGGACCAGAGCACGCCAGGCCCTCCTATCTTCCACTGCCGGAGTTGTGTCAAATTCATGTTGGTTGCATCGATGACACTGTCCAACCATCTCATCCTCTGTTGTCCCCTTCTCCTCTTGCCTTCACACTTTCCCAACATCAAGGTCTTTTCCAAGGAGTCTTCTCTTCTCATGAAGATGGCCAAAGTATTGGAGCCTCAGCTTCAAGTTCTGTCCTTCCAGTGAGCATCAGGTTTGATTTCCTTTAGAATTGATAGGTTTGTTCTCCTTACAGTCCAGGGGACTCTCAAGAGCCTCCTCCAGCACCACAATTCAAAGGCATCAATTCTTCGGCCATCAGCCTTCTTTATGGTCCAGCTCTCACTTCCATACATCACTACAGGGAAAACCATAGCTTGGACTATTCAGACTTTTGTTGGCAAGGTGATGTCTCTGCTTTTTAAGATGCTGTCAAAGTTTGTCATCACTTTCCTCCCAAGAAGCAGGCGTTTTTTAATTTTGTGGCTGCTGTCACCACCTGCAGTGATCATGGAGCCCAAGAAAGTAAAATCTGTCACTGCCTCCATATCTTCCCCTTCTATTTCCCGGGAGGTGATGGGACCAGTGGCCATGATCTTAGTTTTTTTGAGGTTGAGCTTCAGCCCATTTTTTGCACTCTCCTCTTTCACGAGGTTCTTTAATTCCTTCTCCCTTTCTGCCATCAGAGTGGTATCATCTGTATATCGGAGGCTGTTGATATTTCTTCCAGCAATCTTAATTCTGGTTTGGGATTCCTCCAGTCTAGCCTTTTGCATGTTGTATTCTGCATATAAGTTAAATAAGCCGGGGGACAATATACAGCCTTGTCGTACTCCTTTCCCGATTTTGAACCAATCTGGGTGGCACAGTATTTATTAAATATTGATTGATTGAAATATTTTATTAATTTATTTATTGAAAATATGTAGAATGAAAACTGCTGCCTGGACCCTTTCAGTTCAAGAGAGAAGTGTATAGTCATCATGTTTTTAAACTGGCCTGGTTTCTTAAAACATGCTCAGTAATAAAAGCCCATTCTATCCACTATCTTGAATGAATTTAATGTGAAAATCTGTCTCTCGTTACATTCCCTGTTCCCTCACTAAGAAAGAGGCTGGCCCAGACATTTCCTGTCTCAAGTGATGAATAAAATGGTATTCCATTATGCAAAGCCAACAAGACTGATAACTGACACTCACTTTCTATTATCACATCATTCTTATATTTTTATTGTGAAAAAGTATAACTTCAAGTTATTTACTGGCTCTTTATACAGCAGTGGTTTGCAGCTGTGGGATTTAACAACTGTGATGATCTTAAACTAAAATTTTCAGAAACACTGAGAAGTGCCATAGACTTCTGTATCCTTTAGCTTCTGGGTATTACAGGCTAAATCCATTTATAGGCACCACGTTTGGCTAATCCAGTATAAATTGAGTTTTGAAAGGAAGGCCTATGCCCCTTTTCTTTTTAGAAGGGAAAGAAAGTACATGCATATTAACGTTTTAATTAATGTGATAGTAATATTATTTCATCAGTTAAATAGTCTTAATTTTAAACATTAACAGCAAGAAGGCAATTCTCCTAATTTTTAGCTCTTAAACCTAACTAATTTTTAAATCTAGAAATGTTCCATTTTCTGCCTTTAACCTTGTAATTCATACTAGGAATGGGCAGATCTGTCAATATCTTTATTTCCCATTTTTCAGTCATAAATTTGTTTACCCACCAATCTTAGGTTCCCCCCCAAGCTGATATTTATGTCCTCGTGAACTCTGAGAAGTTTCAGCTTGTGTGGAATTTGTGTGGATTTTTGCATGCATTACGTGCATATCTGCACGCCATTTTGCCTACCTTATGCAGTCTATTTTCTGCAATTGTCCTAATATGTATTTTGAAGCATTTACACTGGTGTTTTGTTTGTACAATGAAACATCCATCTTTGGATGCACTTTTTGATTGGAGAAACTCCACTACAAATTAGAAGTGCAAATTTCACAAAATAGCGGAGTTTTGGTTCATATATGGGTGTGAATGTGGGAGCAGGGATTCATTTCTTATTAAAATGCTAAGCAAATAATTGGAACCCCATTCTGCGTTCATATCAAGAAAAACTTTAGGCATGTGTCATACAACAAGGTGTGTGTGTGTGTGTGTGTGTGTGTGTGTGAGAAGAAAGTCTCTTTTGAATTCCACAGTAGCTAAATTCTGCACATCACCCCTTTTATATTGGAGCATCTCAGCAAGAGAGATAAATCAAGTTGGCAGGTAAAATCTGCTCCCAGTTTAGCGTTATTCTGTGAAGGACAGAAACTGGGGAGTATGAGGCAGATGAAGAAGGTGATACAGGCCAGGAGCTTGTCAAAATATCACTTGAAACAATAGGTTCCAAGCTGTTAAATCCCAGCATGTGCTATACCCCAGAGATTCCTGAAATAGGAAGATGGTATGCATGACCATGTAAGAAAGATTTTTTAAAAAGACGCTGTACTGACCTCCCCTCTTTGGAATCTGGCCTACTACGGTATTAGCAACAGAAAAGACAGTGTTAAAGCTTTCCTTTGGACTCTGCTACAGCTGTAATGACAGGGGGGAATTTATTAGAGTAATATTACCCAATGTGTGTTTTCAAAGAGAGAATTAATGTTGTAATCCCACAAGGCTCTGACTTTTCTTACAAGAAACAGGTTCACAGAGCCAATTAATATTGATCAAGTCACTCTCCCAGACAAGAGAAATCTTCCTATGCATTCCTAAAATGGAGGCATTGATGTTCCTATCCAAGCTCTCATAAATTATCTGGCAGTGCTAAAAGAAAGCCATAGCAATAGAACTCAAGTGATATTGAAAAGGGCATGCATTTGTCTTGCCACAAATGAAAGGGAGAGAACATTAGTACAATGTTGACATGCGCTAAAGCTCTTTGAATTGCTAGGAGCTGGGAGTGAAGCAACCTGAATATTGCAGCCAATAACGAACAGCAGTACCAAATTCTGACTGAACTAACATACACATGGCGTTGCATTTGAAGTGGAATAATGTTTTGATGTTGCTCAAGCAGCATCTCTCTCAAGGAAAATATATTACTCTCTGAGCTCTGCTGAATATTTGCCAGTTTTTATTTTTCAGATCAAAGCAAAAGTGTGATAGAAATATATTCCTTTAATATATTAAACAAATACACCTCCTTCTTTCAACATGTTCAGTATCAGTTTTTCTCCTGAATGCAATATCTTGCTATTTTCACCCCATGTCTCACTATAACTTTATAGTGATGGCATCATAGTCCAATCACATCTAAGCTTGCGTGGAATTCAGGTGTTCTGTGGGGCTTACTCACAATTAAATGGGCACAGGTTTGTCATCTCAGTCTGGCTAATTATCCCACCTCATACAGTGTGGGGATAAACAACGTGGTGCCCTTCAGACATTTTCCACTACAGTTCCCTTGTTCCCTGACCATTGGTTATGTCTACAGTCATGAACACTTTAGTTCAAAACATCTGAAGATCGAGATATTCCCTACCATAGATCTAGTGGGTAGGATATCAATTTTATGTGTGGCACAGTGACATCACCATACATTGGTACAAACAACCAAAACCAGCTACAGAAGTGCAAATTTGAGGCAAACTCTATATTATAGATTACCTATCATTAGATGAGATAACTCTGCATGTGCTGAAAGATGTGTGATTATCTCAGCAAGATCTTTCCACAGCACTTTTTCTTCTTTTCTTTTCTTCTTTTTTCTTCTTTTATTTTTCTTTGTTTTATAACTGGTCTTCTGTATCTAAACACTTCTTTGTTTTTGTTGTTGTTTTGGGAATGATTGGTCAAGCACAAGACTCTCTGGCTTGCTCATTTCTCTGTCTGGAAGGCTAACAGTTTTCAACATCCAATGATGGGCTGCCCACTTTTGGCCCTGATACTGAGAGCAGATGATTAAATAAAGACATAATCATTTTTGTAAAGGTTCAAGGCAGTAGGTGCAATATAACAAGGACAAGCATTATTTTTGTAATGTTAAAAATTATCAGAAATTACTTATGTATGCCAATTGTCATCTTGTTTCATAATGGGATGTAAAGAAAATACACTCTTGTTGAGATTCTTGTTGAAATAGCAGAGAAAGTTGTGTGGTCTTTTTACACACAATACAGATGTAGGAGAGGTGATGCCTCTGTTTAGACCACTAAAAATCAAGTGTTCAACGTGAACGTTTCTGTATAAATTTACTTCCTCAGGCATGATGAATATATTGTGGCAAGTGCAGAAAAATTATAAATGAGTGTTCCAAAACCATCATAGCAGAAGTCTGCCAGGTATATTTTGTACGATGACAATTTTCAGACCTTCATTTATAATTTTCTCCACAAGATATTGGCCATGCCTGAAGAAGTGTATTTATTCATTTTAGTGGTCTAAAAAAGATATCACCTCTCCTACATTTGCCTTGTTGAAACAGCTGTCTCAGAAGGATGAGACAGCTCCTCAAGGATTGTCCAGCTCGGTGGTGGAGACCTCAGCTCTAGCATGAGCTGACCAAAATGTCAACTCTGTTTTATGCTGTGGTGCTTTTCACAATTTCTGGTTGTTGTTGCTTAGTCGTTAAGTCATGTCCCACTTTTCATGACCCCATGGACTAGAGCATGCCAGGCCCTCCTGTCTTCCATTGCCTCACGGAGTTTGGTCAAATTCATGTTGGTAGCTTCGATGACACTGTCCAGCCATCTCACAATTTCTAGCAACCATATGGTTGTCGTGGGTTTTTTGGGCTCTTTGGCCGTGTTCTGAAGGTTGTTCTTCCTAACGTTTCGCCAGTCTCTGTGGCCGGCATCTTCAGAGGACAGCACTCTGTGCTCTGAAGTCCTCTGAAGTGCTGTCCTCTGAAGATGCCGGCCACAGAGACTGGTGAAATGTTAGGAAGAACAACCTTCAGAACAAGGCCAAAGAGCCCGAAAAACCCACAACAACCATTAGATCTCGGCCATGAAAGCCTTCGCGAATACATCTAGCAACCATAATTTCCTTTAAATTCTTTCTATTCAAAACCACTCTTTTTCCTTCTGGGAAGCCAAGTAAACTCCAAACAAGCACAACAGGACAGACAGATTGATCACAAAGTTACAAAGTATTCACTCAATCTGTTCCATCTACCATTTGCCTTAGTTCATGCAATAAATGTGGATGGATTCTAGGAAAGATATTTGTTCACACCTCAGAGAATACTGCATTCTATGATTTTGCTTGCCATACTCAGGGACTGGAAAACTTTCATATCATTTGCCTTCTGATTTTTCAGGCCCTCTAAATTCACATTCAATTTAAATTCAAACATGCTTGCACTATTTGTGTATGGAACCTTCTGTGAACACTTCTGGATCAGGGCCATAAGCTATACTGTGGAGGAAAAATGAGCAAGTATCATGTGGGGTGGGAAGAGAATATGGAGTCTCCCATCCAGAGCTTAATAAGTCTTAGATGTGTTTAATGTGGCCAGCAAAAATACTTCTGCTATCTTGGGATTCTTCTCCAACCCACTTGTCTTGAAAGGAACATTGTGACCTTCTTGTCTAGTTTGTAGATGGACAAACAGATAAATTACACAGCTATAATACTTTGCCATATGAAATTTTTGTTCTGGGTTGCAGTCAGGTTATCAAAATAATAACCTTCTACACACAAGGTGCTTGACTTCCTGAATGGGATTCCAGGTGATTCAAATCAGTGGCAAATATAGTAAACAAAAGGGACGTTGTAACTCACCTCACCCCCAAAGCAGGTTGTATGTTTTCCCCACTTTTCCAATAATCAACGGAATCATTTTTCTGAATCATTTTTCTGTTTTAGTTCACAAATGTTTTCAGCACTGTTTGGCCATTTCTCTCCCCTCCATTTCTGCTCTCTCTCTCTCTCTCTCTCTCTCAGGTGTTTTTCTAAGACACCTCTCACTGTGGGCATGCCATATGGCATGTGCCATCTGGGGTACCCATTCCACAATGGTAGATGATCATTAGCCTTAATTAAACCAATTATGCCTACATCACAAGGATGCCATGAATGATGAATGGGAGCCCAAGTACAGGTTGCTGTACATATACAATGCACACAAGCATCTCCAGGGAGCTACAAAGAACTTCTATTAAATCTCTGAATAAAAAGACCATAATGAACCCAGTATAACAGTAGTGGCAAAAATAGGAAACTGCTACAAATATAGTAGGTTGGATCCCCCCTGTTCAACTAAGGGTCTGTGATCAAGGAGGACTTCTGCTGGTCAAAAGTGGGTAGTAGGGAGGCACTCTGCCAATTTCCCTTTCCGTCATTATAGTCTCCTTGCTTCCCTTCACAGTTCCCAAAAAACCCATGATACTCTGGATCAGCTGTACAGGCACAAGAGGAAGGTGAAATCAGGTAACATTGGTTCCCTGTCTTTATCCTCTTCTTCTGTCTTGAGGAAACTTCTACCACATGAATGTGTTGATCTACATTTATATATGAAGCCACAAAAGTCCTTTAAAGAGCAGTGTGTGAGTGGGAATATGGACACATGTTGCTGTGAAGACTATTCTTATTGTTCTTTCTGCTACTGGCAGGGCTAGCCCTACTGTTAGGCAGAATGAGGCCACAGCCTTCGGTGGCAGATGCTGGGAGGCTTTAAGAAGCTGCCGATTGAAAGAGCTGTGTGTGACAGGTAGCTGCCCCATGCCCTTTAGCTCATTTGTTGCCTGTAGGTGTTCTGAACGATGCCATCCCACTGTTGGCATCAAAGGAAGAGTCAGTCCAGTAAGCTTTGTAACTGGGATGGGAGGAGAAACCATCCTGTCCTTTTTGTCATGTAAAAAAGGACTTGGGTGGATCCTCCTATAAGTTGCAAGAAGAGGTGAATGGCAGAATTGTTTTGCTGCCCAGCTTTTACAAGATATCATCTTCTAGACATGAGCCTCTCCAACGAGGTTACTTGAATGCCTCAAAAGACCAGGTCTGTCAAAAGAAATGAAAACAACATCAACCAGATTTGAGAACGGTACCTTCATAATATCTTTTCATTCTTGAGATCACATTTCCTTAGTCTGTACCTGGGCTGAGTCAAGGATGAAAACACAATTACTCACTTTGAAATTCTTGATGGAAGGATCCATTTTTCGCCTTGTCAAATGCAGGATGACATGAGTGCACCGGGGATAAAAATCAGATAGGATTAGGCGAAATGCAACCAACCCAGTAGTGAAAGGTTTTCACATCTCTATGTGGGGTGATCTTCTCCCAAACCCTATTGAATGCACCATATTAAGATCAGCTACGCTTCTTAGCAGAAGAAGCTATAACTCAATATTGAAAGGAAAAAAAGCATGTTTTACATCCAGATGTTTGATTAAAATGATCTTTCAAAGGTCTGTTAACATACTTTATCGAACAGCTGATGACCAAACATCTTGTTAAAATGCTCATGTTGACTTATATTGCATCCAATACATTTAACTACAGGTGAACTGTCTTGGAAATATAATTACACATCTCTTTCCTGTACAGTGCAATTCTCAATAGAAAACAGAGATTTTGGAAAGAAAAAAAAAGCCTGTGGCAACCGAAACTGTCTTACTTTGCTGGCTTCTTTTAAGTGGCAAAGCTGGCTTCACAATGGGAGGAACAGTTTGTGCCTCACCACTGAAAGAATCCTGGGATAGAAAAAGTGATTTTGAAAGGAAGAATGGTTCCCTAAGCTGTGTATTCTTCAACAGAAACAAAGAACTGAAAAACAAGTTGAGACAGAAGCTGTGTGGGAATTTTTTTCTCTCCCTCTTTTTAGTTAATACCACTCAAACTAGATTAATTCTGCTCTTTCAAACCAATTTTTCTCACTAGAAACTTGTAACTAATTCACAAGATTATTGGCATTATTCATGCATGACTTAATTAAGCTTTTCCATAATGTAGATGACTGTAATGTTTGTTCGTTTCTGAACAAGTTTGTGACTAGTAAAAACCTTCCAAAGCTTTTTTATTGTTTTTCCAGAAATTATATGGAGTTAATATCACACACACACACACACACACACACACACACACACACACACACACACACACACACACACACACACACACACACACACACACACACACACACACACACACACACACACACACACACACACCATTGTCTAATAGAAGCTTTAGGGTAGGTGGGTGGCAACAAAAATCACAGGAAACAAATGGGTCAGGAGGGAGAAGTTAAATCTTTCTCCACCCGTGATGTGGCTCTCCTTCCAAATTGGACCTTCCTCTTGCTGTTGCTTTTAACCAAAGGAAAAGTTGGCAGGAGATCTGACATCTCGTTCAGTCTAGCTTGGCCCTGAGTCAGAGAGATAAAAAGAAAGGCAAGTGAAATGAAATGAGGTGCTGGTGTTTGATTTCTATCCTGTTCTGTTCCTTCTGACCACTTGGGAAGTCAGTTTGAAAATGCATTGGACTGAATGCAGAATAGCACTTAGCTGAGTTTGCCTCATAGTGGAGGAAGTGTAGAGTGGGCAGAGAGGTTATCTCTGTGATTCCTTGGTTCCCCTGAAAATATGCTCTGGAGGATCCTCTGGAACAACATAAGAAGCAATGAAAGAGGCTGCAAGGAGAAGGAAAGATTTGTTAAGGTCCCTCCCTCACCCTCTCCTTCATGGGCAAAGTCTGCTGGATTGTACTGTCTTCCAAGAAAAGAAGGCACTATTCTGTTAACAGAGTGCCCCATCTGGATCCAATTTAGTACATGACACAGCATCTCAGCTGTTCTCGTTCTACCGCAAAGAAGGTCTAAGTCTTACCACCTACTGTAATTTCCTACACTGAGGTAACAGGTCAGATCACGAGAAATATTATTGAGACCTCCCCTTGCATCATAACTAAAATATAGCTTAACTAGAAGTAGTATGAGAATGTTATTACATCCCCAGCTTTTTGGCAAATGAAAGGAATAGTTTTTGGAGACAAGGTGCATCAGGAACTAATGGTCATTGCACTGATGCTAATTGCCAAGGACTAAGGTTACTGAGAATAATGTCAGAGACATAGCTGCAAGGAAGCAGGGGAGAGAAGCGATGTAAAATTACAAACGGATGGCTTTCAAAAGCTGGATGAGCATCTCTGCAAAATGCTGGTAATGTCTCATTTGACCCTCTGTCCAACATTTGCCCAAAGCGATTGCAGACTGCAGACATCAGTGAGAACATTTTCTTAATTCCATTACAATGCAGAAGAACATGCAGGAGAAAGGGATGATAGGAATATAGACCAAAATTGTTTCCTCTAACCACTCCAGTTCAATTATCACTTGAACCCCCATGACGTTTAGAGAGAAGAATCCCTATTGGATCTTTTGTTTGCCATGGCCATGTGCACAGAAAAATAAGACTTCAGCACTACACCGACAGAAATACCTTTTGTTGTTGCTGTTGTTTAGTGATTAAGTCTTTGTAACCCCATGGACCAGAGCACGCCAGGCCCTCCTGTCTTCCACTGCCTCCCGGAGTGGAGTGGTACCTTTTGGGGGTACATAAAAAAAGAAAGGCAAAGTTTGCCCTGAGCCACACAGAACACATGATTTATACTTCACTTTGTGAAGTCAGGGAAACACAAATGATACCCTTTAGCAATGAGCGCCACATTGGGCTCAAATCAAAACATCCTTTCATCTGTTTTGAATCTAATGCATTTTGACATGTTTTGTTGTTGGCTTTTCTTGATACCATAAGTTCCTGATCCGCCTTTTTAGTGCCACTCATGGCTCTACATGGGCTTTGATCACATATCTGCCTCCCCTCCATCTATGGCAAACCATTCCAATCTGTTTCTTCTGTCACCACCGAACCCTTTTATCCATGCCCTTCATAATTGTTTTACTGTTATTGTTTCCTGAAATGACTTTAATAGTATGATAGTTGACAGTGGGCAGAAAGGAAACATGATGTGTTTGTGTTATATTGCATGTAAGGGCTGCCAGAAGGGGTAGGCTATGGGGAAAAGAGGCACAAAACCCATCTAGAGACTGGGGGGAGTGGCTGAGAGAATACTGCATAGGGAAGAACTCAACATGCACATGAGGAGGAAAAGTTCTTGAGAGGCTGTGGCAAATATGGAAGGCCTTCAGCGGTGGGCTTCATACGTTGCTTCTTTGGATTACAACTCCCTGTATATCCTAGTCCGTAAGACCAGAGCTATGCTCTCTGAAGGTGTCTTGGAACTGCATGAAGAAAAGAGAGCACATTTCCAACTCCTAAGAGACAGGTGCTTTAGCTCTGTTCAAATTGGGCCTCTGCTTGCCTGGAGCAGCTGTCTTCTTCACTGTCTATGATGAGGAGAGGAGGAACTAGATGCTCCAACAACTGAACACGGCTGTCTCAGTGATGAGAACATGCATTTGGCTGCAAGGAATCCTGGTTCAGTTCTTGGATTTCTCCTGCTGATGGAAAATACCTCTTCTTGAAACCCAGAACAACTGCTGTTGGTCAAAACAGACAAGAGGAGGTTGAATTGTTACTTTATATGCACATTGTATGGTCCCATAAATAAAGGATGTGCACCTTTGGAGGATCTGGGGACTGCCCACACCTAGACATTTCCATGGGCCACCCTACCTCACTTTGGCAGCAAACCAAAGCATTGCCAATAAATCAGCAAAACCATTCCAAACAAGTACAGACTGTTCATCTTAACAGAGCACTTCTACCTTTCCACTGGTCTTTGGCAGTGCAAGCAGGGGTGGGACCAGGGAATGGAAAATGTCCTCAGTAGGCCCTGTTGGCTCCACGTTGCCCTTTCCTGCTATAGAGAGAGGTGCAGCTGCCAAACTAGAGGCAGAGTGCCACTTTCAAGCAGCAGTGTATAGCCATGCCCTGTTGCCTACTCAAAGCAATCAACTTCTCAACAACCACTCTGCCACTCCCATCCTTCTCCCAACACAGCAAATCCTCTGATATTTTACAACTGAAATCAGGAGATGTGGGGAATACAGGAAGGTATCTTACATGAAGTGGAGCTATCCAGTGCAGCACATTCTGTTCCAGGCATCAGCATAGTGCAGCCCTCCAGCATACATCACCATTAACTGGGCTAGCTAACTCTGCTGAGACTTGCAGTCCAACAACATCTGAAGGTTTCATTTTGCTCACCACTTACTCTGATCAACAGCAGTCAAAGGCAGCAATGTGTTTTTTTCAAGATTACTACCTTTTCAAATGTGTGCATGTGTTTGTGTGATATAATTTCTTTATTTTACACAATGTATTCATCACTTCCATCAGGCCAACAACCTGAAAAACCTAGGAAACTAATCTTCATCAGTCTTAGGGAACAATTTCAAATGCTGTTTATTTAAAACAGGGAGGTAAATTTTAAATAACTTAGCTTCCTGAGACATACCAGTAAAGATAAAATCAAAAAACAAAACACCCTCCCATTTTTCTAAGCAATTCCTATCTAAGAAATAATCAAATGAATCATGAAGATAAATTAGTTTACCAGTCTTGTCCTACCTGTTTCATGTAAAAGTTTAATCAAAAGTCCTATTGTATTCAGTGGGAATCATTCCTCAAGGATACATTCACAGGGCTGGAACTTTATGCAGCCTGACTTCACCCCATCACCACATCTATGTTAAAGCACAGAGCTGGATGGATCCTCTGGGGATCTCTTCTAATTGGCTTAAAGGTAAAGGTAGAGGTTCCCCTTGACATTTTAGTCAGTTGTGTCCGACTCTAGGGGGCAGTGCTCATCCCTGTTTCCAAGCCGTAGAGCCAGCGTTTGTCCGAAGACAGTTTCTGTTGTCACGTGGCCAGCGCAGCTATACACAGAACGCTGTTTACCTTTCCACCGAGGTGGTACCTATTTATCTACTCGCATTTACATGCTTTTGATCTGCTAGGTTGGCGGGAGCTGGGACAAAGCGACAGGAGCTCACTCCATCGCGTGGATTCGATCTTACGACTGCTGGTCTTCTGACCCTGCAGCACACAAAGGCTTCTGCGGTTTAGCCCGCAGCGCTTAGGTTTTCCCAAAAGCAACATCACTGAAAACAAAGCAGGCCTGGTTTGCATGGCACTGAGGATTCAGATGGGCCCCTTCCAATGATCTCCCATACTCCAACTCACAATCACTTTGATCTACCATTGTCATTGGGAATCTCTTAAGCATTTGTATGGCCCACCCCCTTTTTGTTCAAAAACAGAGCATGGATGGGGATGGTAGAAACAGTGCCATCCTATTTCATTAAATTTAAGTCTGTGTCATCAAATCAATTCTAACAGTGTCCTTTTTCAGGGTTTTCAAGGTAGAGAGTACTCAAGTGATTTGCCATTCCTTTCTTCTGGGGATATCCTGGGACTGAGCAGCTTTCCTAAGGCCACACAGCCTGGCTCTTCAGGGATGTACAGTGGGAAATTGAATCAGACTCTGCGACCCAGAGAACTAAGTCACTGAGCTCTTGAACCAGCTCCTATGTCATTACGTCTGTACATTTGTGACATTTATACCGCCAAATCAGCTGACATACATTTACTTATTTACTTAGTCAATCTATTCAATTTCGTCAGGCTTAATAGATAAAATGGCTTCTAACATGTGCTTAAAATATACACATTCCATCTTCCCATGGATAGTGATAATTGATTTACATCACAAATCTTTGTCACTTGTTGTTGATGTTCAATTTAATGCCCATATTTATAAATAACCGCATTCATGGAGAGAGCACACAGATTTATTTCTAAGCTTGCATAAATGGAGAAAAATTATATATAGTAGTCTAGGTCTTTGGCTCACTTTTAAAGAAAATACAGAGTACTTTAATCTCTCCAAAATCAACTGAGTATAATATTCATCAATCATCCCTGCTAAAGAATAGCATTTGTTTCCCACAAGAGGAGTCATTAAAACTTACAATTAATTGTCCATGACCCAAACTCCTACTGTGTCCCAGCTGGCTTGAAAAACATTATAGTTTGCAAACAATCCTTTCTCCCCCCCCATTTTAATCTAACCTCTGGCATGCAAAACCTATTGCCCAAGTGCTATTAATTAAACCAGGTCAGCAACACCGAGTGTAGCCTGTTGCTCCTCAGCACGAGGAAGAGTAATCCATAGCATTCTTAATCTGCAGCAGTGAAGCACACGGACACATAAATTTACCTCAAGGCCTCCCAAAGCAGAGTTAATTTGTTCATGTTTTTTTCCCCAAGATCAATTAACAGCAGGCAGGCATTTTAATGAAACAAAGTTGTGATTCCCACTGGGACTATTTGGAAAGAACATTACAAAGCAGTGAGTGTGTTACTCATTTACATTAAGACATGATTAATAACACTGCTCTGAAGCTCCACATCAGCTTATATACAGTGCCAAGTTAATAGATGCTGCTAATTTAGCAATCATATTTTTTTTCTGCAGGTCCCTCCACCAAACTCACATTTGATATTGCTGAGGCTTGTCCTTCAGAGTGAATAAAAACGAGTGTCAATAGAAGAAACCATCATAATGTCCACTGTGATGTAGTTTCTACATAAACCTTACTTCTCCTCAAACAATGAAGAAACAATGAAGGTTCCCCTTGACAGTTAGTCCAGTCATGTCCGACTCTATGGGGCGGTGCTCATCCCCGTTTCCAAACCATGGAACCAGCGTTTGTCCGTAGACAGTTTCCGTGGTCTCATGGCCAGCATGACTAGACACGGAACACTGTTTGATTCAAAAGATACAGCTATTGTTTAAAAGATACAGCTATTCACCATAAAAGCTGAAGGCATTGTAGATGCAAAGGAATTAGTTATATTCAGGACAAAGTGAAGTTAAAATGGTAAACATGTAAATGCCCTGCTTTATGTTGGGCTTCATATAATGAGCTTTGAGAATTTTAACAGTGAAACAGATCACAGTATCAACTAAAGTGATCTTATGATTACATATGAGCTGCTTGATTCTCTGTGCCAAGAGCAGGGATGGGCAAGAATTATTGTTTCAGATAGTTTTTGGCAGAAACTTTCCTTTAAAAAATGTCTTCATATTCAAGATGGAAAGTACATGAATTTGTTTTTTTCTAAAGCAAATGTTGGAGAAGCCAAAACTGGTAGCTTTGTCCATCTAGGCTGAAATGCATAACTTGCATAACTTTTTTTAAATGAATGTTTGAACTGAATTAATGATGAATTAGGGTTGTCATCTGTCTTTTCAAAAGGCTCCTCATCTTTAATACCTCTGTGACCGAGTACAACACTATCCTCTCAATAGTGGCAATAGCCGTACCAATTAAATTTGAACAGTGCAGATAAAGGAGCATTTCAATTTGAAGAATTGAGCCAAGTTTCTTGATAGAAAGAAAGTCAGTTTTTAAAAGTTTGAAAATGAAGGAATAACAGTTTTCAGTTGTCTTCCCATTTCCTAGCCAGGAGGACTTAACTGGTTCTTAAACTGGAAGTCATGTCAAGTTTCAGCTTCAGTGTGGAATGTTAGACTGCTACTTGCATGAGCAAAGTGATGAAAAAGACTCTGTCATAACTTTGGGCACTTCATGAGAAGACTCACTAGAATAGGCAATACTATTAGGAAAAGTTGAAACCAGCAAGGAAAGAGATAATATGAAATGTGAGATGTATTCACTCAACAAAGGAAGCCATAATGTTGGGTTTTCAAGAGTTGAGCACTTTGATGGTCACTCCCAGGGTCACAATAAGTTGGGCACAATTTGACAGCGCATAATAAGGACAACTATGTTGAGGTAGAGATACGCATCCCTCTCGTGGTTGTATATCTTAAGATGGCAAGAGATTCTGAGTGTTTCAGAAAAGCTGACAGAAATACTTTTAGGAGGCTAAACACTGTTACAAGTCTCAAATCAGATTAAGATACATACATTCTCTTCAAGAATTAATGGTAATATCATCAGAAGAGTTGATAGCTCCAATGGGGATGGGGATGAAGAAATTCTTGAAGGGTAGCTACAGGGCAGCAGCAGTAGTGGAAAGTAATGCACTGGTGGAGGGACTTAGACAACAGTAGCACTGCACAAAATAAGGCATGGCAAGCCACTTCTGATTATTTTGTGTATCAAAAACTTTATGATGAAACAATTCAAAACAAAACCCTCAGAATTGGAAAAATAATGTTAAACAAAATAAATAAGATCAAAATCCTAAATTCAACTTTTCAGCCATGTGCCTGTAAAGACAAAGAGAGCTATTCTAATAATCATTGCAAAGAAATATATGATAGCAACAGTATCAATGACAGCAAAGAGAAATGTAAACCAGGTTCAGGGATACAGAAAGATCAACAAGAGACTATATTATATGATCTGGATGAAACAAAGGGAAGATGGAAACAGTATATTTTATTTAATTTATTTATGTAAAATATTGTTACCTCACCTTTCTCTTAAATCATTAAAAGACAATATTTAAAACTAAAAACTGCAAATATACAAATACTAAAAAGAATCAAAGAAATACCACATTAAAAGACAGCAAACAAAAGCAACATCAAAAACACATTCAAAGTTGTAAGGCACAACAATCCATTTAAAACGCCCATTCAGGCAGCCAGTCACTCAGGGAAAGCTTGCCTGAAGAGAAAGGTCTTTGACTGCTGGCAAAAGGACAGCAAAGATGGGCCAGCCTGGCCTCCTGTGGGAGGGAGTTCCAAAGTCTGAGAAAGCCCTCTCCTGAGTCACCACCAAATGCACCTGTGAAGGTGGTGGGACCGAGTGAAAGGCCTGCCCTGATTATCGTAACACCCAAGCATACTCATAAAAGAAGATGCAGTCCTTGAGAGAACTTGAGTCCAAGCCATTTAGGGCTTTATACTGAAAAAGCTATACAGAAGAGATGGAAAGATGACAAATTCTTTCCCAGATTTTTTTTGTTTAATGAAGACTCTGCAATTTTAAATAGCAAAGTGACGGCTGTTATCAAAGCCATTGAAATCAGCAGGACTACATGGGATATCAGTAGAATTATCTGAAACTACAGAATCCACCAAAACCCTAATCAAATTTTGCCAACAAGTATGGGAAAGGAAAACAAGACAATGGCCAACAAGCAGGAAACATTCAATAAACATTTCAATCCCAAACGAAGGAAATGCCAAAGACTGTTGTAACTATAAGATCATTGCATTAATTTCCTAGGCAAGCAAAATGCTGTCCAAGGTTTTGCAACAAAGACTTTTGTCTTCTATGGAGCAGGAAATGTTAGATAACCATCTTCTCTTTGCTTCTACTGTGGTGGAATGGTAGATCTCAAACAAAGGACAGTTTCTTTGGAAGTCATGGTGTGTGGGGAGCAAACACATTGTATTTCAAGCAGCATCACCTTTAACTCCCAGAGCTCCAGGTAAAACAAGGTGCATGCTCCTCATGCCTTGTTTCAGCAGCAGCAGGATATTGCCTTCAGCAAGTTTTGGGGAAGCAGGATTTGTCCCTTGGATGCTTGGAGGATAGTTCACTTCTGCTTCATTTCATCTGCAGAGTTGCTTCTGCAAATATGACATTAGAGTCAATTACATGTTTCCCTTCTTTCCCAAAGATAAGGGATAAAAAAAACTCCTTTCTGTTGAGAGTTGTCTTCCCTCTGGTGATATCTGTTTGGCCTGCATTCTGACAATGGGGTGGGACAGAGTCTAAAGGGCGTGGGGCCGTTCCTCTTGGGAGTGTGAGCTTTGTCTCTAAAGGCAATAAGGGATTACACCAAATTCTGTCACTCTTTCTCTCCCACTTTCCTTCTCTCTCCCTTTCTCCTTCGTGAGCAGGGTGCCAGGAGAGAAACAGATAACCCTTGCCAGATATTTGTTCTCTTGCAAATGGCCTCCTTTTCCTATCACTCTGCCCATTTCACTTCCACCGGATTCCCACTCCCCAGACTGTCCCCTCCCTCAGGGCTCCAGTACCTTCATTACTCCAAACCAAGGGCAACCTGCAGTCCTTGGGTCACAAGTTATTCATCCTTGAAAGAAGTGTGGAACTCTTAAGAGGCCAAAGACAATGAAACCTGGAGGTTAGAAAGACACATCTATTATCTGAATGTAATAACCCAGATTTTGGGAGGTGGGGGGGTGGGCGGGCCTTCTTGAGGTTGTGACTTGTCCCAAACGAGGTATCTATGGATGTGATATGTGTAAGAGTGTTACAGGGTTAACATACGGGACTGAATTAGTGTAATACAGGTCAGTTGGAGAGGCCTTAGGAGAGACCATATGATTTGCACTGGGAATTAATTCCACAGCACTTCCAGTTGAAAGGATCTTGGGCTGGAGGGCTACATAGACCTTTGTCTGAATCATAGAAGTACTGCAAGACTAAATAGCCAAAAATGGATTCACACTCACCAATGGTCTGACTCAGGATAAAGACAGCTTCATAAATTCATATGATTAAATTCTGGAAGCATTTTAATAAGATGTAAGATATATGAAGTATCTAAAATATACAGCAGGAATGATATTGTACATATTGTTGAGTCCCTTTATGGGAGAAAGGCAGCACAGAAATGAAATAAAAGAAATTATGGATTTAATGTATTACCCATTTAATGACTTCTTTCATCTGGCCCATGTTCAGCCCAAAGTGGACATTCATGTATATCCAGAATAACAACAGGGTGTCAGAATGGGCCAGGGGAACGGAACCTAATGGTCTAGAAAGCAGAGCAGCTCTTTGGGTGACAGTTCCACAGAGAACTTAATCTACCAAGCAGTTCCCGGTAGGCAAGTGTTTGTAACAGCTATGGAGTTCTCAAGATGACTCTGTCAGATGGAGCTACATAAGTCAGTTGGTCTTAACCTAGAGCTGAACTGGTACAGCATCGCTAGTTCGAGGCAGAGCGAGGGTATAAAGATCTTCGACAGGTAAATCCTCTGATAGGATTTCGTACAGCTACAATGCAGGCGCAACATTCAGTTGTGCCTGCATGGCATAGTTATAGCAGTTTGATACCGCTTTAATTGTAATGAATTTTCCTATAGGGTTCTGGAATTTGTAGTTTAGTGGGATATTTAGAGTTTTCTGCAACAGCTCAGTTGCACTCCTGGACCAACAGTATTAGAACTTCCCAGCAAAGAATTCTAAGTCTCGCCCAGGATTCCATGGGATGGAGCTATGGAAGTTAGGGTATCGCAGGGAAGTAACAGGCTTCTAACTCTGCAGTGCAGGCACACTTTCCAAGTTAACGTGTCTGTATTATTCTAGGATCAGAATCAGATCACTCTTACCTCTGTTTCCTTTGCTAGCTATGAGCCTGTCCTGAAGTTCTCAGCAGCTCTGCGTTGTTCCCTGACACACTTTGTTGACTTCAGTTTTAGCTGGTCATACTGCACAACTGTGGGGATGCTAGATGAGCCCAGCCTTTATTAATTCTTACACAAAATGTCCTGATCTACACCACTCAGACTCATTTAAGGAGTTGAATTTAATTATCCAATAATTCCCCGCTACTCTGAATGCTGCAACATCATTCATCCAAATACATCATAATTATATCTGTACAATTTTTGAAAGAAAATACTAATTTTAAATATGTATTTGGAGAGAAAATATGTGTTTAAATGCCAGGCATGGTATACCATCTGTTAATATTTCAGGCTTTGGCACGAGGCCTTAATTTTCAGATCTCTGAAAGAAAATTCAAAGGCATCAGAGGGGAAATAGTAATAATAAAGTAAAACAAAAGGTACCAGAGACCAGAGTAAATTAAAATGTGACTGGCAACCATATAGTTTTCCTACATAATCATATTTATTTGTTTTATTTATTCCATTTATATTCCACCCTTTTTGCGTGAATAGGATTCAAGGCAGCTTACAATTCGAGAAAACAAGGACAATTAAACAAACAAAAAAGAATAAATGCATTGAAATTGCTTCAATTTTAAAGCTACTAATAAAAGAAAACAACAACACAGTAAAAAGCCCATTCCACAAGCATGCACAATCAGTTCTCAAAGGACCAGCTGAGTAAAAAGGTCTTTTGCTGTTGATATTAAAATGTGATAAGAGGAATAGCCATGTCATTTTTGTTTATTTATGTAATTTCTATTCCCCAACTTCAACAGTTATTTTGTGTTACTAGAGACAGCACAGAGAACTCCCCATCACTTATTCATGCATGGTTAGAAATTACAAAGTGCTATGTCTCCACTGGGCCACTTATACCAAAGGAAAATTTCCCATTGATTGTTTTGAATCAGAGTAGCCATCAAAGACATTTGTGACTGTAGTAAAATATTACAAAGGCAAGAGGATGGAGAAAAGCATGTGCAATTTACATCACGTAAGGCTAAATTACAGCAAGAAAATGCACTGAAATTGGAAGGCGGGGCTTTGATTGTGTTAGTATATTGGAATGCATAATATGGGCAACTATTGCTTGGGCTATCACTCCATTGTTCAGAGTGATCAGACTTTGCCACAGGCACATGAGCTTCATCTGGAAAGCCAGCTATTTGAAAGGTTAGTGCACCAAGTTTCCCAGAAGCTGAAAATGATGGCTTTCAAACTATATTGCTTGAATCTGGGGTTCCTGGAAGGAATTAGAGCTCTTCAATGGGAAGATCAAGACACGCTTCTCTGAAAAGCATTTTGTACACAAGTACAAATCTCCTCTGCCATTAATCGCCCAGAGGGCTGTTTCTGTGGGTAGGTGAGCTGAAGATGTGTGCCCAGCTGGCATCTCATATAAACTGGGAAAGAGCTGTAATATCTTCTTCAATCAGCCCAAACCACATTGCTGCCAGAGATGAGGGACAAAATAGGGTTTCTGCACATTCCATGGACAGAGGTCAACTAAATTGACTTTTGAGTCTTGCTTCAGT
Organism: Pogona vitticeps; assembly: GCF_051106095.1. Lineage (NCBI taxonomy): Eukaryota > Metazoa > Chordata > Lepidosauria > Squamata > Agamidae > Pogona > Pogona vitticeps. Next base: position 98,061,741 of record NC_135786.1, read on the forward strand.
GTTGGGAACAGGAAAGCATATTCCATAACACATGAAGGAAGTGGACAAGGATCAAGACAAGAGAGACTTGGGCCCAATAGGACTGGTGAGGTTGGGAGCTGCTGCTCCTACACCCAGCATCTGTCTCCTAAGACAGTTGCCTCACCTGCCTAAGACACACATGCACACACACCAGTGATTTTAAGCAAGCAAGCATTCTTGGAAGACCAACAAAGCAATATTAAAGGCATCAGCATAAAAGCAATCAAATGCTATACCACAAAAAACACAACACATTCTTGTACAATATCAGTTAATTCCAAGTTAATAGCCACGAAATCATATTTAAATTAAAGGTGGAGTTGTTTTGTTTTGTTTTATTTGGTAAATTATAAATTCTGTTTCTTATGGCACATGTTGATTTTTCTTCCTGACCTTTGTTGATTATTTTTTATTTGAAGCCTCACTCAGTCATGGAAGCTCACTTAGGGAGTGGAACTGGTAAAGCAACTCCTTAAATATCTCTCTTAACTTGGAAGTCCTATTAGGGTCATTAGAAGTTGAATTTAACTTGATGACACATAGCAATAACAACATCTATCTTGATTAGATTTCTATGTAATAGTTTTTATTACAATATCCCTATTTTAGTAATAGAGACATGTAGCTGTCATCATTCCAAAATCACTTCCCTATTTCTGATGAATCCTACAGCTTCTGCCTGCATCACAGTTGGGCAAAGCTGAGGTTCAGTTTTCCTCCCCTAGACCATCACAGTTCAAACTAGTCTCTCCTACTAAAAACCAGAAGTATCAGGAATCTTGGGGTGTGGAGATGGGTCCGAGACAAGGCAGTCTTCCAGTTCAACAGTAAAGAGACTCACAGAGATTCCTTTCCAGTCGTGTGCTTACAAAATATGCACAGCAGAGTTATGTACAGCAGACTAAACAATACACTTTAATGTAAAATAGACGGACAGCTCTTTATGCAGCAACTCTCCATACAAAGCTCCACATTCCACTCTAGTGTGCAGCTCTTATACAGTGCGAAACAACCAATTGGCACATCACATGTTGCCCTCTCCTGGACACTACAGAATACCCATTTCAAGGACTGCATCATCTACATGTGCTAACCTTGTGGCTGCATACCTGTTATAAAAATGGATGTCTAATAGAACACTGTGGTTCATATACAAGGAGTAAATGCTTCTTTATGGGCCACAATATCCTGACAAGAAGTGGACTGATATCTATTCCACCTTTTTGGATAGCCATGTGCCTTGTGTTAAAAAAGAGTATTTCCTGGTGTGTGATTCTCCAAATTTTTTAATTAAAAAAAATCTGAAGGGGGGGCAGCTCCAGAAGGTCCAGGGCCCACAAGTATGGGTGAGTCTGCATGTTGCCCATGGGATGTTTGTTGCACACAGAGCTCTGGTGGCAACAGGAAAGAGGTGAAAGAGCAAGCTGGCCGCTGGGCAAGGAGGTGAGGTGGACAATAGTGACAGTGGGAAGAAAAGGAAACAATAGTGGTGGGGAAGCCTAGCTGGCTGGCTGGGCAATGAGGTGAGCACCTAGGCAATGAGAGAGAGACAGTGGGGTGGATGGGCTATTGGAATATCAATGTGAGGCAATTTTATGTACATGAAGTAAATGAAGATGATGAATGCTGGAGAGACAGATAATGACATATGATCCATGTCCTGCACGTTTATAAAAATGAATTACATTCTGAAACTATCTCCTGGAAAGCGACAGAAGACTGCAAAAATGAATGTGATCACCTCTTCTGTGCTTCTAAAAATGTGTTCCAGAAAGCCCCATACTTGTTAACCAGCACAACCTTTATATGGGACTTTTGCCAGTATACTCAAGATATAAGGAGATGCAGCTGGGGGTTTCAATACCACGGCATCCATCATTCTTCCATTGGTTCTTTCTGGCTGACTCTTGACATTCTGTGGCTACTTCCCATGAATAATCCTTTATTTAAGGGTTCCTTTGCTCATTTACACCTCTTTTTAATGTTTCTATCTTTGATGAACGGTTTGATATGGAGATAAATGGAAAGAGGTAATGGGATACCTCCATTTTATTACAATTTGTTACTTTCTTGATTTGGGGAGGGAAAGAGGGAGCAAAGTAGTAGTTTTGCTTATTAAAGTGGCTAAGCAACCAATCGGGTTAGAGTTTCCATTTTGTTTCAGTTCAAGGAACTGCCCCTATGCAAAGATAATTTTAAAAAAACAACTCTTGGATTCTCTCTCTTTCTCTCCCTCCTTAGTCTTCTCCCCTCTTCCTCCCACCCAGGTTAGGGCTTATGATCTGTTTCTTTGTGGGTGTGGTTCCTTTTTCAGTTTTTTGTTGTTGTTTTAAAAAACCTTTTCTTTTGCTTTTTGTTTTGCAGCTTGGTCATGTTTAGTTAACTGACTGATTAAAGTCACCAGGTAGGCTCATCCAGTGAGTGTTTAGCTACCATTGGGCTTGAATTATTAGATACTGTTGAATTAAAAAGAACATTATGCCGCGTGGGCTTTTGCAATGGGATAATTAATCATTTCCATGTGAATAACAACAATGATTTGAGCAGCAGAAACTGCCAGAAAACTCTGATTCAACTCAGAACAACCTCCCCGTGTAGCTGAGCCCTGAGTCTTTGTCTTCCTTCACTTCCCTTTGCTTTGTGGATTACAGCAGTTTTGTCTAATCCTGCATTTGCTAGTATTTGTGTGTGTGTGTGTGGGGAGGGGGGTTGGTAATGAAATTTATTCTTTCCCACAGTCTTTCATCACTGTTAGGTTTCCGATTTGTTTTCCACTTTTAAATACATTTTCCTCTTATAATATGCCTCTGTATGTATGTTATGTACAAAAGCAGCATGTATGGGTAGTCCTGGGCCCTCCACTGGGAGAATATGTTTCTAAGAATTTGACCTGGTTTTCTGAAAAAGAAGTAACCTGTAAAGTTGCCTAGTATATAAACCTTTCAAACTTGTCCTGTAAAATTCGGCAGGTTTACTGCCTTCTGAACAACTATGGAAAGGTCAAAAAGTTAAAGCCATTTTGATTTTCTAGTGCAAGTCAATGGTAAGTGGGCAGTCCAAATTTACACATCAGTTTGGATCTGGGCACAAATCAAACAGATGTGGCCCAAATCACTTTTGGCCCAAATTAGAATCTACTGAGATATGCCAGATTGGTCTCCAGACCAAATTAGAAGACTTATACACAACTCTAGTCAGAATCATTTCCTCATATGCCTTGGAGCTGGGGAGAATGGTTTTTGAACTTGGCCTAATATTAACATTCAGCCCATTCATGGCCACAATTTGGCTCCATTCATTATTATTTTGTGTTTACTTCAAGATGGTGGCCATGATGATCATGGTGCTAATAATACTGTCAGTGAGAACAATTCTGAAGAAAATTGTGCTTAATATTCATGTTGTGTGAGTATTAAAATTTAAATAGCTATTAAAATATTTAAAACATCAGTAACAATGAACTGAAATCAATGCAATTAAGCAAATAGATGCTCCAAACAATCCATTTACGGTCTTGTTAACATTCCTACACCCTTGTCCCCTCTGTTGCTCTCTTCTGAATTTGTTACTTACGCAGTTCTAAAAATTCTGTTTTCAGTCCTTTTTCATTACATGTGTAGTTGACACACAGTTAACCATTCCTGAATGATTCAGTACAAAGAGGACAATAAAAGGCAAGCAAAATTATGAATCGTTGTTTAGTTGTTGTGTCCGACTCTTCATGACCCCATGGACCAGAGCACGCCAGGCCCTCCTGTCTTCCACTGCCTCGCGGAGTTTGGTCAAATTCATGTTGGTAGCTTCGATGACAATGAATGCTATGTAGATATTATGAGTTTTTAAATATCTTCTTCAATGAAGCATCCAAAAATATGGTAATAAGTGGAAGAAAACCACTTGCTACTAAAGGTAATTTTATTATACAGTGTATGGGCAGAGGCCTCTAGAACAACCATTCTCAACAGGAGATATAATGCCTCCCCTGGGGGGCCCTAGCATATTTGAAAAGGCCCAAAGACTGGAAACACACCACCGTAGGAGGTTCATTATGTGATTTATGCAATCCTGATTTGGCCTATATTTATTTCATATTGTGTTTATGGCTGTGACCAAGAAAAAAAAAGAGAATGGCTGCTCTATAATATATAAAATAGAACATTCCATTGGTTTTGCTTACTGCAATAATTTAAATAAATAATGCCAGCTTCACTATTATTGTTATGAGGGCCGATGATTGGCAGTAAATCCTGTCCATGCCTACTCAGAGGTAGGTCCCACTGAGTTCAGTGAAGGTTATTCCCATGTATATGAATGCAGGTATTTGAATGCAGTTTGAAACTGAATTCCTGTGCATACATGCCTATCAGTAGATCCCACTGAACATGGAGCTGCTTGCCTCTTGGACCAATTTGTAATTCATCTGTGAATAGGAGCCTCATGGTACAGGGGTTAAACAGCCATGCTCAATCCCAATGGGCTAAAGTAGCCAGCTCAAAGTTGACTCAACTTACCATCCTTCCATGGTCAGTAGATTGAATAACTGGCTTGCTGGGGGTGGGGTGAATGTGTAGACTGAACTGCTGGAAAGCCAGAGCCAGAGGTTGGGAGTTTGATTCCACACTGTGCCTCCTTGACATGGACTGGACTTGATGATCCATAGGGGCCTTTCCAACTCTGCAGTTCTAAGATGGTGATGAAAATTGTAAACTGCCCAGAGAGTTCTTTAAGTGCTATGGGACAGAATATAAGCAGCACACTTTTATAACAGGTCTGATCCAGTGGAGGCACTCCACATATGAACAGGTAGATTAGTGAACTCTTTTTCTTCTCCTCAGCAACCTGTTTAGATTATATGCACAACAACGATTTCCATCTCCTACATTATTGTGTTGAAATGATCTCCCCAAACTATCCTACCCCATGCCAGAAACCTCAGCTGTGCTCAGTTCTCTATAAAGTGAGGTTCTGCTTGGCTTTCTGATCATGGAGCAAAATGTTATCACAGTTGGCCAATACAAATGTTAGAGTGAAGAGTTAAGCAATCTATTGATCCTATTGGCAGTCCTTGGCTTAACCTTCCATACTCAAAGAAAGGGGGAAAAATGAAGGGCAGAACAAGCACCTTCTAATGAATAATAAGAGCAATAATACTTAATGAAATGTTATGACACAGAATAAGTGAATACAGTGGGGTCTTGACTTAAGAACGCCTTGAGTTAAGAACATTTTGACTTAAGAACCGCTCTCACAGGAAAATATTGACTTGACTTAAGTACTTAGATTTGAGTTAAGAACTGAAAAAAAACCATGTGGGAGGCAGGGAAAGTGCAAATTTTGAACTTTCAGTTAACTGTTGGCCAGTGAAAAGGGTGCCTGTCTGCTTCCTCACTCCTCCCAGCGTTTAGAGAGTGGATTGGGAGACAGTCTTCAGACTGCCTGCTCCTGTACTGCCTGGACTGTCTTTTCCCTGCCTTCCCTGAACCTTTCTTGACCTAAGAAAAAAAGAAACAAAATATCCCCCTCTAGTGGTCGAAGGCGGAATAGCAGCTTCCCATTAGTTTCTATGGACGGAAAAGAGCAGATACGGATTAAATGGTTTTCAATGCATTCCTATGGGAAATGCAGATTTGACTTGAGAACTTTTTGACTTGAGAACCGCCTTCCAATACAGATTAAGTTCTCAAGTCAAGACCGCACTGTATACTCTTCACCATGACACCTGGCTACCTTGCTCTGGGTAGTTGCATGAAGAGGCCTGGATTCGGGATCCACCACCTGCCATCTTGTGCAAAGTTTTTCTTCAACATGATTTTCTTCCACAATGTATATATTTGAAATCTAAACATCTTTCTTCTCCAGCCAAAGTGCTCTTGTGTACATCCTTCAAGTGCACACATATTTTCCACTTGTATTTTAAAAACATATTCATTTTTGAATGCATGTGTGAAGCACAAAGCAAAAGCAAAAAAAAAAGTGTGCTACCACACCATAGCACTTAAAGCACTCTCTAGGCGATGTACAATTTGATTTTGCAGGCTAAACATTGCCCTCCCCCATCCAGCAAGCTGGGTACTTAATTTGCCAATTTTAGAAGGTTGAAAGGCTAAGTGAACCTTGAGCCAGCTACCTGGGATTGAACCCAGGTTGTGAGCAGAGTTTCAGCTGCTGTAGAGCAGTATAGCCACTGCTCCTTGTGGCTCAAGTATAAGCTGAGCAATCTATGGCTCATGCCATAGTTTGCCTTCAGGTTTACATTTGGTTCCTGGAGGTGTGAATTAGATTCTGGTCAAAAGCAAACTGAAACAAATTTATCTTCCATCTTGTAACTGCTTCTTTTAGCCCCCGTCATGCACACTAATAACGGCAACCGAAGCCAACTACAAAGCTATAACATTTTACATTATTCTCCTTCAGTTAACAATATCCAGCTTGTTGTGCTTTCTGTACTCGCCTTGATTAAGGCAGTAGGAGAAGTCTGCTGATGGGAACAACAGTTGGTCCTGACATTCTAGCTCCTGATCTGAAAAGGGAATTCGTATATCCTAAGCAACACTTTCTTCCTACAGCAGGAGCTCCTCCATTTGAGCTTGTGTGAACTTGACGAACGCTTTGTTTTGAGTCCCCTTGGATGGTGCTGATACTCTTGCAGGTTGCTGACAGGAAAGCCCCGCAGATTGCTCGAGGGCCTTTCTGCATCCCTTCATCTGCTGCTATGATCAGGTTTTTAAAGTTCTCCTTGAAGTTTTGCCTATGAGAATTTGAAAGGCGGATACACTTCTGAAATACCTTCTTCAGCAGATTTGATGGGAAAAATTGCACTCATAGGCTTAATAGAGAAAAGGTGAAGCACTTGAATCAACTACAAAGCAGATTTTTGACGTTGTCAGTTGGTGCTTCAGTACACCAAAAGTTGGTGCAATTCATTCTTGAAGGATTCATCTATAGTTTGGTAGAACATCTTATTCCCCTTGTGATCAATAGCCTTGATCCAAACCTACACAAACTAAACCTTCCTTTGTTCAGCATGGATGGAATAGCAAGGAAGGCCTAAATATGAAAACAAACAAACAAACCCCGCAACAGCTAATCAGCTTTTCTCAAGGCAAATATAGCCACACTGCCTAGAAGATTCATTAAATGCTTTCAACTTGCTTCCTCTTGCAACTAGAGGGGAGTTTCTCAAATATTTGGAACAAAAATTATTTGTAAAATCTGACAGCATATATTCTCCCAATATCCTCCAGGGGTAAGGAAGCCTACCATACGATCTCATAATATGAGAAACCATAGGAGATGTTCCTTTTCCAACACCACAAGAGAAAGAAGGTCAAGATTTGGAGAATTTTTTTTTTGAATGTTCTACACCATTTTGTGGAGATGGAGGGCTGCCATTTCTCCATCATACCATCGTGGAAGATACTGGGTGGGTTTGGGAGACTATGGAAGATGCAAAAATGGTTGCCATGCTGATGCTCCCATTTGCAGCTGCAGTGAAACTCCCAAAATGTTTAGGTGGGAAGAAGTAGCTATGTAATCGCACTGGAGATGCTGACTGGGCCCACCAAGAAACTATTGGTGAACTTTGTCTCCTGGAATAACATGATGAAACATTTCCTTTCAATCCTCTTCCAGTAAATATGATGGAGAACTGTGAAGGGCAAGTGGGCCTTTTCTGAATTGTCAAGAGCCTATTAGGAACTGGCCCATGCGAAGAAACTGTGAAATATTTAACAGTCTGCTGTGAACAATATTCACAGCACTTTGAAGATAAAATCAGTCAAATCTGTTCTAACTTGGAGGTTGTAATTAAGGCAGTTCCATTGGATGTAACATTCTGTGAAGTGAATAATAGACGTGGTGAGTCAGGATCCCAATGTGCCTAAAAGAGGCTGTTGTAAAATCACTGTTGAAAAAAACCTCCTTGAACCCCAAAGAACTAACCAGTCTCTAGTACAGTGGTGCCTCGCTTAACGAGGATAATCCGTTCCAGTGGAATCGCTGTCAAGCGAAATCCTCGTTAAGCGAAATAAAAAATCCCATTGAAATGCATTGAAAATCCATTCAATGCATTCCAATGGGCTGAATAACTCTCCGTCCAGTGAAGATCCTCCATGGGGCGGCCATTTTCGGTGCCTGTAAAGTGAGGAATCCATCCAAAAACACAGCGGGGAGCCATTTTACACAGTGGGTGGCCATTTTGAAGCCGCCGATCAGCTGTTTTAAAAACGTTGTCTAGCCAAGAATCGGTTCCCGAATTTGGGAACCGATCGTCGGGAAGCTAATTTAGCCTATGAAAACATCATTTTGCAATCGCAAATGTGATTGCAAAACAGTCATCGTATAGCGGTTTCGTCATTTAACAAGGTAATCGTTAAGCGAGCCACCACTGTACTCAATTATAGGGAAAAACATTTGAGTGAATGGTGGCCTCCTAGTTCCAGAGATTCCTGAATGAAATGGATTATCTAGATTCACTTCTATGTTGCTTTAGGCCAGACTTTGAGATGGAAACACCTTTGTGTCACCTTAGTGGATGGCCTATGCTGGGAACTAGACAGGGCAAGTGTGTTCTTGCTAATTCTTCTAGATCTCTCAGTACCTTTTGGTAGCATTGAACATGGTATCCTTTTGGAACACCTGCAACTTGGTAGTACTGTCTTCCAGCAATTCATGGAGAGTTGATCTCAAAAATTCATATAATCACCTATAAAACTGTATAAAACCTTGGTCCAGGTTAGCTGAAAAGACTGTTACCTTCCCTTACAAACCTGCCCAGGCTTTAAGATTTGATGGAGTAGCTCTTCTCACTGTTCCCTGACCTTCTGAGGTCCATCTGGAGGGGAACTGAGTGAGAGCCTTCTCAGTAGCCATACCCAGGCTCAAAATACATGCTGGCAAACCTCTATTACTCTGAATGCTCCATCTTGGGTGATTCTAGAAATGGCTTACTTAACACCCCTATATGGATTGTTTGTTCTGGGTTCTAAATACATTTTGAGAAAAGGAAATATAACTCCTTCTGTTTTAGCTACTAGGGTAATAGGGAGAATATTATAATTTGACCCATATGCCTATGAAAAAACTACTCTATGGGGAAATCCAATACTAAGAATTGAGAAAAAGCCCTTTTTGTGGAAAAAGTGAGCAGAATGTGGTATATACACCTTAGACCAGTTAATAGGTACAAATGATGAATTTCTATCTTTTTCCATTCTACATTTTAAATATAAGCTATCTGCAACTACACAATGGCAATATCTTCAACTCCAATAACTTTTGGCGTCTGTTTTTTGCCCATCTGCAATGAGTGCCTCAGAATCTCCCAGATTGTTAGAGGTAATTATTGGATCTAATGAGAAACCTTGTTAGAGGTAATTATTGGATCTAATGAGAAACCTAAACCAGTAACTACAGTGTATAAATACTTAATAGATTTTTAGAAAACAGATATTCAAGAACTTGAAGAAATATGGAACTCTGATAGATGCTGGAGATGCAATAGTAGAAACGAGTCCTTAATACATATGGTTTGGACATGTCCCGTAATACACCTATTTTGGGTAGACATTCTTAGTATTTATGTAGTTTTGGAAAAAATCTCTGATATTTCATGATATTCACATTATTTTAAATGATATTCCCGCTGCATGGGATCTAACAAAGGGTCAATGAAACTGGATTCTGAGCGCACTTGTGCTGGCAAAAAGACATATTAAAAGCCTGGAAAGATGATCATCCTCCACCCTTCACACAATGGTTGGAAGATCTGTGACAATTAGCCTCGTTTGAATGAATATCATACAGAAAGCAACTCCGTGAGGATATCTATGTAGATATATGGAAGCCCATCATTGACTCATTGTAAATGCATAATTTATTGTGAACGTATATATTACCATACAATTTGGTATTGTATTGACCTTTTGTCTGTTTGTTTTGTTTTGTTCTCTTGGTTCTGTTTTGTTCATTTTAAACTCTTTTTTTTTCTTTTTTAGTGTATGTTTATATTGTTATGTTAAACATGCAAAAAACCCAAAAAGTAAAAAAAAAAGAAAGAAAGAAAAGAAAGAAGAAGCCATGCCGAGACTCTGAAACTCTTTACCAAGAAAAAAACAAAAAAAGCAAGTGTGCTGCTTACATATTGCCCCATATAGGGGGTTTAATATTCAATTATGCAGGTGGTACATTGGTCCCCCAGTGAACTGAGTACTCAGTTTACTGACCTTGGAAGGATGGAAGGCTGAGTGAATCGTGAGCTGACTACCTGGGATTGAATCCAGGCAGTGAGCAGAGTTTTGGCTGCAGTAGTGCAGTTGGTTTGCCCCTTACGTGCTCTACTTTTGGAGGCAGGTGAAGAACTTTTTATTTAAGAAGATATTTGACGATTATCAGCTTACACTTTCCCAATGGAGGTGTTGGTTCTCATGCTTTTATTATTTCTACTATTTTATATGATTTTTTAAAACGTTTTAATTTTCACTGTATTTTGATTGCATAATGGAATGCCATTTTGCTTTAAAGTTTTGTGTGTAAGCTACCTTGGGTCCCAATTCTGGGAGAAAGACAGTGTATAATTGAAATACATTTAAATGATAAATAAATATATGTGCCCACCTCACTGCACTCCATGATAATGTGTTCTTTTTTCCTTCTATTCCTAATTTTATATTTTGAAATGGAAAGTAGACTCTGCCAATGGGAATGATGGCATTTGCAGTTAACATGGCTCAGTATTTCTGTGATTGAGATGGGCTGTAATACACACACAAACGCAATGCATAGGGATAAAAATAGACAGAAATATGTGCTAATGCTATATTGTGTGCATACTAACTCTATCCCAGCCATCATTATTAAAAAAAGGAACACAAGCATAGAGTGAGAGAAAGATTACTTTGAGGGATGAAAAAGAACATGTGTGTGGGTAAAGGGAGATAGAGGCCACTGGGTAGGTGAGGAGAATGGACATGGTAGTATGTTGGTGGCAGAGGCATGAGGAAATGCCTGGGTCATTGGATGGGGGTGGGGAAGGAGATGAATGGGACAGGTGGGGGGAGAACCTAGTAGGGTATAACTAAGGGACTCCTCACACTTACAAAGCTGAGCATCTCTGTTAAGAATTTTGGGGCAAAATCCTGTTGTGTAACTTTGCACCCAGTGAAACCTAGACTAGGCACCAGAAATATTTATTTTACACTATTTAAAAGCTCTCTATGCCCGTTTTAGTTTCTGAGGCTTCCTGGGGCACCTTTGGTAATCTCGAGTGGTGGATAGTTGCAAACAGTAGATTTAGGTCGCCTCAGAACCTGCAATGTTGGGAGGGGGGGATAGGAAACTTTTAATTAGTGTCTATTGTTTATGGTGCCCCATTTGAGTCACATGTGATGCAAAGATACACAATGGGATTTTGGCTCTTTATGTCATGCACAGTGTCAGTAGCACCTCATTGACCACTGATGGACCCAGGGACATTTTACCATTCCTCTTGCCCTGTGTATTTCCTATTGCCTCTCCAGCTAAAAGAACACATCTGCCTATATTACCAAACCTTCTCCATGCCAAATACCATTGAGTACAGGAGTTTGATGTTTTTTTAACCACCCTTAGGAGAGGATTCCACACACACCCCAGGGCCTCCTAGAAATCTCCCGTCTGCTTGCTGTCAGCACCACCACCACCATTTCTAACCCCAGCATTCCTCCAATTAGCTCAAGGTGATGTGCTTTGCTTTCTTTTTTCATCACTTTGTCCTCACAACCACTTTGTGAGAGAGGTCAGTCTGAGAGGGAGGGAGTGGCCCAAGGTCACCCAGTGAAGCTTCATGGCTCAGGAGACCTTTGAACCTGGATTTCCCATGTCTCAGCCCCAATACTCAAAATAATCCCAGAAAAACCTGTAACAATCTGCTACTGTCCTCCAGTGTTACATCTATTCAGTGCTTGTCCAGCATCGAAACACCGACAGTGAGATTCCCTTGTTACAGATGTGAACAGTTCTTGCCAAAGCATAACAGATCAGACACACTGCTGGATGGTAGTGACACATAGGCCTGAAGACAGCTGTCTGCTACTAGCCAGGGAAGGGGATGTTCTTTGCCTCTTATTCTTGACATGTTCGTCCCCAGTTGATGATTTTCTTTTGAAAAGACTGAATTGTCGCTGGTTGATATTTGCACTTATTTATGGCACTGCATATAAAATGTCTGTTTACTTCCCCAGTACAGATGACCCTTTGCAACTCCATCTGTCCTTCTGAGAAACATTTTCAATCTTGACTGGTTTTAATATTACTATTAGGGAGACTTTTTCACTGGAATATGGATGTAATTGCACTTTCTAAAGCTTCCCTGTTCTGATGATGTCCTGCCTACGCTGTTGGTTTTCTAGTTCTGAGATCAGGTTTTTATTATTGGTGTTCTGCTTTGCTATAGTTCTGTTTTAACTATTTGTAAACCACCCAGAATAGTGCTTAGGTACTAATGAAGAGATAGATAGATAGATGACAGACAGACAGACAGACAGACAGACAGACAGACAGACAGACAGACAGACAGACAGACAGACAGATAGATAGATAGATAGATAGATAGATAGATAGATAGATAGATAGATAGATAGATAGATAGATAGATAGATAGATAGATAGATAGATAGATAGATAGATAGATAATACTTCACAGACATACCATATTACATATGACAACAGCAAGACTGATGCTAAACAAACCTATATCCTTCAGATTATGAGTATTATTGTAGCATCACACTGGTATTTTCTCTTCAGTGCCGTTACTGAGTGTGGTTTTTTTTTCTTTTTTTCCCCCTGAGATAGCTAAAATTACCTTTCTATGAAGTGTGATTGCAAGAAAATATTTTATACCTGAGGTGACTTGATATCTCAAAGGAGAGATACACAAATACACTTTTGTCCTGTGATAATATCACCCCCTCATCGTGTGATGAAAGATGAGTGTACCATTTCATCATGTGGGTCATAGGAACTGGTGAAAGGAGGGTTATTTTCTAATGTTTTGGTTGGGCTTTCTGAATCTTTGGTCTTCTTCCCTTTCTCATTTTGCTGCTATAAAATACCTCCTAAGACTCCTTAGCATCATCAGGTCCTTTCATGAGGGAATGAAGGGCACTGTAGTTTTTGATGGCTCAACATCAGATCCCTTTGACATCTGAAGCAGAGTGAAACAGGGCTGTGTCCTCACGCCGACCCTGTTTGGGATCATTTTTGCTGTCATGCTGAAGCATGCCTTTGGAACTGCAACAGAAGGTGTCTATCTCTGGACTACATCAGATGGAAAGCTCTTTAATCTCTCTAGATTGAGAGCGAAGACCAAAGTCCAGCTGAAATGCATGCGGGACTTCCTCTTTGCCGATGATGCAGCCATTGTTGCACACTGTGCTGAAGACCTCCAACAACTCATGAATCGTTTTAGCAAGGCCTGCCAAGACTTTGGACTAACAATCAACCTGAAGAAAACACAAGTCATGGGCCAGGGCATGGACTCACCTCCCTCTATTACCATCTCCACAGAAGAATTAGAAGTTGTTCATGACTTTGTGAACCTTGGCTCAACAATATGAATGCAAGAAAGCAAAGTGGCTGTCCAACGAGGCCTTAGAAATAGCAGAGAGGAGAAGGGAAGCAAAATGCAAGGGAGATAGGGAAAGTTACAGAAACTTGAATGCAGACTTCCAAAGAATAGCAAGGAGAGACAAGAGGGCCTTCTTAAATGAACAATGCAAAGAAATAGAGGAAGATAACAGAAAAGGAAAGACCAGAGATCTGTTCAGGAAAATTGGACATATTAGAGGAACATTTTGCGCAAAGATGAACATGATAAAAGACAAAAATGGGAAGGACCTAACAGAAGCAGAAGACGTCAAGACGAGGTGGCAAGAATACACAGAGGAATTATATCAGAAAGATTTGGATATCCCGGACAACCCAGACAATGTAGTTGCTGACCTTGAGCCAGACATCCTGGAGAGCGAAGTCAAGTGGGCCTTAGAAAGCCTGGCTAACAACAAGGCCAGTGGAGGTGATGGCATTCCAGTTGAACTATTTAAAATCTTGAAAGATGATGCTGTTAAGGTGCTACATTCAATATGCCAGCAAGTTTGGAAAACTCAACAGTGGCCAGAGGATTGGAAAAGATCAGTCTACATCCCAATCCCAAAGAAAGGCAGTGCCAAAGAATGCTCCAACTACCGTACAATTGCACTCATTTCGCACGCTAGCAAGGTTATGCTCAAAATCCTACAAGGTAGGCTTCAGCAGTATGTGGACCGAGAACTCCCAGAAGTACAAGCTGGATTCCGAAGAGGCAGAGGAACTCGAGACCAAATTGCTAACTTGCGCTGGATTATGGAGAAAGCCGGAGAGTTCCAGAAAAATATCTACTTCTGCTTCATTGACTATGCGAAAGCCTTTGACTGTGTGGACCACAGCAAACTATGGCAAGTTCTTAAAGAAATGGGAGTGCCTGACGACTTTATCTGTCTCCTGAGAAACCTATATGTGGGACAGGAAGCAACAGTTAGAACTGGTCATGGAACAACTGAGTGGTTCAAAATTGGGAAAGGAGTACGGCAAGGCTGTATATTGTCCCCCAGCTTATTTAACTTATATGCAGAATACATCATGCGGAAGGCTGGACTGGAAGAAACCCAAGCCGGAATTAAGATTGCCGGAAGAAATATCAACAACCTCCGATATGCGGATGATACCACTCTGATGGCAGAAAGTGAGGAGGAATTAAAGAACCTTGTAATGAGAGTGAAAGAGGAGAGTGCAAAAAACGGTCTGAAACTCAACATCAAAAAAACTAAGATCATGGCCACTGGTCCCATCACCTCCTGGGAAATAGAAGGGGAAGATATGGAGGCAGTGTCAAATTTTATCTTCCTGGGCTCCATGATCACTGCAGATGGAGACAGCAGCCCTGAAATTAAAAGGCGCCTTCTTCTTGGGAGGAAAGCGATGACAAATCTTGACAGCATCTTGAAAAGCAGAGACATCACCTTGCCAACAAAAGTCCGAATAGTCAAAGCTATGGTTTTCCCTGTCGTGATGTATGGAAGTGAGAGCTGGACCATAAAGAAAGCAGACCGCCGAAGAATAGATGCCTTTGAATTGTGGTGCTGGAGGAGGCTCTTGAGAATCCCCTGGACTGCAAGGAGAACAAACCTATCAGTTCTAAAGGAAATCAACCCGGAATGCTCACTTGAAGGACAGATCCTGAAGCTGAGGCTCCAGTACTTTGGCCATCTCATGAGAAGAAAAGAGTCCTTGGAAAAAACCTTGATGTTAGGAAGGTGTGATGGCAAGAGGAGAAGGGGACGACCGAGGATGAGATGGCTGGACAGTGTCTGCGAAGCAACCAACATGAACCTGACACAACTCCGGGAGGCAGTAGAAAACAGGAGGGCCTGGCGTGCTCTGGTCCATGGGGTCACGAAGAGTCGGACACGACTAAACGACTAAACACACACACACACTCCCTAGATGTCGAGCTGGATAAACACATTGGCAAAGCAGCTACCATGTTCTCAAGACTCACAAAGAGAGTATGGCTCAGTAAGAAGCTGACGGCATATACCAAGATCCAGGTCTATAGAGCCTGTGTCCTGAGCACTCTCCTGAACTGCAGTGAGTCCTGGACCCTTCATGCATGGCAGGAGAGGAAACTGAACATGTTCCATATGCGTTGCCTCCGATGCATTTTTGGTATCACCTGGGAGGACAAAGTTCCAAATAGAGTACTCCTAGAATGAGCTGGAATTTTTAGCATGTATACATTACTGAAATAGTGATGTCTATGTTGGCTTGGGCACGTCATGAGAATGTCTGATGGTCAGATTCCAAAAGATCTCCTGTATGGAGAATTAGTGCAGGGACATCACCCCAGAGGGAGACCACAGCTGCAATACAAGGATATCTTCAAGCAGGATCTGAAGGCCTTGGAAATGGATCTCAACAGATGGGAAACCCTGACATCTCAGCGTTCAGCCTGGAGGCAGGCGGTGCATCACGGCCTCTCCCAATTTGAAGAGACCCTTATCTAGCAGGCCAAGGCAAAGAGGCAGTCCCAGAAGCAGCAAAATCAGGGAGCTGGACAGGACACAGATTGTATTTGTCTTCAGTGTGGAAGGGATTGTCACTCTCAAATTGGCCTTCTCAGCCACACTAGATGCTGTTCCAAATCCTCCATGCAGATACCATAGTCTCTCGAGACTGAAGGATGCCTATTATGTAGGTGAAGTAGCATATGGTCCTCATGACATTACTGTTTAATCTAAGCACAATGGGCAACCTTGACAATGAGAAGGGAAAAAGTGAGGTCTGTCAGACAATTCATATTATGGAGGAGGCGGTCTGCGATGACATCTACAAGGTTTTTCTCCCAATGTTATCCATTACAAATTACAAATTACAAATGTTAAGTTGTACCCCAACAGCTTTCTAAAAATAGGTAAGGCCCAGGCTCTCTTTGGCCTTCTCTAATTTGCAACCTACTTCTGTGCACTTCATGACAGTAACTTCCAAACACATTGGAATTATAGAAGACCACTAGTGGGAAGCAAGTATAGACAAAGCACTTGGAAATTATGCAAAAGGAAAGTGTTAACAATCCAATGATGTACCAACTAATGGGAGAGTGGGGTACATGCTTTATCTCCAAATGAAATCAATGGTTTGGATACAATGGAAGCATCTCTAACTGAAGGGCTTTTTGTCTTTGGGGATAGGACCAAAATCCAGTAGAAGCTTCTGAAAAATAGAAAGGCAATGTTTCCCTATTCCTTCCCCCTTCCAGAGGACCTCTCAACCTTCTCCAACAGTTTTTGCAGGAACAGAAGGGGCTGCAAGGGTTACTCCCCTGGTGGAAGCATCCATCTAATGAATGAAACTCTGTGAGTGAGTCTGTGTGAGTGGGTTTTCTGTAGACCTTGTGTCAGTTTTGTGTATGACCATGACATCTTAGAGAGTTGGCCCTCTATTTCTTTTTCCATGGTGAATTGTATATTTGGGTGGATGCTGTTGAGATGGTTTAGAGATTCTTCCAGTTTTTCTTCACCGTGGTTCCAAATTGCAAAGGTGTCATCCACGTATCAGAACGAAACTGTGGGTATGAAGGGTGCTGAAGCCAGGGCCTGCTTTTTGAAATGTTCCATGTAGAACTTTGCTATAACTGGGCTGTTATAGCAAACTTCTACATGTTATGGTATGCATTATTTGAGCACTTAGGATGCAGCATTGGCATGCTCATACTAGTGCAGAGAAATCTCTACCAATGTTTTTATCCTAAAGAAGCAGAGTCATGGAGGACTATGGTCTTGAATTTGTTGGATCTAATGGACAATTTAAGAATATCATCAGCATCAAGGGGGGAACATGCCATTCCTGTGACATCTGTGGGTGAAGGGGCAATTGATCTACATTATCCAGCAAAGAAATCTGCTGGGTCATGTCATAATCAGAGACAACAGGAAACTAGAACACAGAGAAAAGCTGCCCCAGAATGTGAGACCTGAGAAATGTTGCACTTTTCAAGGTCATTGTCTGTCTTTAGAGCAAATTCAGCAAGGAAGCAAAAATGTAAGGACAGTTTGGGAAGAAAGATAGTTCAATAAGACCGGGAGATGACACAGCCTTCAGAACACAGTGTTGGGGAAACGAGGCATCAGAATCAAAGAAGAAAATAAAGTAGGTGAGCTAATGGCAAGCAGGGGGTTTGAGACTTTTATACTGCCTCAGCAGAATAGCAATGAAAGATTAATGAGATAAAAGCAAGGACAGGGGGAAGGAAAGTGACGAGGAAGGTCTTCTGTATTGGCAGAGCAGGATGTGCAGTGAAGGAAGTGACAGTTAATAATTGAAGAGATTAGGAGTTCCATAATGAAGTGAGAAAGGTTCCTTCAGGAACCTAACACTTGAGAACTGTGCTGTTTTCCTAGAAAAAGCACAAGTTACCTTTGTCAGTTTGAATGCCGCCTTTGGATAGTGTACTGCCCTAATTCCAAGTTTGATGGTGGACCGTTGTATGCATAGAGCTGTGTAAAAGTGAAGGCAACCCATCTCCATCCTTGTTATAGAATTTAACCTCTACTGTCCTCTTTAACCTATAGTGGTGGAGCAGATCATTTCTGGAACTGAACTGAGCAATTCCGGAACATCCTTGATGTTATGTGTATAGGAGGACCATTGTGGTTGTAGAGCACATCTGACGTAGACGTAGACACATTAGTTTTCAGACTACTGGCAACTTCCGGATTGCGCAGATATTACAGGGTGCATCATATGGTATCTCTCCATCACTGCAAAGCTTCTACTGTTTGTGAAAATCAAGTTTTATGACAAGTGCTAGAATATTAATAGCTAGATTTTGGAAAGACAAAAACGACATTAAATTGGAAGATATAATGAAGTATGGGACATTGCATTAAATGATAAATTAACTACTGAACTTAAGATGAAAAGAGGGGAAATAAGTTCAATTTTTAATGCTATTTGGGGTAGATTTGTTGACTTTGTGTTAGTGAAAGGAAAGGAGAAAGCCTCTAAACAACAATCAATACAATTCTGGAAAGGAAGTTTGTATTAAAAGTATTGTTCTAAGGGGTCCCATGGGTATGGGGTGCATGATACTTTAGATTGTGTAGAAAGTATTTTGCACTTTTGTATTTGTTTTTTGTTCTGAAAAAGAAAGAAAGAAAATCCAATTTTCATCCTTGTACAAATGTTAAGTCTAGGAGCTTGATTCTGTTTGCTCAGGCCAGTGCACTGGCTGTTCACAAACTACTTCAGAAGCCGTTGCACAAGATGGCGTACCAGCTATTTCACGAGCTGTTGCACTGTAACATTAATGCATTGCATGACTCCATTCGAGTGATTGTCACCCTGGTCAGTTTAAGTGTTCTGCTGGAGTGGTGGACTAATGGCTATGATGTGTAGTATTCTTGTACCGTATCCACTAATGTTGGCTACAACCATACATCTTTTCTAACATTTGAAGATGCTAATTTCTGAAATAGTAAACAGCTGCAGACTACATAGTACAGTGGTGCACCACATAACGAGCGATTTGTTCAACGACGAATCCACATAGCGATGTGTTTTTTGCAATCGCAAAAGCGATCGTATTGCAATGTTTCTAATGGTAAAACATCGCTTTGCGATGATCAGTAAGCGTTTCACTTACGGATTTTCGCATAGCGATGTTTTTTTAACAGCTGATCGGCGGTTCCAAAATGGCCACCGGGTAAATAAAATGGCCGCCCGCTGTGTTTTTGCCTGGATTCCTTGCTTACCGGGCAGTGAAAATGGTGGCCACATGGAGGATTTTCGCAGAACGGTGAGTTTTTTTGCCCATAGGAATGCATTAAACTTGTTTTAATGCATTCCTATGGGCTTCTTTGTTCCGCATAGCAATGAATCCATATAACGACGAGTTGTGCTGCACGGATTATCGTTGCTATGCGGGGCACCACTGTATCTGATTCTGCTGGAAGAAGACCACTCAAATTTCATATAGTCTTTGTAGACATTGATTTATCTGCAAATGACTGAAAGGGTGCCAATCATCAAGCACTCTAAGAAGCAAATTCACAGCATTTCACTTCTTTGAAACTATGGTGCCACCTCATCTGGAGGAACCTTCTGATGCACTATTGCAATCACCTCCTAAATCCCAAACACCACTTACAGTTTTTCTTATACATCCACTGCACAAAACAAATGCGTCTCTCCCCTCCCTTCGCTGCCATATCCACTCAAGCATTCAGGTGTGGCTTCAGATACATTGCAAGTAAAGATGCCTAAGGCATTCCATGTTTGGAAATTCCAGTACAGGATCACCTGAGCGACATCACTCTCAGATCAAGGTGTGGTGCATCTGCAAACTTCACAGACGTTCCAGCATGGTTTTCAGTTCAAACAAATATATGATATGTTGAAATCCACATTATTTCAGATGAAATGCTTAGCGTCCTTTTGCCTAAATGCAGGGTGGAAGGGCAATTGTATAAGCATTCTCCCCATTCCGCCAGGCTTCCCACTGCATGAATCTTACAACCTTCTGGAGTTGTGGGGGCGGGAGAGGGCATTTATGCTATTCTTCTTCCACTCCACATTAAAGCAGCAGAACACTGTCAAATATATTTGACCAACTATGTTCTGAGAGAAAACCCATTTAGAAATATGTAACTTGGATTTAAAATGACTATTTCAATAGATATTTAAATGTCATCTTATAGATTTTTTTTTTAAAAAATCCTTGTATAGGACTTAAACAAGCATGCCAAAGTGTCATGGACCCAAATAAATTGATCCTCTCATTCTTAATTTCAAAGATGACATAAATATAATTTGTATGGACCAATAGTGAATACACATGACTATCCCCTGTGCCTTGAATACAGAAGACACCCTAGAGCCATGAAACCTGTCCCATACACTGTTGTTGGCAGGCACTACTCAGTGAATGTTTGTTTGATGTTGATTACCTGTGATGCAGGTTTTCTGGAGAATTTTAATTTGGAAAATTGTCCAGAAAAAAATAAATCATGAAAATTATGTAGAAAATATTTTTATGTCCTAAAGAGTGTGATCTGACTTTGCATGTTTATTGCACTTTGCAATACCTTTCCTTTAAAAGCCCTGTCTTCAGCCATAAACGCACGAGCCCAAGTGGTTTTAGAAAGAAAAATATGAGATGTTCTTTATTACAACATATCTGCTGGTAAAGTAAACAAATGTCAACATACTGTAAGTCTCCTGGATTGGCTCAGTTTCTGCATTCTCCCAGCGAATCATCTTTTTTCTCCTGTTAACAGGCAAAATTGGCTAGGGCTCTGTCACACACTTACCTTTACTAAACAAAACTTTCTGATAATCCAACAGCATATAATTATTTTATGCCAGTAAAGAATCTCTCTCTCTCTCTCTCTCTCTCTCATTCTCTCTCTCTCTCTCTCTGTCCGTCCGTCCGTCCGCCCACCCGCCCGGTTCTAGAACTGCTGCTGTGGATGCTGCTTCTATGCAAAAAGAGTGGGTGCCAAATTTCCATCCCACTATTCCTGTTTCCAGAAGCCTCCAGGAGGTAACTGTCCAAAATTGGTATCTTGTAAGGGATGAGTAGTATAGGCCAAAATATACTACTCTGTGCCAAAATAGGTCCCCTGCTGAAGTCTCCCACATCTCAACATACTTGGAAATGGCCCTAACCAGGCATAACTCCCCAAGTGAACAAAGCCCTAAACTTATAACTTGTCCTTTTCCTGATTGATCAGTCTTGGATCGGCGAAGATGGAACAGGATCTTGTCTTCAGAGACCAATAAGGCATCCATCTGAAACATGGTCTTTGAAATGTCTTCTTTTGATGCCCTTACTGACTCACTCACTCTAAACACCCCCAAAAGGTGCACAGTCTTGCTGCTCTAAATAATTTGACCTCGTATTGGCTGCTGCACACAACAGCCCAAACATGACTCAGTTGAATAGGATTTTTGGGGACATAGGAGTACACCTATCTTCCTGCTGACCTCTTTCTTTACTCCTTCCGACCATCATTTTCCTAATTCAGAAATCACTTGCTGGGTCTGGACACCCTTGTGCCTTGGCATAAAAGGCCAGAGCTGACATCTTCCCTTGAATCATGCAAGGAGCCAAACCTTTGTGACGAAGATAAACTCCAACCTGCTGTAAGTGATCCACTGGCATAGGCCAGACCACCCAGACCTTCATCATTACGAAATGCAAACAATTCTTCACACACAGCTGTATAGCTGCACCTGGTACTGGGAGCAATTGCTAAACTGATTGCCCTGCTGGCTTCAACCCGCCAATGCTCCATACCTCTTGCGGAAATATTTCTGGTTGAGCCTGAGCTCCCAGTGCCAACACCCTGAACCGGTCGATCTGTTGATGGAACAAAGCATCAGGCAGCTCATTATTTACACCAGGCACATGGCAAGTCTGGAACACAATGTTGTAACTCAAGCAACATAGGGTGAATTCTCTCCTTTTGGATCTTGATGTAAGGGTATTTACCATATGGACCACAGCCATGTTATCAAACCAAGAAATGATGGCAAAATTGGCTCAAATGTCCTCCCAAAGCCATAGTGTTCCCATTATTGGAAAAAAATTCCAAGAACGTTAAATCACAGGTGGCTTCAGAGTCACGCCGTTCCATTGGCCAAAGGCTAGCACTCCATTGACCCTTGAAGTAAATACTGTGTCCTGTTGACCCAGCAGCATCAGATTGGACTTGGAACTCTTATCCTAAGTGGACATCATCCCTCCAAAAGGAAATTCCATTAAAATAATTAAGAATTTTAACCAGATGCACAGGTCCTCTTTCATGCCTGCTGCAAGTCTCCATCTGTGGTGCTGTTTTGTTCATCTACTCATGGCTTCACACAGCCTCCTAAGAAATGCCCTACCTGGAGCAATCACTTTGCATGCAAAGTTGAGGTGACCCACTACCACTTGCAGCACCCTTAACGTCACCCTAGTTCATTGTAACAGTCCCCTGATTCAAATCTTGAGGTCCTCTAATTTACTCTCTGGCAATCTGCTTGATTGCTGAATAGTGTCTAATTCAATCCCTAAGAATGTACACAGGGACCTTCTGTTTTCTCTTCCGCTAAAGAAACCCCAGGTTCCTTTGTTACTATCTGAAATGTCCTCATGAGGTGTTCACATTGGGCAGTCCCTGGCTTCCCACAAAATAGAAAATCATCCAAATAATGGACCACCTGTGAAAGCCCCATCCTGTGCCTAAGTGTCCATTCCAAAAAATGAGCTGAGGCATTCAAACGCAGCTCAAGAAATGGAACACCCCATCAGCATTGCCCTATCCACATAGTATAACCCTTCAAATTGACAACCTAGTAGTTCAAAATCCTCAGGGTGAACAGGCAATAAGCGAAATGCTGGTTTAATGTCAAACTTCATGAGCTCTGCCCCATTGCCACAGAATCTAACCATTCTAATGGCAGCATCAAATGAAGTATAACGAACCATGCATCTTTATACTGATTCCCCAGCTGGATAAGACAAATAATCGATAAGGCTAAACTCACCCGGGGCCTTTTTAGGGACCACTCCCAATGCGAAGACTTGCAAATTTGGTACAGGTGGCTTGGAAAATGGTCCAGTCATTGCCCCTCAGCAACTTCTTTCCTAATCTTTTCTCTAACTACGTCTTCCATACCCCTCACAGATTTCAAATTGCTTGCCATAGCAGCCACTCTAACAGCCTGCTCAGGTATCCTAAAACCAAACGTGAAGCCCTCCTGCAAATAATGAGCTGCCTCTCTGTCTGGGTATGATAGCAACCAGCCAGTTAGTGTTGGCAGGTTAATTGGACTTTTGAAGCAGTAGACAAGCTGGGTGGAAGGCACCTCTGACACCCATGGGCTAGGTCCTACTGCGGCACAGTCAACCTCAGCCTGTCTGCCTGCCGGCACTCCTATACCTCCACGAGTCTGCTCTTCTTCAACCATCTCCACCGTCTGAGTGCTCTCTATGGCCTGGGGCCCAAACCTTGCGTCCCCCTCCGTGTCAGGATGGCTGGTCTGCTGGCTGCCACTTGCTCTGTCTGCCGAAGACCCTCTTGCAGAACTAGTATTCTCTTTTTCTAAAAGAGCAATACACGACATTACATCACCCAACTGTCACAATTCTGCCATCCTGCAAGCCTTGGATTCCCTACACGACCTTCTCGGTATAGTGGTACTAGCCGCACTCCTAGCCATTGCCCTTTTCCTTTTCAATTCACTCAACTTTGCCAGTAAGGTACTGGAATCTGGCCACTCCTCATCTTCAGATGAAGAAACTACTGGAGGTGGTTTGGCGAGGGCTTTACATTTTGTAGGCTCGTTGCCCTTACTGAAAACTTGTCCCTTTTTTGGACCCATGCTGCCTCTTTCTCTTTTTAAAAATTTTTTTTGATTGATTGATTGATTTGCCAATTGTCAATAAGAATATTAGAGTATCACCAACTCTCTTATTTGATCAGGGCTTTTTTTAGGCTAAGCCTAAAGGGGGGGCAGTACACCCCTCACAGAGGCTTGTGTTCATTGTATTTAAATTTGAGTTCTCCTACTATTGTTTCTATGCCACTTATTTATCACCTTATTTATTTATGACCTGAAAAGCAGGTAAAGCAGGTTCCCAAGGCCAGCCACATGAGGCAAAAGCAAAACCGCTTCTATAGAGCCGCACAGCTTCCCTCTTGCTCGGCTGATCAAAGAAGAGGCTGGGTGAGAGGGACGCTGCCTCTCGAAGGCTCTGTCCCTCCCCTCCTCCCTGAGAGCATCATCAGGGAGGCAAAGTGTCCCTGCCGCAACAGCTTTGCACCTGGCGGAGTGCACATTGTGAGTGGCAGTGAGCAAAAGAGGGTAGACTTCCTTGACTATTGTCATTGATGTTGTCAACATTCAGACTGCCCTTTGATGTGTAAAGCTTAGCATCCTTTTTCCTGCTGGCAACACAGACACAATATTGTGCAGCAATAGACCATTTCCTGGATTTTTGAATTGTGGGTGAAGAAGAACAATATCCCAAATTCATACACTGTTTTTTTTTTAAAAAAGAACTGAAACAGCTAATGTCATTGGGATACCTCCTGTTTTACTGTCACTATCTGTAGCATTATTTGCACCACTTAGTTCAGTTTCAGAGTGGGGTAATTTGACATACATGCCTTGTTGCTGTTTGATTATATGGAAGAAAAGATATTTTTGATGGACAATTTTCATTCAAAAAATTTATCTGTAAAAATACCCCCCCACCACCACTTTATTCCACTTTTGACTGAGAATGGTTCTCGGCACACATATTTATCTGAACTCCGGCAAAAATATATCCAACAGATGTTTGTCTGACATGTGTGGCCATGTTGGCAGGACACTGTGGGTGCCAAGGTTAACCCACACACACCAGTGACTCCCTACATGTATTCTGTGTTCACTCAGCATGTAATTGTTGACACCTTGTAGTGACCCCTTGTGGGGCTGTATTGTTCCCTTTTCTTTATTTTCATTAGCTATATTCCTTGGCAAGTAATACATCACACAACATCAAACAATAAAACTGTCACACCATAAATCAAGAAGACATGTTAGATACCAAATTTGAACTGGGTAAGATCAAGTCACTAAAATGTACAAAAGAAAGTTTAGATCTAAGACACCATATTAGGCCTTATTTTGACAGCAGCTGCTCACACCTTTTCACTTGCTGCAGAGCTCTACACCTATCCAATCTGATTTTTCTGATCTCATTGATCATGGTGATCATGGGATATAAATGCTGTTGTTGTTGTGTCAACTTATATACTGCCCCATAGTGCTAGAGCACTCTCTGACTATCTGGATGGTATAAACAAAATTATGCAAGCAACAATGTGCACCCACCAACCGTGGGCTGGGTACTCATTTTTCTGACCTTGAAAGGATGAAAGGATGAATTAACCATGAGCTGGCTATCGACGCCCATTGGGATCGAAGTCAAGTTGTGAGCAGAGACTTGACTACAGTACTGCAGTTTAACTACTGCACTGAGGGCTCCTTTTAATAGCAACTGCCAAAATTCTCACTTATTTTTGAACGTTGAGACAGTGAATCAACACATTTTTGTCCTTGCCTATCTTGTTCTCCCAAGGCAAAAACAACAACTATTTTTGAATTGTCCTTGGAAGACAATGTTGATTTCTGCATAAAAACAGCACTTTGTGCAAATTAATTAAACAAAACTGGGATAACTACTCTTTAGATTTAGGGATATTTATAACTGAAGTCTCAGATTGGGTTGTTTCCATCTCTCTTGCAATACAGCACTCCTTCTGTGCTTCTTATGTGCACAGAATCATAAAGCAATTTAGTTGGAAGGGGCTTATAAGGTCATCAAGTCCATCCTCCTGCTCAATACAAGAATTCAAATCAAAGGAGATCTGACAGATACTTGACCAATTTTCCCTTGAATTTCCCCAGCATTGGAGCCCTCTCCACTTCCGGAGGTAATTGGTTCTATTCTCATACTGCTCGAACAGTTAAGAACTTTTTCCTGATATTTAGCCTACATTTGGCTTTTTGTAGCTTGATCATTATTACACAAAGAAAGTTTGGGAAATCTGGGATGACTGAGAACAGATCCTGTCCCTTCTCTGTATGATTGTCATTCAAGTGTTTGAAAAGTGCCATCATAGCTCCCCTCAATCTTCTTTTCTCAATGCTAAAAAATTCTCATTTCTTTCAGTCTTTCTGCATATAACTGGCTTCTGTGAAAAATAATACAAAGACCTTGCATGAAGGATGGAAAGATTACTGGGTAATAATTTCACTGATTTAAGCCGTCTTGACATGAGATGCCTCAATGAGGGCAGTTTAAAGCCCTGCAAGATTCTTTGTCTCCAGCTGAGAGCAAGGCAAAAGTCTTTTTCCTCTCCTCAGAGGATCTGAAATTTGCATAAAATATCTCTTGTGTGCCCACTATTTGAGAAACAAAGCACACAGAGACACATATCTACAAAGAATAATAATCCAATTCTTAAAAAACCCTCCAGTTTATGAATGTGGTATATTGTGCTTTTATATCCACAATTCAGAATGACAGGAAATGGTCTGATATTGATGCACAATATTGTGGCCGCTTTGCCAGCAGGAAAAAGGATGCTAAGCTTTGCACAGCAAAGGGTAGCTTTGTAAAAACAAAAACAAAAAAAAACCCCAGCCCTGACAATTGCCTAGTGTGTGTGATTAAGTGTTGATAAAAGGAGCCAGCTTTTGGGATTTTCACATGCTTGGTGTCACTTTCTGAATGGTCGTGAGCACAATAGGATATCCAGTAGACTAGTGGTTCCCAACCATAGCTCCCCAGATGTTCTGGGACTACAACTCCCAGAAATCCTGGCCAGCATAGCTAGTGGGGAAGGCTTCTAGGAGTTCTAGTCCAAGAATATCTGGGGACTCAGGTTTGGGAACCATTACTGTGGTCCATCTTGACTGCTGCCATTAGTGCTGTCAACATAAATAAATAAATAAACATTCACGCTGTCCTTTGCCATGTAAAGCTTGGCATCATTTTTTCTGCTAGCAATACGGGCAACATTATTAGGTCATTACCTGGTGTTTTGAATTGTGGATACAGAAGCATAATAGCTCACATTAATAGGAAATTTGTTTGTTTGTTTTAATTATTGGATTCTCTGATTTTTAAAATGGACATTTAACTATACATACACTACACATAAATTCTAACATAAACTTTCCTCTTGTAGAATTAACTGGTGCTAGAGGACCTGAGAAGATGAGCACATGATCTATACTATGGTTGCTGAGAAAAGACAGAAGCAGGAACAGCTGGGATGTGACTTTAGTCCCTCTGTGCCAAAATATTTTTGAAGAGCTGTTTTGGAATTAATGAAATTATGAAGCAAAGGTGTGAATAGGTACAACACATACAACAGAGAGACATACACACCCTTTAACCTCTTGGGTAACGTTGCCATGACTACTCCACAGAATGCAGAATAGAAACCTGTTCCATTTTCCAAATCCTTTCCTTGGGTTAGGCAACCTAAGAAAGAAAAGCTAAATTGGGCCCAAAGCTCTATGAACATATTGTGCGCATGATTTTCAAAATATGTCCCCTCACCTTCTGAATTTTTTTTAAAAGGGAGAGGTTGGAGGACAAAATCATCCATACTATGTGAAACAAAGACAGTAAAGAAAGACAGGAACTAAAGTCAACTCATTGTGTTGTTAGAGGAGAGCCTTACAGATACCACAGACATCCAGAAAGGCAGAAAAATGGATAGTCAATCAAGTCAAAGCTGATCTCCCACTAGAGCAAAAATGTATAAACTAATGCTACCCTATCATGCACATGCTGGATAGCTCAGTGGTTTAGGTTGGGAATTTGATTTTCCACTTTGCCTCCTGGACAGGGGTTGGACTTGATGATCCATAGGGTATCTTCCTGTGCTGCAATTCTATGCTTAATGAGCTGGGAGGGACCCTATGGATCATCTAGTCCAGCCCTTGTCAAGAACGCACAGTGGGGAATCGAACTCTCAACCACTGGCACTGCAGTTAGATACCTAAACCATTGAGCTATCCAGCAGAATACCTATTTGTTAAAAAAATGTGCAGGCAACACATGTATACTTCACAGTGGGGTGGGAGGAAGTGGCAGCTACCATAAAAATACAGTAGAATGTGTTTGAAGAAAATGTGGCATGGTGTTCTAATTTTTCTAGTGGGTGGGTGGAAAAAAAACCTCTGGGTTTTTTTTTCCCCCTATGTGGAACTTAAAGTTAACATGAATGTGAGGTAAAAAATTCTCAAAAATGATTTTTTTTCCCCAATGTGGGGAAAAAAAATCATTTTTGAGAAATTTTGCCTCACATTCATGTTAACTTTATTACATGTTTATAGCTTTGCCCTGGGATGTGGCACAATTTAATGGGATGAACCCATCAAGAAATTAAACATTTTTCAGTCTCATTGATTTCAATGGGAAACGTAAGTACATACTTAAAACTCTCCCACTGAAATCAATGCAAATAATGGTGCTTAACCTTGGCTGAATCATGACTAATATATTTTCTAGAAACTGCTCTGCTGTGTTCTTTTAAAATGTGTCATAAATCTCCCTGCCCTGTACGATCCCAGCAAAATTAATTCCTGTAGTAAAAAAGAGAAAGAAATAAAAATTATGAATAATTACATTTTTATCTGGCTATCATAATTTGGCAAATAAGGCTTGAAAATATCATCATGAGAAGAAAATACAAGTCAACATTCAAAAGCCATTATCATTTTTCCATCCCTCAATTATAATTAGCATTTGCTTTCCACCTGCAACCCCTTATATTTTGTCGATTTCTCCCCAACAAACAGGTATCTTGGCTGACACCTGAGAGACTCCAAGGGGGCAGAGAAATAAGCAAGAGGACACTTATCTTTATTTGAAAGTTTCCTGTTTTGTACTTCTGGATGTTCGGAAGTCTCCAGTGTCAATATATGTTTCTGCTGATAAGATGGAATTTTGTTTACTAGACACTTTTATGGTCAAGTAATAAAAACCTAACTATCAGGAGAGGTGGAGGCACATACATTAAAACAGTTATATGTTGGTTCTTGAATTCAAAAGTGCATTTTATTGTGAAGCAACAAAATGCTAGTCGTGATAACTGGGAGAATGTGTATTGAGACAGGGCCTGTATATCAGCAGGGAACACAAGAAGCTATTATTCTTTGTTACCCAAGTTCTCTGCTCTGTCACATTGGCTGTCTATTATGACCAGTACTTGTATTGGTAATTTGAAGGAGGTGATGCTCTTCATAACAGTCCCTGTAGTCACTCCACGTCTGTTCAGTGTCCCTCCTCTTTGGCCCACCATTCAAATAGCAAGGTGGGCAAAAACAAGACAGAAGAACCTAGAAGTTGTGGTTTTTAATTAATAAGTTTCTCTTTAGAGTGGGATATGATCGGCTCTCTCTGTGACTGCTTTTAAGGGAGTTTATAAACATTCCTGTTCTCTTCAGACTTTCAGAGGCTGTTGCTGTTGGACAGTTTAATTGCCTTATTTTAGCATTAAAGTTTTGTTTTTGTTTTTTATAAATTGTTTATATTGGCTGGAATCCTCTTTGTCCTTGTGGAACATACAGTTACACTGTCATAAATGAGTCAGGCATTGCGCCCAGAAAATGAGGACTGCACAGTTCGATTGCACAATTGGCCACATAATTCCCCTTGTGACCAATTGCACAATATACCCATGGAGGTGCTTTGTGAATAGTATTTCTACTTTGGTATAATTAGAGCTAAGGCTTCTGTAATGGCTTAGAAATGTATTATCGGCAACAACAACAAGACCCCTCATTACCTCAGAGGAGATTTAGGGAGAGCAAGAAGGCTGCAGGGTGAGAGGGTGGATTAACTTCATCAGCTAGCAAAAACAAAATGAAAACAAAACAAAACAAAACAAAGTGAGAGGATGTCTTCTTTTTGACATCCTCTCACAAAGTACACAGTAAATGTGCCAGGCATACTAATTTTCCCCTCTTGGGTCTGTTATTTCCCATTTCTCATAAATATCATCACAATGGGATGACTTCCTCAAATTCTACATCAATACTTCTCACCTGCAGTTCCACCAGTTGAAATATTCTGTCCATGGGAAAAAAATTAATTGGGTTCCATCTGCAATTTTGTCGATTTCTCCCCAACAAACAGGTATCTTGGCTGACACCTGAGTGCTCACTGGAAGGACAGATCCTGAAGCTGAGGCTCCAGTACTTTGGCCATCTAATGAGAAGAAAAGACTCCCTGGAAAAGACCCTGATGTTGGGAAAGTGTGATGGCAAGAGGAGAAGGGGACGACCGAGGATGAGATGGCTGGACAGTGTCTGCGAAGCAACCAACATGAACCTGACACAACTCCGGGAGGCAGTAGAAGACAGGAGGGCCTGGCGTGCTCTGGTCCATGGGGTCACGAAGAGTCGGACACGACTAAACGACTAAACACACACACACATCTGCAATTTTGAATTAAGCATAACAATCAGTTTTTTTAGCAATAAGACAGAGACCATGAGATGTCCAGAAGAATTTGTGTTGGGTCTTTGAGACTCTCATTTAAGTGCATAATTTCTGAACTATCCACAAGAACTTAGTGCACAGTCTGAGGAAGATAAATGATAGTCAAAAGCTCACTGTTTGTTTGCTTGATTTTTAAAAAAGTGGTCTTAATAAAGGTATCATCTGCTCTTGCATGTGTATTGTAAGAATTTGAATGGCTCAGTACTGCCATATAGGTTATCCTGCAGGGAACAAAACAGAACACCTCCCATTTGGTGGAGAAAGCAAGATAAAGAACTCAAAGTCTCCATGTGAAATATTCCAAGAAACACAGCAGGATTGCTCTGTGGGCAACTTCATGCAAGAGAAGCACTGAAGCACCTTTCCTATCTGCTGCTCAGCCGTAGCAGCTAATGAGAAAGTCATCCTATTATCATGAAGTTCATGAGAAATTTTATATGAGAAATACAAGAGGGAAAAGGTAGTTTGTTTGGCATGTTTGCTATCTAGTTTTCTTTTAACAAAATGAGACATCCTGCTGCTATATCTTGCTATACTCATTTTGTCACACTTCCAATACTTTCTTGTCTAAAACAACATATTCTTTTCCTTGTTTAAAGCACTGTATTCAATTCGGTCTGCACCTTACATTCACTAAGAGAAGTCATACAGATCTCAAACCAGTTCCTTGAGATTCAGTCAACATGACTGGGATTGCATCTTCTTGCCACAAAGTCCAAGCTCAACCCAAGGCCCCTGTATATACCAGACCTGGACAACCTACTGAGTGGAGCAAATAACCAGGGCCTCCACCCTAATTCTGTGGCACCACCAAATTCACTCTCATACTGCCAAGATGATGGATGGCCGTGGCAGCGCAAAACTGGGCCACATCCATAAGAACAAAGGGAAATAGACTTGACATCAGAAATGGCACCAGGTTAACACTTCTGTCTGTCAGGACACTCGTGCATCCTTGAGCAAAAGGACATCAAAAACAGGTTCCCATGAGAAATACATAGGCAGGCATCTCATATGCCTCCATTAGGATCAAAGATTTTTTTAAAATCTCACTACTCCCATTAGTCTGCTCATTTAGGCAGATAAGACTGTATTGTTGTTTAGTCCTTTAGTCGTGTCCGACTCTTTGTGACCCCATGGACCAGAGCACGGCAGGCCCTCCTGTCGTCCACTGCCTCCCAGAGTTGGGTCAAATTCATGTTGGTAGCTTTGATGACACTGTCCAACCACCTCGTCCTCTGACGTCCCCTTCTCCTCTTGCCTTCACACTTTCCCAACATCAGGGTCTTTTCCAGGGAGTCTTCTCTTCTCATGAGATGGCTGAAGTATTGGAGCTTCAGCTTCAGGATCTATCCTTCCAGTGAGCACTCAGGGTTGATTTCCTTTAGAATGGATAGGTTTGTTCTCCTTGCAGTCCAGGGGACTCTCAAGAGTCTCCTCCAGCACCACAATTCAAAAGCATCAATTCTTCAGCAGTTAGCCTTCTTTATGGTCCAGCTCTCACTTCCATACAACACTACTGGAAAACCATAGCTTTGACTATGCGGGCATTAGTTGGCAAGGTGATGTCTCTGCTTTTTAAGATGCTGTCGAGGTTTGTCATTGCTTTCCTCCCAAGAAGCAGGCGTCTTTTAATTTTGTGGCTGCTGTCACCATCTGCAGCCCAAGAAAGTGAAATCTGTCACTGCCTCCATATCTCCCCCTTCTATTTGCCAGGAGGTGATGGGACCAGTGGCCATGACCTTAGTTTTTTTGATGTTGAGCTTCAGACCATTTTATGCGCTCTCCTTTTTCACCCTCATTAAGAGGTCCTTTAATTTCTCCTCACTTTCTGCCGTCAGATGTGTATCATTTGCATACCAGAGGTTGTTGATATTTCTTCCAACAATCTTAACCCCAGTTTGGGATTCATCCAGTCCAGCCTTTCACATGATGGATTCTGCATATAAGTTAAATAAGCAGGGAGACAATCAATATACAGCTTTGTCGTAGTCCTTTCCCAATTTTGAACCAATCAGGTGTTCCATATCCAGTTCTAACTGTTGCTTCCTATCCCACATATAGATTTCTCAGGAGATAGATGTGGTCAGGCACTCCCATTTCTTTAAGAACTTGCCATAGTTTGCTGTGGTCCACACAGTCAAAGGCATTTGCGTAGTCAATGAAACAGAAGTAGATGTTTTTCTGGAACTCTCTGGCTTTCTCCATTATCCAGTGCATGTTAGCAATTTGGTCTCTAGTTCCTCTGCCCCTTCGAAATCCAGCTTGTACTTCTGGGAGTTTTCGGTCCACATACTGCTGAAGCCTGCCTTGAAGGATTTTGAGCATAACTTTGCTAGCGTGTGAAATGAGTGCAATTGAACGGTAGTTGGAGCATTCTTTGGCACTGCCCTTCTTTGGCATTGGGATATAGACTGATATTTTCCAATCCTCTGGCCACTGCTGAGTTTTCCAAACTTGCTGGCATATTGAGTGTAGCACCTTAAGAGCATCACCTTTTAAGATTTTAAATAGTTCAACTGGAATGCCATCACCTCCACTGCCCTTGCTATTAGCCATGCTTTCTAAGGCCCACGACTTTGCTCTCCAGGATGTCTGGCTCAAGGTCAGCAACTACACTCGCTGGGTTGTCCCAGTCTGTATTAGCACCCAGTATTTGTTTGTCACCTAGTGTGGGGTAACCCAGTTTGCGGGGATACCCAGAGTGGAACAATAGCTAGAGTGACAGACTAGGACTCAGAGGGCCTTCATTTTATTCCCCAGCTCTGCCATGGAAACTCAGTGGGTGTATGTGTGTGGAACTAGTAAATCTACTTGTTGAATATCTTACCTGCATTGAAAGCCCTATTAGGGTTGCTATTAGTCAAATCTGACCCGATGGCACATAACAACATTGATTTGTTATATGCCCACTGTTTGGACATTCTCACTGTATGTAATTAAAAAAAAACACTTTTGTATCAATTCTGTTCATTCTGGTTACAATTCCTCGCAAGGAGAGTTCAATCAGAGGTTAAACTCTCTCTTCTCCTTGGGCTAGAGAAAAGCAATTTATGATCATATGTGAAGTGACACTTACCTATGCTAGGCTGTCCTTCTCATCTTCCAAGCACTGTTAAATACCAATGTTAAAATAATCAACAGCGGGTGTAGTTTTTGCTTGTGTTCCCCCCCCCACATCATTTTTTCGCATGTCTTCCCCTGCCTTCCTCACAAATGTGAGAATGGTGTTGGCTAAAAGAGGGAACATGCCATATTTCTAATACAAGTGTGGTGCTGTTCAGAAAAGCTTGTGTCAAATAAAACCTGGGGCTACAATGTCTGAATTAAATGAATAACCAAAAAAATCAGTTACGCGAGGCAGTCATGCCATTGCTTAAAGGTTGAGCTAGGCCTGATTGATCATTCATACAGTAAACTATTCTCTTATGATTTTATGTCCGCTTCAGAGCTGTGGCTCTCACATGGGAACTATAAGATGAAAATTGACTCTTACTTTCACCTGCCAAATTGAAAATTACCCTACAATATACTCAGAGAGAGCTACCCATTTCTCCTTCCTCCACCCCAGTATTAATATCTGTTTTCAATACCTGAATTTACAAAAAAATTCTCAGGCACCATACCATTCTGTCTAATTTCAGGGGAGACTGTATCATAGTCTTATGACATAAATAAATAAATAAATAAATAAATAAATAAATAAATAAATAAATAAATAGTTCACAGGCAATGCCAGTATAAATCAGTAGCAGTAGTTCTATATACATCATCAGTAACATTTGCTTTGTAGACACTTTTTCTGACATCTTCATAACTGGAATGCTATGTTCAGGATAATACAGACCAAGAAAGCTATTAGGAGCAGAGTCCTGTTTCTGGCCAGGAGGCCACACCAGACTCACATCCCATCCTTTCTTGTTTGATATTCTTGCATTAATTCTGTGCTAGGTGGATAGCTCAGTGATTTAAGTATTTAGCTGTGGCAGAGGATGGGAGTTTTAGTTCCCACTATGCTTCCAGGGAGAAGAGATAGTCTGTGTGGCCTTGGGCAAGCTGCACAGTCCCAGTACAGCCTCAGAAGAAGGGAACTGTAAGCTAATTCTGTGTATTATTATTATTATTATTATTATTATTATTATTATTATTATTATTATTATTATTATTATTATTATTATTATTATTATTATTATTATTATTATTATTATTATTATTGTTATTGTTATTGTTATTGTTATTGTTATTGTTATTGTTGTTGTTGTTGTTGTTGTCGTTGTCGTTGTCGTTATCGTTATCGTTGCTGTTGCTGTTGCTGTTGCTGTTGCTGTTGCTGTTGTTGTTGTTGTTGTTATTATTATTATTATTATTATTATTATTATTATTATTATTATTATTATTATTATTATTATTATTATTATTATTATTATTATTATTATTATTATTATTATTATTATTATTATTATTATTATTATTATTATTATTATTATGTGGAACAAATCACATTTGCTCCAGTGCAGCAGCATCACAACCCACTAGTTTTTTCTGATCCCATGCTCTGGGCTGAAAGCGCTCCACTAATAGGTCTTGAGGATGAACAGGTGAGAAGGAGAAAAGGGGGCCTGTCCAGACTGCCCATTTTGGGTGTGGAGTGAATCAGGCTATAGAGGGTTTGTTGAGGTGGGGGCACAGAGCTATATGCCATTTGGTGTCCTCCTTCTGTCCCCACAGTAAACAACCCCTTGTTGCCCAATCATTTATCAGTTATATGCTTTCCCCGATCCTTTGCAGAGAGACAGGGAAAGCAGGTCCTCTTTCCCCATGGTACAGGTCCATACAAAGCAAGGTTTACCCAGTTTGTCATGAGTAGGGAGACAGCAGCATCACCAGCCAAGGAGAGCTGCAGCATGAGGGGAGAACATTGGGGTGAAGGTTGTGGATACAGAAGGGAGCTACCCCTTTTCTTCATGCCTTTCTCCTCAGTCGGGATTCCGCTGGGGCTGTGCTGCCTTGTGGGGGCAGAGCCCGAGGAGTCAACATAGCCCCCTTCCCCGCCTTTTCTCTCAGACCTCATGCTGGCAGCTGGACTGACTTTCCTTTTTCTTTCTTTGTTAAAAATGTAAGTGGCATATCGAAATGTCAATGCATCAACCTAGCATGGTTTTAGAATTTCACTGTGTTGGTTAAGGAAATATATAAAGTAAAAGATAGAACTAAAGGAGGGGGTTTCTTCACCCTCCCTTTCAAGGCCAGAATTCACCTAATGCATCATGGGGTTGTTTCCTCAGTTAATGCTGCCCCCGGTGTTATTTTGGTGAAAATACCCATCCATGAAGGCTAAACAAAGAGCTTAATGAATCATGCCAAAAAGAATGCATGCCCTAGCCCTGTGCCAGTTTGATGCGGAGCAACTCTTACAAGGGAAGGATGGATTGTTCTATGTAGAAAAACAAGGACTTTTCTTTCATGCCAAAGCGGATTCCATATACCACAACGACCACCAGGGTTCCATATACCACAACGATATGGCAGTATGGACAGGCTCAGGATGTTGGAATGTGTGCATAGTCTTTCAATTATGTTGAAAAGAAACTGGCACCCCCAAGTGACTGGAGTGGTAACTGCAGTTTTCTTGAATCACATATTGTTTTGATTGGGATCTCCAAAGCACAGTGCCTCATGTCAGTCATGCTTGGAGTGGCTCATGTGGCTGCTGTATTCTAGCTATGACAGAGAAGTATATTTCAGATATGTGATTAAAATGGTCCAAAATATTATGAAACAAGAAGCACACACCTCACTTCTCCTAAACTGTCCTTCCTTCCTTCCTTCCTTCCTTCCTTCCTTCCTTCCTTCCTTCCTTCCTTCCTTCCTTCCTTCCTTCCTTCCTTCCTTCCTTCCTTCCTTCCTTCCTTCCTTCCTTCCTTCACACTCTTCATCAAAAACTGGAAAATAGTCAAATAAATAAAATATAAATTATTTGTTTATTTTATTAGATTTATACCCCGCCCACCTAGACCAAAGGTCTACTCTGGGCAGCATCCGTACATATCAGCACAAGGAACTGTTTTAAACCAACTAAAACCAGTCACATTTCATAGCCAGGCAACAATAACAGTTTTTATTTATGATAAAATATCCAATCCACCTGTCTAGGTATTGTTACATAACAGCACTGATGTTACCTGTCTGTCATGGGTTTGGAGGGAAAGTTCCATCCTATGGGGAGTGGAAGGCGGGACATCAGGAGGAGGGGCTGTACTGTATAAATATGTGATGCCTGTGTGGTGAGAGAGAGATGCTGAGACAGACACTGTGAGACACTGGGTTGTGACGAAGCAGCAGCTGGGAAGAAGAAGCTGTTGTGGAAGTCTGTGTGTCAGACAGGGTACTTCTGTGTGTCAGAGTACCAACCTGATAGGTTCAGGTGTCTGTTGGTTAGCCAGAACTGATAGGTTCAGGGTCTGTGCTTTAAGTTAAAGGTTCTGGGTGAACCAAACTGTATGCTTGTATGAGTGAGAATAAGCCACGTTACTTTATCCTATTCACCTGATTGTTTATTTTCCCTGTGTGTATTTAAAATAAACCTTATTCTTTTTATTGTTTAAAAATCCATCCCTGGTCTGTGTGACTTCTTAAAGGGAATGGTTGGTGGCAGCTTAGTGTAACTGTGTGACAGATCCCAGTAGGTCTGGGTTTGTCACATTGATTGGTGTCCAGCGTGTGGGATACGACTGGTCCAGTTGTCCAGTGGTCCAGCAAAGCCTTGGCAGGTGTGCCCAGAGCAAGGGGGGTCTAGTCAGGGACAGTCTGAGGCGCGTAGGTAATCTTCTAGGTGTACCTCACGGGGAGGTGCGCTAGTAGAAGAACGTGCCAACTGGGGAGACTTAGATTAAGGTGCTCTGAGGCAGCCTAGTTTTGGCGGGAAAACGCTGAGGCAAAACTGCGTAGCAACAGCGAGCTAGCTTGCCAGCTGAGAGGCCCAGCAGAGGGGGGTAGGCTCTGACTCGATACTGTTGCAATTTAAGTGCTGAAGAACAGCAGCAATCTCTAGGGAGAGCTGGTTC
Source organism: Pogona vitticeps (assembly GCF_051106095.1). Lineage (NCBI taxonomy): Eukaryota > Metazoa > Chordata > Lepidosauria > Squamata > Agamidae > Pogona > Pogona vitticeps. Next base: position 98,099,457 of record NC_135786.1, read on the forward strand.
TGAGGCAAAAAGGAAAAAAGTGGTCGTTTTATTTTGAGGCTTGACTTTTTAAAGCAGCCTGTTCTGAGGGGGGGTATGCCCTTGACTCGAAGCCAGATGGCAGAAATGAGTGAAGTGAAAGACCCCCAGATTGACCAAGGTTCTGAGGATGAATTTGGCTCAGTGCAGGGTGACAGCACAGGAGAGCAGAACCCAGAACTCAGAAAAATACTCCTAGCCCAACAGCATGAACTGAGGGTGAGGGAAATGGAGGAAAGATTAGAGAGAGAAAGAAGGGAGGAAAGGGAAAGGCAATTTGAAATGGAGCAAAGGGAAAGAGAGAAACAAAGGCAATTTGAATTAGAGAGAGAGAGAGAGAGAATGGAGAGGGAGGAAAGATTGGAGAGAGAGAGAATGGCGTTTGAATTAAGAAAACTGGAACTGATGAACCAGAACAATAATAACAATAGGGATTCTGAGGGAGGCCAATTGTCTAAGGCTGACCTGAAGAAATTCCCTGTGTACCACAAGGGAGATTGTCCTGAGGTGTTCTTTTCCTTAGTGGAAAGAGCGTTTGTGGACTTCTCAGTGAGGGAAACTGAGAAGATGACCATCATGCGATCTTTAATCAGTGGTAGCCTGGCTGAGGTTTATGCCGAGATGCCTGAGGAACTGATGAAAGATTTTGCAGAGTTTAAAAAACTGGTGTTTGCCAGACATGGGATAAATGCAGAGCAGCTGAGACAAAGATTCAGGTCCCTCACAAAAAAACCAGAACAGACTTTTACCCAAGTGGGGGCCCAATTGGTGAGGCTGCTTGAGAAATGGCTATCGCAGGAGGGAGTAGAGACCTATGAGCAGCTTAAAGACTTGATAGCCCTGGAACAGTTCTATTCAGTCCTGCATGGGGAATTGAAATTCCAGGTGAGGGAAAGGAAACCGAAATCTGTGGCAGCAGCCGCAGAGATCGCAGATTTTATTTCCCAAATAAGAAAGCCCTTGGGTGAGGGGAAATCTGTGGGTAAACCCAAAGAAACCTACAGCAAGTACTCTCAGGGACCAGGGAAAAGCCAGCAAGGGGGAGGGGCCCATGGTGAAGGGAAGCCCTCAGACATGAAACTAAGACCTCAGATTTTGGAGGGAAAACCAAAACAAGATGAGAGAGAATCAAAATACACCAGAAAATGTTATTTCTGTCAGGGAAAGGGTCATCTAATCTCAGAGTGTGAGAAATTAAAGCAGCTAAAAGGAATGGTGCCTCAGAATGCTAGTGGGACCAAGCCAAAAGCTGTGTTCTGTGTCCAGAAAGAGCAAAGCTCAGTGTCACTGAGGGAGCCTGTTGCCATGACTACTCAGTCTGGAACAGCTACCTCTGTTGATCAGGCTGAGGAAAATGGTCCTCTTATAGAAGTAAAGCGCTGCTTGCTGGTGAAAACAGATTCTCAGTTGTTTGAGACAGCCGGGGTGGACGTAGGAATACTTGACCGTCAGTATAGGGGGCTGCGGGACACTTGTTCCCAGGTAACCCTGTGCCATCCAGATATTATTCCTAGGGAGTTTATAATCCCAAATGAGAGCATGAAGGTGGCAGGGATTGAGGGGCAGATAATCTCACTGCCAGTCGCGGAGGTACCTGTCAACTTTCAAGGCTGGAGGGGAGTTTGGCGGCTAGCGATTTCATCGACTCTGCCAGCAGCCGTGCTCGTGGGAAATGACCTGGCTGAACATGTGAAAAGGGTGCTAGTGATTACACGCTCACAAGCCACCACGGGGACAGTTCAGGGGGGTAATGATGAGCCAGAGACGGAAGCAGAGGGGAGTTCAGAAGCTGTGGTGGAAACCTTAACCACAGACAGCAGATTTGGACAGGAGCAAAAGGCAGACGCCACTCTCCAAAAGTGTTTTGAACAGGTGACTGACGCCCAGCTAACACCTGAAACCCCAGTGAGATTTCTGGAGAAAAAGGGGATTTTATATAGAGAGACCCTGAGGAATATCTCAAAAGGGGGAGATGGGATCAGAAGTCAGCTGGTGGTACCTGAAAAGTATCGCCCCATGATCTTACAAAGGGGGCACTCTGACATGTTTGCTGCGCACTTAGGAGTGAACAAAACACAGCAGAGAATCACACAGAATTTCTACTGGCCTGACATAGGGAAGCAGATCAGGGAGTTCTGTAAACAATGTGATGTGTGTCAAAGGCAGGGGAATAACCGCGACAGGACCAAAGCAAAGTTGTGCCCTTTGCCTGTGATTGACACTCCGTTCAAATGCATAGGGGTGGATATTGTGGGACCTTTGCCCAAGGCCACAAAGAGGGGGAACAGGTTCATTCTAACAATTGTGGACCATGCCACAAGGTATCCTGAAGCCATACCCTTGACTAACATTGAAACTAACACAGTGGCCGATGCTTTGGTGGGGTATATGTCCAGGATGGGATTTGCCTCAGAGATAATCACAGATTTGGGCGCATCGTTCACATCAAAGCTTATGAAACGCTTATGGCAGATCTGTGGAATTAAGCACAAGGAAACCACTGCTTATCATCCTGAAAGCAATGGGTTAACTGAGAAGTTCAATGGGACTCTAATGCGCATGATTAGGGCTTACTTGGCAGAGAATCCAAACAATTGGGACCAGAAGCTGCAATCCCTTTTGTTTGCTTATCGATCAGTGCCACAAGCCAGTACCGGGTTCAGTCCATTTGAACTTTTATTTGGGAGAAGGGTGAAAGGGCCTCTTGATTTGATCAAACAAAATTGGGAGCAGATCACCCAGGATGACCCACAAGACGTTGTGACATACATAGACACCTTGATGAATGACCTAAGGAGAAATCTAGAGCTGGCAGCAGAAAACCTGCAAGCTCAGAAGGTCAGACAGAAAACATGGTATGACCACAAAGCTAGAGAGAGGCACTTTGACCCAGGGGAGGAAGTGCTTTGGCTTAGGCCCTGCAGAGAGAATAAACTGCAGCTCAAATGGGCAGGACCATATAGGGTCATTTCCAAGATGTCAGACCTGAACTACCTAATAGAGCAGGAGGAGAACCAGGCAAGGAGGGTGGTTCATGTGAATGCCCTAAAACCCTACTACAGAGGGGAACAGAGGGTTTTATTCGCGATAAAAGCAGCTGAGAGTGAGGAAGCTGAATTACCCTTCTGGGAGGGTAGAGGGGAAGTAAAATACAACCCAGAGGAGGTAAAGATCAGTCCTGCACTCACCCAAGACCAGCAGCAAGAACTAAAAATGCTGCTTAGTAAATATCAACAGGTGTTTTCCAACAAGCCGGGGATAGTGAAGGGAGTGATGCATCGGATCCACACAGGGGATGCACCCCCGCAGGCAGTATCCCCATACCGAGTAACGGGACCCTATAGGGACAAGGTGCGGAAGGAGCTGGACGAGATGCTGAGGGAGAACATAATCGTCCCCTCTTCTAGTCCTTGGTCCTCTCCGATAGTCCTTGTGGACAAGCCTGATGGGAGCATTAGGTTTTGTGTTGATTACAGGAAATTAAACCGTGTAACCACTCCTGATGCCTACCCAATGCCCAGGCTAGACAACCTGATTGAAACCATAGGGGGTTGTCGGTTCATCTCATCATTGGACCTGGTAAAGGGATATTGGCAATTAAGAATTGATCCCAGGGATCAAGAAAAGACTGCCTTTTGCAGCCCTTTTGGTCTCTATGAGTTTCGAGTCCTGAGCTTTGGTCTCAGAAATGCACCAGCCACATTCCAAAGGCTGATGGACCAGACCTTGGCAGGGCTCAGTGACTTTACAGTGGCCTACATTGACGACATAGGGATCTTCAGTAATACCTGGGAAGATCACCTGTTACACCTGGAGTTAGTGCTGCAGAGGTTAAGTGCAGCAGGGCTAACAGTAAAGGCCAGCAAGTGTCAGCTGGGTAGCCCAGAAATAAAATACTTGGGTCACATGGTAGGGGGAGGAGTGATAAAACCCCTGAAGGCCAAAATAGAAGCTGTTCGTGATTGGCCTAGACCCAACACCAAGAAAAAAGTCAAATCATTTCTTGGGTTGGTGGGCTACTACAGAAAGTTCATCCCGAGGTTTAGCGAGATTGCGGCTCCGCTGACCGATCTGACGAGGAAGAAGGCTGATGACCGCATCCCGTGGACCAGCGACTGTGAGGCGGCGTTCCAGAGGTTGAAGGAGGCGTTAATCAACTATCCTGTCCTGCGTGCTCCAGACTTCGACCGGGAGTTCATCATCTACACCGATGCGTCTAACAGCGGGGTAGGAGCAGTTCTGTGCCAGGAGGATGAGAATGGTGACCAGCATCCAGTGTCCTACCTGAGTAGGAAACTTCAAAAAGGTGAGAGACATTTGGCAACCGTGGAGAAGGAGTGTTTGGCCATAGTCTACGCGATCCAGAAGGCCAAGCCTTACATCTGGGGAAGACATTTTATTCTGTGTACTGACCATTCACCATTGCAATGGTTAAAGACAATGAAAACCCACAATAGCAAACTTATGAGGTGGGCTTTAAACCTACAGGACTATGACTTTGAAGTGAAGGTGGTCAGAGGGTCAGTGAACTGTGTTGCTGACGCCTTATCAAGAAGACCTGAAGAATGAAGACGGCGAAAGAACATGGACTATGTGTATATAATGATGACAAAAGGTTAAATGTACCTGTTTTTCTGAATTTGGTTTGTATGAATAAAGGTAAATTGATGTAATGTATAAGGTAAATGTTTAAATGCCTATTTGCTATGGTTAACTTAGAATGTAAGTATGAGTAAGTATAATATGGTATGTATAACTGTTGTTGTGTATTTTACCCAGGTTGTTTTTTTGGTGAAAAGCACCTTAGCTTTCCCCCTACAAAACAACTTATAAAGAGGGGAGGTGTTACATAACAGCACTGATGTTACCTGTCTGTCATGGGTTTGGAGGGAAAGTTCCATCCTATGGGGAGTGGAAGGCGGGACATCAGGAGGAGGGGCTGTACTGTATAAATATGTGATGCCTGTGTGGTGAGAGAGAGATGCTGAGACAGACACTGTGAGACACTGGGTTGTGACGAAGCAGCAGCTGGGGAAGAAGAAGCTGTTGTGGAAGTCTGTGTGTCAGACAGGGTACTTCTGTGTGTCAGAGTACCAACCTGATAGGTTCAGGTGTCTGTTGGTTAGCCAGAACTGATAGGTTCAGGGTCTGTGCTTTAAGTTAAAGGTTCTGGGTGAACCAAACTGTATGCTTGTATGAGTGAGAATAAGCCACGTTACTTTATCCTATTCACCTGATTGTTTATTTTCCCTGTGTGTATTTAAAATAAACCTTATTCTTTTTATTGTTTAAAAATCCATCCCTGGTCTGTGTGACTTCTTAAAGGGAATGGTTGGTGGCAGCTTAGTGTAACTGTGTGACAGATCCCAGTAGGTCTGGGTTTGTCACAGGTATGGTCTATTAAAATCCTATATAGTCTAAAGTGACTTAACTAGCCTGAAAGCATGGGTGATTGCAGCAAACGTCACTAAGAATATTTCTGCATTATGCCTGAAGTGTCAAAGAAGTCAGAGTTGGCACCATATAATTGAAAGCCAAGTTTCTTTGAATAGTGCAAGTAATGGGATTAGACAATGGAATTAGATAAAGTAAAGCCTTGGCTTCCTCAATCTTAAGACTAAATGTTGCAGGTTTGAAATATTCCTAAAATAGACAATGTGGAAGCCTACTTATTTTAAGCAGGTTCTTTCCTGTACCAGGTTCTTGCTTTGGTACATACATAGAGAAGGGCACGCACACACACACTCTCATACACACACAGTAGTTTCCCCACTCACATTACAATATTCATTTCTGACATTTTCTTTGAAGTGATTAGGTATAAGAATAGCACAGCCAAAAGGGAAAATCTTTGATCCCTAAGAAGAAACTTATGAGGAAGTTTAAATGCAATCATTTGTCTGTACTGTAATATGTGCTACAGACAGAACAAATGTGATGGGGGGGGGGGGAGAGAAAACAAATTAGCAACATACTGTGATTGTGGATAAGTTTGTATCAGTAATGGCTCAATCACACCTGGCAAAAGAACCCCAGTTATACCAATTTGGCCATTTTTAAAAGATAATTTCTTAAATTTCTTAACACATGATGCACGGTCAAGATCAACTCATTGTCTCAGCCGGCGGTTTCGTTCCGATTTATTTTCCCCTTGATGACGGTGGTTTTAAATTGTTCTGATGATGTATCGATTCATTCCTTATCAGAATGAATGTGTGCACATTCCTATTGATTCTTTTCCCATCCTCGGTCCTTGGGGAAGGTGGCCCCCATGATTGCCACGTGGCTGCCCCATGAGTTTTTTAATATATATATTGATGAACTGAGGTCTATTACAGGGAGAATCTTGACACAGATGGACTTCCATGTAACTTTTATCTTGTTTACTGCTTGAGGCCTCAACTGGCCTACTGTATGCCAAATGGCACAGTCTTACAGGCAGGGACCATGATGGGCAATGCATTACTTCCAGAATCACAGGCACTACAGATCAGACATTTCTAAACAGGAATCCCTTCTTGCGATGTTAATGTATCAGTTAGGGTTTTTAAAAAAATAATAAAATAATAGCGCTGTCTCAGGAAACATAAGAGAAAATCAGTCAATTCCATGGTGTAGCTGACAATAATGTTTCAAATAGCAAGAAATGAATCAATATAGTTAAAACCAATAGGAACATTCTAATTGGTATATATACCATGTGACTCAGAAAATAAATGTATCAATACAACAGAGGTATGGAAAGAATTGGTATAATTGCGGTTCTTATGCCGGGTGTAATTAGGCCCTAACTCAGCTGAATTCCGAACCATGCCATCTGGCACAGTAACAAGGATATTGAGTTCCGCATACACTTGTTTCTCAGTATTCTGAAAGGTTCTCAGGATGTTTTCAGAAACAAAATGCTACATTGCCCTCCGGCAAATCACAGAAACAATGCTATATTTAGAAGGAAGAAATATTTCAAACTATTTCAGTTCTAAATATTCAGCTGGCTAGAATACCTTGGCTGCTGAGTTAAGGGATGGGATTTGAGTCTGCACTTAGAGAGAGAGAGAGAGAGAGAGAGAGAGAGCTGGGGCTGTTGGCTTTGTCTTGCCACCTGTACCCCTGTTGCTGAGCTTTGAATTTCTGGTTTTTTAAAAAAATCTTTTTGTTACACAACAGAAATACAGAGACTCGCAGAAGAGAATAGCTACAAGTTTCTCAGAGTCTAACCCTTTCTCATTAACTGACACCTAAACCCTCAATAACTCACTCTGAGATTTTTGTAGGAGAAAGAATAAAAAGCATTTCTTTACTAACTGTTGCTTGGAATTACAGACTTGTGTATATTGCTGTCCAGACTTGCAAAGGAGGGAGCACTTTCTCCTTCACTATGGCTTCCTTTAAAAAAAAACTAGGGATACCATTATATCAAAATAGCAGATAGGAAAAAAACAGGTTGGTTTCCAGCTTATCACAGGTGCATGCACGTGCGCGCGCACACACACACGGGGGGGGGACCTGGTAAAGGAGAGGGAACTGACAAGGGGCTGGTGAAAGAGAAGGCACACTAGTGGGTGGTGAGAGTGGCAAAGCCCACAGACATAATTTACATTAACAGAGGTGCTCTCACATACCAAGACAATTCAAACTAAACTGATTTCACAAGCAAGTTAAAATAAATGACCCACTTGCCACCCAGTAAAATATCTCACTTTCCAACCAAAAAAACACATTTCCTGGGGGGGGGGGGAATCTGATTTTCCATGTGCATAAAGTTTACCCTGAATAGGGTAAACATCGCATTGTGATGATCGGTAAGGTTTCGCTTACCGATCTTCGCATTGCGATGTTTTGGAACAGCTGATTAGCTGTTCCAAAATGGCCGCCGGAAGAAGAAAATGGCCACCTGCAACATTTTCGCGCTGATTCCTCGCTTACCGAGGCGGTGAAAATGGCGGCCGGGTTGAGGATTCCCACTTAGCGGTGAGTTTTGTCCCCATAGGAACGCGTTAAACGGAGTTTAATGCGTTCCTATGTGGTTCCCCCCCCGCATAGCGACATTTCCAGATAGCGACATTTTTCCTGGAACGGATTAACGTCGCTATGCGGGGCACCACTGTACTGTTTATGCAGCCAGATTAAAATTATGTGTTTAACTCTCACCGGCTCCATGTGGATCAAAGTTCTGAAGAAGTGCCTGTACGATTCCAGTGTTATGGACTTAATAAGTGATGGAGAAAGTTTAAAAAGCAATAGAAAAGTCTCCCTGTTTTGTATGGTAGTTGACCAGGCTAAGAAATTTGCCTACGTGAGACATAACATCAAATTGAACCGTGACTCCCACAAACTCAGGCGAGTTATTCTGGCTTGGCTGTGGGAATCAGTTCAGGAAGAAAAGTAAATTAGACCCAAAGCCAATGAATATATTTTCAAAGTTTAGCCTCAGCGCAGTCTAACTCTGCCAGAGATCTGGAAGTTAATGTCTTTTAATTAGAGAGGAGACTGCAGGTCAGGACCCAGTTCCTCCCGTTATAGAAATCATCAGCCTCTGTTATGTAGACATAGCACTGGGCAGTAATCTAACTGGGAGGTACGGTAATCTAAATTGATCATACAAAGAGGTATTTACTAAATTATGTTTGCCCAGAACAAGGAATAGGTTAGGGAGATAAAGAGTGTTACGAAAGCATGAAGTTTTTATCTTAGCTCTAAACCAATGAGCTTTAACTTACAAAGGAGGCTAGGCATACAAAATAGGGAGTAATAAAGAAATAACTCACCATAAGTTTTTATGGGTTTCATCAGAGAAGACTCTCTGTGGTATTAACTAGAGATGGGTACGAATTAAAATGAAATCACAATTTTTTTTAAATTGCCAATTCATTGATTCATATTTCTATGAATCAATGCCCCCAATGAATAAGAATCAATGAATTTTTGATTCATTGGTTTGTTTGGCTATAAAACAGTCCCCAGGCACACCAAAACTGCAGAGAAGCTTCCTCTGACTCTCCTCTACCATTCCTCCAAGTTTGTTGAAGATTGGGTTTCCTGAAGCAAGCACTTTCCAGATGAGACTCACTATGTGGGTCTATAACTTGGATGTTTGAAACCCAATCTTCTCTAAACATGGAAGGATTGTGGAGGAGAGTCATGGGAAGTTTCTCTGCGATTTTGGTGTCTCTAGGTGCCTGGGGGGGGGGACTTTCCTGGAGGCCTTTTTGTGGGTGCATAACTCAGAAGTTCAAAACCCAATCTTCACCAAACTTGCAGGGTTTGCATAGGAGAGTCAGGGGAAGCTTTCTTGTAAATTTGGTGTCTTCAGGTGCTTGAGGAGCCATTTTATAGGCTTTTAAATTCAAAAACATATTGATGAATCAATTCTTCAGAAAAAAATAAATCATGAATTTGAATCATGAATCAAAGCAAATCACCATTTTTCTGATTCATGTCCATCTCTTGTCTTAACACATGTCTACCCTATCCCACTTCCATACTATTTTATGAACCAGTCGCCTCTCTAATATCCAAATTAACTGCATTTCAAACTTTACTTTCTGGTGAAAGAGCAGAATACCAAATTTCCTCCTAAATTATTTATCCCTATATAATGTGCCATTAAGCTTGCAGAAAATGCCCTTTGCCACTGTGAAATAGGTTTAAAAATGATCTGACAAGAGACAGCTTGATTCTAGACTGCAACTCCAGTAATGATCTCTCACTGTTTTTTTTTTTTATTTTAAAAGCCACAAAGCAAAGTACCTTTTGTAAAGTGGATGACAGGCTTCTGTAATTGGTTACGCTTCCCCCCACCACACACACACACACACACACACACAGTCAAAAGTGAGGGGAAATGTTCAAATAAAAGAGGCTGGTTGACCGCATTAGAAAATCCAAGCTATTAAAATAAAGACAGCCTGCTGGGAAATGTGAAAGTTGGGACACTGCTTGCATTTTCAGATGCTGTTTTCAATTTTATCAACACCATAATAAATCCAAAGGTGTTCATCTAAGACTGAGTCCCCCCCCACACACACACAATGAACAAGGCTACTTCAAACAATAGAGCTTTCATATGGGTGCTTTGCAAAACTGCCCCTGGGAAGGGGGAAAAATCTGTTCCTTAGAGTAGTTATTTCACTAAGCTTGGGCAGATTTCTTGTTGCTTTTCTCTCACGACAACCTGGGTCGTGGTGCAGTGGTTAAACTGCTGTACTGCAGCTAAAACTGTGCTCACGACCTGGGGTTCAAATCCCAGGTAGCCGGCTCAAGGTTGACTTAGCCTTCTATCCTTCCGAGGTCTCTGGATGCCGTTCTGTCCCTTCAGCACTGCCTGGAGACTGTACTGGAATGGATGCAGTCAAATGGGTTGAGGCTGAACCCGGACAAGATGGAGGTCCTGAGGGTGGGTGGTCCTTCCGTCAGTGGTATAGGTAACTCCCTTTCTTTCGGGGGGACAACCCTTGCCGCAAAGAATGAGGTCCGCAGCTTGGGGGTACATCTGGACCCGGCGCTTACCATGGAAACCCGGGCCTTCTCGGCGGTGGCCCCTCGGCTGTGGAATGCCATTCCGACAGAAATTCGGCTGGCACCCTCGCTGGGTGCTTTTAAAAGCCAGTTAAAAACTTGGCTATTTAAGCACGCCTTCCCTCCAGTCAGCTAAGTCTTTTCTCTCTCTCTCTCTCTCTCTTCTTTTCTTATTCTATCCCATTTTGGTACTTCTTTCTTAAATTAATTGTCTTAATATTGCAATTGTATTTATATGATTATATATTTTTATATTGATTTATTTTATGTTGTAAGCCGCCCCGAGTAGACATGGTCTAGAAGGGCGGGGTATAAATAAATAAATAAATAAATAAATAAATAAATAAATAAATAAATAAATAAATAAATAAATAAATAAATAAATAAAATGAGTACCCAGCTTGCTGGGGGGGGGGAATGTGTAGCCTGCATAATTAAATTGTAAACCGCCCAGACAGTGCTTGAAGCGCTACGGGGCGGTATATAAGCAGCACGCTTTGCTTTTTTTGGGTGATTGGATATTGTTCCCAACAGAAATACTGAATATTTTGGAAATGAGTGTGGGAGACAGACTCCCCCAGCTTAAAAATGTTCTATGTGGTGAACATTATTCTCTGCCATATTTCACCTTGGTTCACAGTGTTCAGTGCCACATGTCACCTGCCAGAGCCTGCCTTCTTTTTCTACACTTTCACCAGCTCACCATAGTTTTGAGGAAGCAGCAGATGAGTCTGTAGCTAGAAGATCCTGTGATCTTTTTGTGTATAATACTTTGTGTATAATAATTGTATTCCTGCATTGAGCAGGCGGTTCAACTTGATGGCCTTGTAGGTCCCTTCCAACTTCACTTTTCTATGATTTCTACAGGTGTCATTTTTTTTTTTTTGCAAAATTCTTGGTGAGAAAGGCTATGTCCCAAGCATGAGAATGAGACAAGGAGGGTTCTTTTGTTTTGACCAAGGCTTCTGCATTTTGCACAAAATAACTTTGTGCAAAACTCTTCTCTTTTTCTTTGTTAAGCAAACAGGAAGCACAGAAGGATTGGCTGACTGATCATTACAACCCAGCCAATGTTTTCATTGTTAAATAGATCATGGCAGAAAGCAGCAGACATCATAACTGTGTGCGACTGAGAAAAACCATTCCTCTAAATGCAAAAACTTATCATTACAGAAAGTATTTTGTTATCTCAGAGACCAAAAGAAGAAAATGTGGTTTCTCATTCTTGCTAATGAGAAAGAGACAACTGAGAATTTATCTCCTTACTTTATGATAAGCTGTTCCTATCTATATTAATTCTAGTTTCCCATGCCAAATTCCTATCAGTGTGAACTACATCCCTACTGCATACTGAATTGTTCCTGCTATCCTCATTAGGAGAGTTTGGACAACATATGAGATGAGATGCCTCCAGTGAACTGTACCTGTGCATCCATGTGGTGGTGGCACATTGGAGGTAGAAACAGAAAGTAATGAGGTGGAGAAAGAGAGAGAGAGAGAGAGAGAGAGAGAGAGAGAAAGAGAGAGAGAGAGATTGTTTCAATGTGTTTTGGACCATTTCATCTATGAAACTGAGTGAGTATATATGGCATATGTTTAACTGAGAAAGGTTTTAAAGAAGATATTTTAAATATAGGTAAGTTATCTCACACATTGTTCATGAGGGTAACCTACTGTAGATAAAATAATTAAAATACAATTAAAATTGCTATCAGGACCCACAGTTGATGTTATTTCAATTAAAAGCCTTCTGGAACAAGAAGGTTTTGACCTGGCACCGAAATGTCATCAACGTCGGTGCGAGACGAATCTCAGTCAGGAGGGCATTCCATAGTCTGGGGGCAGCTGCCGAGAAGGCCCTTTGTCTACAAGCCATCCCTCTTACCTCCTTGAGGGATGGCTCTTTCAAAAGGGCCCCCTAGCTAGATCTTAACTGCTGGGTAGGCTCATATGGAAGGAGGTGGTCCTTCAGGGATCCAGGGCCCAAGCCGTTTAGGGCTTTATATGTCAAAACAAGCACTTTGAATTGGCCCCGGGCAGCAACTGGTAACCAATGTAACTTAAACAGAATCGGCTTGATGTGTTCTCTAGCAGCCCCACCACTCACCAGATGCACAGCTCGATTCTGGACCAGTTGCAGTCACCGGACCATCTTCAAAGGCAGCCCCACGTAGAGCGCATACATACCACATAGAGGTAGCCCACACGTCACTCCTGTCAGTCATTGTAGAGCTCTAGTGCAGGGGCCTATGACAGGACAGGAGGGGCGGAGTCAACAGAACTGGAGGAGACAGAGAGTCAGTTAGGGAGAAGATTGTAAAGTGTTTAAACAAGAAATTGGAAAGTTGGTGTGTTAGAGAATATAAAAGAGTTAAAAGTAATAAGAAATACATAGACACTCAGAAAATATTGAGACCTTGATTAAAGTGAATGAATGCAAGCAAGCTTACATGTAATCAAATCCACATTTATTGAATGAATAATAAAAAAACATCAATGATTTTGCTTCTATGATTTACCTACCAAACCATAAATAAACCTTGCTGTATTTGGCAGCAATAGTCTGATGCTCATATTTGGTACTGTGAGGGTAATATACTCTGGTGGCAGCGGAAAAGGGTGAAAAGAACAAGTTGTGTCCGAAGGTGAACCTGTGTGAGTGGGACAACAAACAGGGGACACTTGGGATGTGCGACAAAAGTGATAATTTAGCAGTGCTGTCCACAGGTGGAGGCAGGAACATTGTGCTAGATGACAATGAGAGCAGACACATGTGTTGCTTTCCTTTTACACAATAACTTAATTGCCCATGCTGACTAGGCAGGCTTTGAACAATTTATTGGCTCATGAAGAAACAATTTTTAATCGTCCTAAAATTTTCTCACTCACAATTTCACTGCAGCTTCTTTGGAACCCCATCCATACTCTTGTCCCACATTTCTCCTATGAAATGGATATTGTAATCAAGAATTACACACCAAGTGAAATTGTTTTGTATCCCTTTCTACCACATTATCCCTGAATCCAGCTTGGTGTGCTTCCTCTCTGCTTGTGCTTAACTTTCTTTCATCCTGCAGGAATTTACCTTGCTTTGTAAGGATGTAATGAATACTTACAGATGTTCTTGTCTTCAACAGAAAAGAGTCAAGAATTTGTTAGTTTCCAAAAGTTTTGTTTTTCTGTTGCTTTGTTTATTATCCTTCTTGATCATTGTTATTCTCTTTGCCAGCAGAAACATTCACAAGGAAAAAAATATGATTCTTCCGTGCAAAAAAAGGAGAGCATATTTTGTGCAATATTATTGCAAACATGTTCCAGAATGCAAAAAGTGTGCAAAATTCCTCATAGTCTTATCTAGAATTTTTCATTCTCACCCACAAGAATGAAATATGTGAAGATTTAAATATTTACAGTGGTGCCCCACTTGACGACTATAATCAGTTTCGTTAAAATTGCTGTAAAGCGAAATCGTTGTCAAGCAAAAGTAAAAAAACCCATTGGAATGCATTAAAAACCGGTTAATGCATTCCAATGGGTGAAATACCTCATCGTCCAGTGAAGATCCTCCATGGGGAAGCCATTTTCAATCGCTGTCTTCCGGAAATAGGTCCGGAAAACAGTGTGAGGCCATTTTGAAAACCCAACTATCAGCTGTAAAGATCGCCATCAAGCGAAAAATTGGTTCCCAAAGCAGGGAACTATTCAACATAAAGCGAAAATCACCCATAGAAACGTCATTTTGCAATCGCTATAGCGATCGTAAAAATGTAATCATAAAACGATTTCGTCGTCTAATGGCGTTGTCAAGCGGAGTACCACTATATTTTGTTGGGGAGCTATGAAGTCCACATTCTGGCTTTTGTTCCTGATGCTGAACTACATAAAGTGTGCTGCTTATAGACTGCCTTATAGCGCTTACAGCACTCTCTGGGCAGTTTACAATTTAATTATGAAAGCTACACATCCCCACCCCACACCCTAACCCAGCAAGCTGGGTAAATAAGTTCATTAACATTAAATATGTTTATAGAAATACGTTAAAAGATGTTGGTTGGTTTGACATTTTCAGAGTAAAATCTACATTTTCTGTTGCTGACTCTTAAGCTTGTTAACATCATCTATGAAAGATTAATGCGGGTTTTAGTGTGTAATACTGCTCTTTGATTTTTTAAAAAGAGAAAAAAGGACTTGCCCACATTCAATAATGGCAACTTTGCAGTGGTTCCAATTACATTCTGAAGATGACAGTTATGTGGAATGAACCGAGAGCAATGTCCCTTTAATTAGGCAGCATGTCTTAGGTTCACACACTTGTCTTTTATGTCATTCCCAGGGGAGCGGGCCTGGATTTGTTGAATTAGTCATGAAAAAGATTCAATATCTTTATTGCTGCAAATTAAGCATATTTTCTGACATATACTGGCATAGTGGTGGCAGATCTTGTCAGATAGCAGAACAAAATGTTAGAATATACATTTCAAAGAGCTTCCAGGTAGAGTATTCAGATCTCCAGTTGTATGCTGTCTCTAAAGAAAATATTCTTTTGCTGTGGATTGTCTGCTGGCATATTGATTTATTGCAGTGTTGGATAAAACTATACAATAAGGTCCATGAAGAAAGTGTTGACTTTCCATTAAAATTCTGACAGGGCTGAAGGCACTGGAATTTGTGAATCACGACTATAAATAAAATTTGTAAACATTCTAAAAATCTTTGATTTTTTTTTTAAAAAAGTACCTGTGTGCTACCTCTCTTGCCAAAGGAAGTCAAGCACAAACTGCAGTGTGAGAAAAAACATACAATGGATGCAGGGCCATTCTGTCCAATGGTTAGACTTTAAAATCTTGTTGATATGATACTACTGCCTCTAGCGAGAATGTGTGTTCACTCCCTGACCCAGTCTCTGGCCCAGTAAGGGCAGAAGATGCTCAACCTTGTGCCCTTTTGACTATATTCTGACCTGATCCTCTCCCAGATGCATTGGTGCATCTCCAAATTGCAATGGGGGGGGGAAAGAGTGGGAGAAATACAAACAGCTATGACCTGAAGCTGGAATTTTCAATACCATTGGTGGGTATTCGTATTCAGATACAAATACAAATATCCCTGAACAGCTGGAGTTAACGTGGGTCTGCCCCCTGGGGCCGGACTGTCCACTCACATGTCCACCAATGGCAGCATCCTTCTAATCACTCCAGGAGCCCTGCTCTCTTCCTGCTTGGCTAGCCACTCCAGGCTTCCACCCACACTCCCCCGACAAGATGGAGGGAGAAGCAAGTGAAGGTTCAGGTCCGCTGAATGCTGTGCTTACTCGAGTGCAGTTTCTTACTCAAATGGTGGCACAGCTTCAGCAGCAGCAACTGCAATCCCAAGCCAATTCTGCTTCCCAGGTCAAGTGCCCCGTGCTCTCTCCAGAAAAGTTTGGAGAAAAGTTGGAGGAGTTTCAAGCATTCCTGGCACAGTGTAAACTGTATATTGAGCTGCATGCCAGAGACTTTACTACGGACAAAACCAAGGTCTGCTTCATCGGCCTTCTGAAGGGACAGGCAGCTAAATGGGCTACTCCTTCCTCCTTCACCCCTGTTAACCAATTACCAGGACTTTTTGGACCATATCTCTGCAGCTTTTGCTAATCCCTTGCAAGCTGCTACTGCCAATAGGAAGATTTGGGCCCTGAAACAGGGTAAGGGTTCAGTCTCCCAGTATTCCACGGAGTTCATACTCTTGGCTCAAGACTTGCTCTAAAATGAGGCAGCTCTCATTGACCAATATATGGAGGGGTTGGCTGATGGGATCCTAGATGAGCTGGCACGTGTAGATCGACTCAATACACTGCAAGAACTAATCACTCTGTGCTTGAACTTCTGACAGTGGACTGGCTTATTGGACTCTGCTGTTGAAGCCCCCGGGAACGTGACAAAGGGCAAGGATAACCCAAGTCTAATTTTTCTAAACCTATGCAAAATGGCTGGTGGAATGGCTGCATCTATAAAGCATGTAGGGAATTCAATGAGAGCCTTCTCAAGTGTGTTAATGGTTGGGGTGTTCTGGAAGGATCAGCTGTCACTTGCCCTCTTTTGGCACCACCAACTCAGTCTTTTCAATTTATGTTTCTTGAGTTCTAATCAGTGGGGTATTCCTGATTAAAACCCATGAATGCTTGATGAAATACCAGGTTTCAGTACTATACTGCCCTATAGGAAACCAGTAGCTTTTAGCCCCACTCTACAAGCACTCCATAAATATCAAGGAGTGAAACTTGGTGTATACAGAGTGCTAAAATAATTCAGGAGACTGTAGAAAAAGCAATCCTGAAATATGTACATTGTGCTTCAGAACTGAGGTATAAACGGCTGTACAAGTCACTGCAAGACAATCGGCCTGCTCTCCAGCCAAGTCCGAAAGCAAGGTCAATGTAAAATGAGATTGCCTCTCAAACCAATCTCTTTCATGGTTCATAGCTGAATGTGTAAACAAATGATAGGAAATATGAAACAACCGAGGAAAATCTTCAGTTCTAAACTGTGGTAAGAGCAAATTGGTACCTGGCCAACTTAGTGCAGCAGCCCTTTACATCCATGGCATTTTGCTACCCAATAAAATGCTATCCAAGTACCTCATTATTCCCACAGGTGCAGGGACCCATTTAGTCAAAATAATATATGTTATCTGTTATGGAAGCAACTTGCAGCCTCATAAATTATTAGAGATGTATCTTGTTACTCCAGTAAAAGTACTAACTATTTCCACTGAGAAAATGCTAATTGTTTATAGAGATCAGTAACTTACTACATCAGCAAAAACCAGTTGTTTGCAGTTTAAAGAAAATGTAAGCAACTGACAGAAATACAAATGCGGGGAGGCTAAGAGGCACACAACAAGATGCCACGCCACACGCACCAGATACCAACAACACAAATACTGGGTATCAGACATCAAAGGGCAGCAGGAATGCAGCAACGCAGTAGCAGACTTCATTTCCAAAAGCT
Organism: Pogona vitticeps; assembly: GCF_051106095.1. Lineage (NCBI taxonomy): Eukaryota > Metazoa > Chordata > Lepidosauria > Squamata > Agamidae > Pogona > Pogona vitticeps. The sequence goes on from NC_135786.1 coordinate 98,116,982, forward strand.
GACAACACAGACATCATAGATTTCCCTCCATAAATGCAAGTGGCTGGCTGGCTAGGCAAGAACATTATTTAATTTTTTTCTGTGAGTGTCCTTATGACATGCTTAAAGTCTCAGATATGTATTTTACTGTATATATTCTTGTTTTTAAGATATTTGATAATTTATGAGAGTTATTTTCTGCTTTTCAGCATGCTTTTTTAGGCTATAATCTCCTGCATTTTTAGAATATGTGCTCCTGAAATTCTGGGACATGATTATAATATGATTTAAGTTCTCCCTATAACTTATGTTTTGTTTTTTACTGTACTTTTGTTTGCAACTCCTCATAGATGTAAAGATTTGCAGTGGCAATTGTACCTGCAGCTTTTAACAAGTTGCAAGGGTAGTTTACCATTTAAGCATTTGTTCCTACAGTTTTTTCCATCGCTGTAAGACTTGTGGGTGTTTTTGACTACTTTGAAATATGCTTATGTATATGGGACATGGAAGCAATGTAGATAAATAAAGCTTGTAGAAACAGACAAGCCAATGACAACTAGAATCACTGCAACCATGAAAATGCTTATATCTTGATACCCAGATGAATTTTGATATGACTGGAAATTGTTACCTGGGTTCATTCTGGAATTAACCATTAAAAGGACATACAGAGGTGCCTCACAAGACGAAATTAATCCGTTCCACGGTTAATGCCGTCCAGTGAAAATTTTGCCTTAAGAAGGACGTTTTCCCATAGGAATGCACTGAAATTTAATTTATGCGTTCCTATGGGGGGAAAGTTAGAAACACTTTTTTTAAAATAAAGTCACTTACCAGGTACTGTAGACTGAGCCCAGCTCCTCACAGTGCCTTGGTAGCCCCTGAAAAGCCGGAAAAAGAGCGCCAAACAGCTGAGAGCCTGAACCTAACAGGGAGGCGGCAGCCATTCTGTGCTCTTCTCCCTCCCTGCCTCACAGCTGATCAGTGCTGGGTCTTAGAGGCTTCCCCGGGCATGCCCAGCACCAAAAAAAGGCAGGGAAAAAGAGCTGGAAATAAAAAATGGTGCTTTCCCCCTGCCCCCAGGAAAACCTCTGAAAGCAATGCTTTGCCGCAGGGGGGTGGGGGGCAGGCCTGCCCCCCCACCCCACCCCGCCCACAGCAAAGTGCTGATTTCATAAGCCTCCTGGGGCTTCATCTTGTGAAGCAGGGCCATAGGAAGATTTATCTTGCAAGGCACCAAAACCCTAGCTAGACCCATTCGTCTAGCGGGTTTTTCATGCCGTGAGCCATTCGTCTTATGAGGCACCACTGTATTTCTAGAGGTATATATTCTTAGAGATATATGTTAGGGAGATGTTTAAGTGTCAGACTTTCTGATCTGACAGGCTTGGGCCAGCACTGGGCATAACTGCACTGAAAAATGCAAGAACAAATATAAAATGGGTTAATCCTATATAGATTTGTTCTAAGTGTGATTTTGATTGTGGCAGCCCCCGATGACTGAACTGCAGAACAAAGTGAAGATGAACTTCCTCAGTTCTGTGTGTCTATGAACAACTGTGCTTCAATTATGTCCCAGGTCGTAGCTTTGTGATAGAAGACAAACCGCTGTACTTAGACACTCTCTTTGGAGAAGTTCTTCATGATCTGTTTAATGTGCAGAGCAAAGCAGATTTAGAGCCAGCACACATATTTGTATTGATACTGTTCCAGTGGTTAAGCATTTTAATATTAAAAGTAAGCATACCATTCAGATTATCCTAGAATACAATTATTTGTCCAGATTCCAAAACATATTAATACTCACATTTACTTAATACTCCCAAGCTATTTTTAGAAATTTCTAATGGAATCCTTAAAATAAAAAATAAGCCTTATGTGCACAGATTAGCAAAATAAATTAAAACAAATAAGCAGAAAACATTAAGAAATAAAACCAAGACTGTGTTTTCTAAGCAGCTGATTTCCTAATTTGTTGACCACTGTTATTTTTGTTATGATTTTTTTTCAATTTCTTTTATGCTGATTAATAGGCAATAACTAATAGGTGGTTTAGAAACAGTAAATGAATGACAGATAATTCATGCAGGCTTTTCCTTAATCTGTGCTGGAGGTATCTTCGGTCCCTCACCAGCAGTGGCATATTCAGTTTGGGAAACTATCGGAGTTGAGAATCCTTGGGCATCTGCTGAAGCTCAGTTGCTCCAAATAGGGATGGGTGAATTTTGTTCCAGCTGAAGTTTGATAAGAATTCATCAGAAGTTGCAATTATGTTCACTGAGGGTCCCCCCCCCCAAAAAAAATCTCTTCATCTTTAGCATTGTTGCTGCATAAGAGTAGGGCAAATAACATTCTATGTGGCAATTTTAGAAATGGGGGAGTCAAAGTAACTGGACTTCAGATCTGACATAGTATTTGTAGCAGAGGGGTTGCTCTTACTCTGTACCAAATTTGGGGAAATTTGGGCAGAGAATGATTTTCAGTTTGTTTTCTTTTTTTAAAAAAAAGTAAAACTGTTCCCTCCATTTCTGAAATAGGTGATCCTAAATGGCCCCTAATTTAAAATAGACCATATAAATTGAAAATATCAGTGTTGCTTATCTTGAAAGAGAATGGTTGACCCAACTTGCTTTTTAGGAAAAAATGGAAAGAATCCAGGCTACAGAAGTTGAAATATTAGCCCTCCGAAAACGTCTTTGAAAAGGGCAAAACAGGGATTTCTTATTACACTGAGCACAGGTGAAACAGGTTTCCCAGCAAGAATTTTACAGAGTGGATACATTGTTGCAGCTCTGTCAGCAGGGAATGGAGATATTTAGATAGTAAACTTTAGGGCAATTATTGAAGGTCACAGAAACAGAGTGAAAAGATAGGTTTTCTTTCGAACAAATAGGGCTGCTTTAAAGACAGCAATGGAGTAATAGTGGTCCAGAAAGGGACATTTTGCCACGTATCTCCAGGGAATTAGCAGACAGTTTTGTAAGGCATACACAAAGTATTTCTGCAATGCGAAAACACAAAGCAGTTGTGTTTGTCTCAGCCCTGAGTGCTTTTAGAAAACATTCACTCAATATTTCTGAGACCAAGGTCTTGACACAACTCTTCAAAGGGAAAATCAGCTCTAGGCCTGGGTCAATTTGAACTTTTGAACCCAGCTATCAGGACCCAAATCATTTTAACTGCTTCCTGACCAAACAGGGATTTGTTCTTGCAAGGAGATTCTGTGTCTGGCTGTGAAAATATTTAAAAATATATCAAAAAGAAAAGAGAACAAATCTTCAGATGTTTACTCATTTAAGCTATGAAATCACTGCTTTGTTTTATTTTGTTTTTGCTTTGTGGCTGGGGTTGGTATTACTCTTTGTTAGCAGGGCTTTGATGCCTATATCCTGTTATAGTCTCAACTATTCCACTGGTCATTATACAGCTGTTTAGTAATTAAGAAAAAACCCTCTAAAGATATTGTATGCCATTAAGTCACTCTTGATATGTATGGGTTATACTGTATGGGTTAATGACCTCCAAAATGTCAGATCGTAAACACCTCTGCTCAGATCTTCCAAACCAATAAGAATTCATGTTAGGCTGTTCTCTCTTCCACCTGCCCCTCCCCTTCCTATCATTATTGCTTTTAATTTCTGCTCAGATCTTGCAAACTGTGCAGTTGTGCTTCCTTTATTGAAACAATCTGTCTCATGTTAGATCTTCCTCTTTTCTTATTCTTTTCTTCCTTTTTTAAAAGAATTGAATCTATATGGCAGGCAGTGCCGTATAATGATTTCCATGTTAGGATAGCTATTGAAATTATCTGTTGAAATTATCTGATTCAAATGGAGCAAAATTTCATTTGATTTGATTTTTAAAGAATTTAAAAAAATACAATTACATTTTTCTATGACAGAAAAAACTTGTAATTTTGAAAACACAACTATGAGAAAGGGAAATGGACAGAACTTTCCACTTCTGCATAAAGCAACTCTCACTGCTGATCTCCTAAGTCTATTCCCCCCCCCCCGACACAGTGTTCTGAGTGGTTCTAGCTAGCTGGATTTAGCAGCAGGTACAGTTACTCACAATCCTCATGATGTAAAATTAGCCTGAAGTATTGGGGGAACTGGCATCGTGCTCTCTGCCATGACATATCAGTGGTGCATCAACACAACTTTGTAAGACCTTTGAGGCAGCCTGATGGTGGAGAGGGCATGGTGCTGGAAACTCCATCAGATTTACATGTGGCCTTGGATCATGTGGGATGTGGTGGCACTGCGGGCTAAACTGCAGAAGCCTATGCTGCAGGGTCAGAAGACCAGCAGTTGTAAGATCGAATCCACATGACGGAGTGAGCGCCCGTCGTTTGTCCCAGCTCCCGCCAACCTAGCGGTTCAAAAGCATGCAAATGCGAGTAGATAAATAGGGACCACCTCGGTGGGAAGGTAACAGCGTTCCGTGTCTAAGTCACACTGGCCATGTGACCATGGAAGATTGTCTTCAGACAAAAAATGCTGGCTCTATGGCTTGGAAATGGGGATGAGCACCGCCCCCTAGAGTCGGACACGACTGGACAAAAATTGTCAAGGGGAACCTTTACCTTTACCTTTACCTTGGCTCATGTAGAGCTCATGAAGAAATTCCTTGAACATTGGGAAAAATTAGAAAGCCTGGAAGCCAGGCTGCCACCAAATTTCCCCAGAAACATTACTTCAGCCTACTTTGGAGGTTCTTGTCTGAGTGAGCCAGTTCTGGCCAGTCCACTGGGAGACGACCAGCTCTTCAGGAAGCAAGGAGGTATTTCAATAAAACAAGAGACATTTCTCAGACGAGTCCCTGTGTCCCTTAAGACAGTTCTGACTTCTCAGCATTCCACAAGTGTTTTATATGGCAGGCTTCCAAAAGCTTTTACAGTGGGGTTTCGACTTACGAACTTAATCTGTATTGGAAGGCAGTTCTCAGGTCGAAAAGTTCGTAAGTTGAATCTTCATTTCACATAGGAATGCATTGAAAACCATTTGATCCGTATCTGCTCTTTTCGTCCATAGAAACTAATGGGAAGCTGCTATTCCGCCTGCTGCCACTAGAGGGGGATATTTTTTCTTTTTTTTCCTTTTAACCTAAGATGACTTAGCTTTAAAAAAAGGGGAAAAAAGAGTTCGTAACTCGAATCTAAGTTCGCAAGTCGAGTCCATATATTCCTATGAGAGCGGTTCGTAAGTCGAAACGTTCGTATGTCGAGCCGTTCGTAAGTCGAGACCCCACTGTATTAAATTCACGATTTCTGTCTAGTAACATTATAGAATCTGCTCAAGACAATCTGCTCTTACTGATGCATCATTTGCACCACAACAAATCAAAAATTAGCAACAGGCTTCTGTTGAAATTCAAGGAGTGTTTTTGCCTTAACTCAGTCAGGCAGTGAGAGGTAACTCACAAAGTTATGCTGATTGAATATTCTGTTGCAGTTTTAGCCTATTACCTGGGAAATGTTCCCATTTATAGAGGCCAAAAATAAATCTTGAAACTCTGTTGAAACTCCACTATCAGGTCATCCAATTGGAAGACAAGGCACGGAGAATGGAAACCTCAAATAGGAAACATATTGGAGAAGTCGTATAATACGTTTGTGGATTTGTGTTGATAGAATATCCAACCCATTTTTCAGTCAGAAGAGATAAAATTTAGCCTCAACTATTAATATGTCCCTATGCTGTCTTCTAGATGGTTAAAGAGCTATCCAGGCAGTGGTTTATGGTTAGATAATCGAAGTTTCATGACTAAAAATCATATCTTGTAAATGTTACTATCATCACCCCATCCTAGGCTGCCTGGGGATTCTGGGAGTTGTAGTCCAAAATTAATGTTTCCCAGCTTTGCTAACAGTATAATGGAAAATGTTTTCAAGGGGAGTTTTTGTGCCAAATGAAGCAGAGCTTCACATTAACACATTTCTCTGCCACAGAAGAGAAATGAGATTGCTCACATTAATAACTCATCATAGCAAAAAAGTGAAGTTAAAAAATGAACATATGTTAAAGCAATGTAAATGAGTCTGGTGAGAAGCCCTGCCTTTAAAAGTATTACAATTAAAATTAAACTTGAAGCTTTGATATTGTACTGGTATGCCAAATGAGCACAATGCCATCATTCGACAGCAGTATTTCAGAGGAAATTTTCAAAGAAAGCAAGGAAACACTTGAATATAGATGAAGTCCTAAATGCTTCAAACAATGTTTATGTTCAAAAGATTTATTCAACCCTGGTTGCAGTGGCTCTAATAGGGAGCCAAAAATATTATGGTGAGATGTCAGAAGACTGACCTGGACAAGACGTCAAAGGATGCTTCAGAATTAAGAGGGGATAAATTAAGGATTTATTATCCATGGAAAGTTGACTTAAGCTTTTACACTTAACAAAGGATGCAACTGTCATTTTCTAAATGCTCGTCTAAGCTTCCAGATTTGAATTTACATTAGAAGCCATAACCTTCAGTTTGCTGGTACCATCTGACTGAAATACTCCTTCAGCATTGGTGAGGACATGGCCATATTTGGCAAGGCAACAAGGACTTTGCCCCAAAGTGCCAATTTAGAGGGCACATCCCTTCCCCCAACTCCCCCCCCCAAAAAAAAACATCCCTAATTAGACTGGTATGATGGCCTGGTCTACAGCCATAGATAGTAGACAGGGCCTCAAAGAAGATGTGGGATTTTTTGTAGGCTACTGGGGACAGATGTTCGGTATACTGGGCCTTTCTGAGGAGGTGACAGGACAATGCAGTTTATTTATTAGTTTATTTAAAATATTTATTTATTTAAAATATTTTTATCCTATGTTTCTCCTTAAAAAGAACCCAAGGTAGCTAGTTTGATAGAGGGCAAGTCTGTGTGGAGGAACAGGAAGCCATGATGCCCAGATGTGGGAGAGGCCTACTCAAGTTTTGCCAAAGCAGAGATACTGGCAAGTGTTCAGTACTCTAATTATTTATTTTATTTTCATATTATAAATTACAAAGTTGATTTTGGAGTGCGTTTTGAGCTGCTTGCTCCAGGTGCCAAAATCGCTACTTACAGTGTGATTTTGGAATCAACTTATTTCACACACCATTCATTTTGGAAAGAAGAGAATGATTTCTTCTCTGCCATCATTTTTTTCCAGCAAAGATGGCTTGGCATGATTTTTTTTAAAAAAGTTGTTACAGTTTGCTTCATAAACTCATATTAATTCTTCTAGCCTGCTTTGAAAAATGTAAGGCAACCCTTTTTAATTGAAGATATGCGCTGCTTGTGGGTATTTTATGTTAACTAAGGAGTGACAAGGTATCTGTAACTCTTTTGTGTGGAGACAAGTATCTTCCACTGTCTTCAATACTCCCAGAATTATTACATTTTTAAAAAAATACTGTTGCAACATACTTTTGAAATTTAGAGTAACCTTCATAAGTTTCCAGAAGGCTAACTACAAGCCTTTTTGTCAGTGTCAACTTGAGGAAGAAATCTTCAATCACCTCCCTTTCCTCAAATGTTTCCCCAGCCTTTCTCTTCCTTAAACTTTGACTGCTTCTTGTAGAGGATTAAGCCTTTTGTTATTACAGACCTGAAAGGCCCATTGTTATTTAAGAGGCTTGTATCTGGGGGACTATTTTTAACCATCAAGGAACCACAAAGCTATGATTCTCTGGAGTAGTTGCTGCCTTATTAAAATAAATCTAAATAAATATTTAAATGAAGTGAATGAATATAGTTAAAGAAATTAGTCATTGAATTCTTTTTAATGGATTACTACTTCATGAATAAGCCTGAAGGAATAAATCTGATTTTCACAGAATGAATGATGTTTTATAAAAATAAAATGCAAATTCACATTTTATAAATCATTTATCATGTACTAATTTTCTTCCCTATGTTTACTTTTAAAAATATATATGTGAACAACCTTTACATTAATTCTGTTAAAGTTCTGAAATACTGTAATCTCCTGATTTGATGGACAGTCTGAAAAATGGCCCTTAGCCCCAATGAAGTTGCCAATCTCTGAATGAGATAAATAGATATGACCCGATGATGAATTCCTGCTATTTTCACAACCACAACCTTTATATCATTTACCTTTTGGCACTGTGTCCTGACAATACATCACATTCTGGATGTGGACCACCAGAGTGCTTCAGCTATTGTGCTATGTTGATTGTATGCAGCACCCTCAAAAAAACAAAAACCAACACCTGTCGTTCAAAAATACTGGAAAATACTAAATCTGACTTTAATAAATGTTCAGTCAAGTGAAATGAAGAATTACATTGTCCTCTACAAAAGTGGTTCTTAATGTTCGTTCTCCCAATGTTCTTGGACTAAAACTCCCAGAAATCCTGGGCATCCCCGCCAGTGGTGAAGGCTTCTGGGGCTTTTAATCCAAGAACTACCCAGGTCAAGAACCACTCCTCTACAAGTCACTAAATGGAAAATTGCCCTTGTCTCAATGTCTAAAGTTCTCTAGATCAGTGGTCCCCAACCTTGGGCCTCCAGATGTTATTGGACTTCAACTCCCAGAAATCCTGACCAGCAGAGGTGGTGGCAAAGGCTTCTGGGAGTTGTAGTCCAAGAACATCTGGAGGCCCAAGGTTGGGGATCTCTGCTCTAGATGGCAAAATTATGTTTGATTCAGGGGGAAACAAAACACCATTGTATTTCAGATAGGGTTGGGAAGAAATCTTACCACTGGAGAGATTCTAGGTGAGACTGCTCAATCTTGACAAAGTGAGAAAGCATCTTGAGGATTCTGCACCTCCTTGGCATGAGACCAGGACACCAAATTAGTAAAATATTTAGTCAAGGTTTTCCCAGTTCATACTTCATGCTCAACATACATCTACTCCCTTTGTGAAGCTAAGTTAGCAAGATCAAAAGGACATGCTAGTTGGTCGTGCCAAGTAAAGATGATAAAATACAAGCAATTAATCTACTATCCGCAGAACAAACCAGTTACCATATTCTCCCCCCCCCCAATTTGTATATTGTTTTTTTTAAAAATCTCCAGATACACTCTCAAAATGTGGAAAACATTTTTAAGCCTGGCAAAATAAAGAACCCCCACCATCTTGGGTGGAGAATAATTTTTTGCTGGTGTCTTATTTATAGAGGTAGGATGAAACAAGCCAAGGTTTACATTCCTAGTTTCAGATTCACTGGACACTGTTGTGTATTTTTATAATTAAATTAGCCTATTCATATACATCTTGAGATAACGTGGATAACCTTTTTTGTGGTACATAATGTGGGTAGCTCAGTTTGGGCTAAGTGTATAAAAGCATACCAATTTTGTATTAAGAAGAAACTCTGCCAATTGTAAAATAAGGTTAAGTTATATTCCTGTGATTTGAAATTTAACTAACAGGGTGATTAGGGTTGCATCCTGCATGCCTTTTTCCCTTTATGAAGCTAAGCACAAGGACTTAATATTCCAGCACCAGAAAAAATCACCCATCATTTAAAGGTCAGAAGATTTTACTGCCTTATCTATACCTATTTTTTTGTAATGTATTTTAAAATGAATCACACTTTTTATTCTATGATTATTTTGAAGCTTTAGTTATGTAGTTACTTATATCTTATGATGTCTGATCATTGTCTTTTATGTTGTAAAACCACCCAGAGTGCCTTTGGCCAAATGGGCTGTATAGAAAAATATGCAAACAAACATGAACAGCCGTCTTACACACATGAGTGCTGATCAGATTGTTTTAATGATATATTGGCTGCAATGCAGGAACATAAATGTATGCCCCATGAAGTCTGATGATATCATCAGTCACAGTTATATTTTGGTTAAATGGGTTTTCTTTTTCCCCCTCCCCCAAAATGTGCCCAGGCTCCCTCAGGACCTCTCTGGTCCTCTGGAACACTTTGGGCACAGTGGGATGGGGCGGCAGTAGTCTTAAACATTTGAAAATCACCACTGGTGGTTCCAACTTCTCTGTTTGTCCTTGAATTATTTGAGAGACTGCCCTGGTTTTATGACTAGTCACACAACAGGGGCCATTTGAGTAGGGAAACATTTATGTGGCTGCTCTCAAATGTGTATTTGATGTGCATTGTCAGGACACATCAAAAAGGATGGAATGAAATTCTCATCGATCCCTAGAGGCACATGAATGTTACATCCTGACTTGTGGAAAGCTTTTCAACCACAACCACATTTTTTGTGTGTTTTTGCTTAAATACTAGACTGTTTTGTGCAACCTTTCTTCATATCTGACTGCTTTATACTTGAAGAATTAATTATAGCTGAATGGGAGAAAGTGACTCTGTCCAACAGTACTATATTATTCTGAGGTGGCCCATTCATATGCCCATCCTGCCACATGATGTTAACTTTAATCAAGTGCTTACATGGATAAACAAGCCCTTAAACCATGGGCGGGGGAATCTATAGTCCTTCAGATGCTGTGTCACTCCAGCACCCATCAGATCCAAATAGCATGTTCAATGCTCATTGGTGATAGGATTTGAACTCTAGCAGCATTTAGAAGGCTAAAAGTCCTCCACCCCCTATCTTTGATGCTTTACTAGAGACACTGATCATACCATCCGGAGTTGTTTTCTGCTAGATTTCTATGTGATGGCTTTTAACAATAGATCACTAGGTACACAAATACTTTGGAACACGATTTCTCCACATGTCCCAAATGCCTTGTCAGGAGCAGCCTATCTATGTATGTTGTCTCTTCTAGTATCAGCAAATGTACCTCTGCCTTGGCTTTACCACCACGCCAAATGATAGTGAGAACTGTCTCACCATCAAAGTGCTAATAACAGCAAGAACGAACAAAATATGATTTGAAGCCAAGCAGGTGGGAAACATGAACGCAGTGGGCCAGCAATTATGTTGCTGCATAAAACTGTCCAGAAGGCTTTACTTTCCTACTGGGAACAAGAGGTGAACTTGTTATATTGCTTCACCTCAGAATTAGTACCTACCTCGCTACTCTGAGGCTATAAATCACTACCTCACTCATTATTGGGTGGTCTTTGGGTTTTTTCAAGTGCAGGAAACAGTTTTGACTTGAATTTCAGGAGACACAAGGACTGTGAGGCTCTATACCTCCATGCGCAGCACCTGGCAGGTTAACAGGTGTTGTTTTTGTAATACATTGTCCCCTACAGATGGGCTATTGCTTCACTTGACACTAGCTTTTCAGTGATGCAGTCTGTGCTTTTTATCGTGCTGTTCTTCTGATGTAGTGCATGTGGCTATGGAGGTAAGGCTGGATGAGAATTGTGTTGGGGTTGTTCTTTTGATGCAAGCTCACCAAATTCAAATACCCTGAGCTAAAGCATGAGTCAGTATGCAACTTTGACACCACATGTTCCTGACAACATTCTACTATGAAGTCTGACATGCCTTAGAATGAATGTAACTCCTGCTAAAAAAGGTGAGACATCCGATGGAGAAAAAACAAATAGTTGATGGTTGTTGGCACCAAATATCTCATGTTGACAGAAGTTCCTTCTAAAATTTATTTGAAATTGCCTCTCTTGTCATTACTTTAAGTCTGGAGCTGGTGAAAAAGCTTGCACCATCTCCCACATGACATCCTTTTAAATATTCAGAGATAGCTATCATGTTGTGTCTCAGTCTTCTCTTCTCTAGGCTAAGCACACCCACTTATCCATTCTTCAGAGGGCTTGGTTTCCAAATGTTTTATTATTCTTGTTGCCATGGACATATTCCAGCTTTACAATCTCCTTTGTGAACTGTGATGCCCAGAACAGGACACATTTGTCTTTATGGCTGCCCATAGTATCCATAAAGCTTTCTTCCACATGGCATTTCAAATGAATTTGGTTTTTTTCCTGTCAGCTGTTTTCATTATCCGGCTTTCATCTGCATAGATAGTAATTAGGACTATTATAATATGGATGATCTTGGTCTTGGTTTATAGTCATGCATCTTTACTCTTAAGGATCTATTATAGATCCTCTGTAGAGGCTCTTCCATCTCTCAGATTACTTGTACAGTATTTCTTGGCCATAGTCGCTATTTGGACTCATGCTTGAATGCAGGTATGGAAAATATTTAACAATTATGATTTATTCACTGCCAGCACTAAAGTTATGCCATTCTCCTGTAGCCACAGTTTTAGACTTCTTGATATTCAGCTGTAATCCTGCTTGTGAATCTCCTTCTATAATAATTCCAAATGATCTGCTGTTAACAAGGTACTGTATATACATATCTTAAATTATCAATACTTCCTCTACTACTTTTCATTCCTTTTTCATTTGAATCTGATCCAGTTTTTTTGTACAATCTTTTATTCATACAGATTGAACCGATGGGGAGATAAAATACAACTTCATCTGACAACTTTTGAATTGGAAACCATTATGTTTCTTTGTATTCTGTCCTAGCAACATAAGGTGTGTACCAGGACAATCAAATGTTGTGACACCTCTGCTTCTTCTTGAATGGTCCCCAGTTATTCATAAGCTGTACTATCAAAGACTTTGCTGTAATCCATTAAGCACAAATTCATTTTCTTCACAAATTCTTTGTTATGCTCCAGTAGCTTATATTTGCAGTACTTCTACTAAAATCCTTCCTTTTTGGGAAAATCTTTATTGTATAATGTTGGCCATTACTTTGTTTGCAGTGGAGTTAATGCAATGGTTTGTATTAGAGATAGGGGTATCTGTATTCATGTATAAATATCCCTGTGCAACTGGACTTAATGAGGGTACAGCACCTGGGGCTGGACCATCTACTCACACATCCAGCAGTGGCGGTGGCCTTGCTCATCCTTTCAATTGCTCTTGGAGCACTGCTCTCTTCCTGCTCAGCGGACCACTTAAGGCAGGCGGTGGGAGGACAAGTATCCCTGCACAGCTACTGAGTGGCCAGCTGAGTGGGAAGAGAGTGACATCCCGGGAGCAATTGGAAAGATGAGTGGGGCTGCCAGTGGACACGTGAGTGGACCCTTGTTAAGTCCAACTGCAGGGGAATATTCATATTTGAATACCCCATCTCCAGTCTAAATTTATTTTATTTTTTTGGATCTCCTTTCATAATCCACAAACTATAAATTAATTTTCTTCTAAAATGCTTTTGCTAGATAATATGTTTGTCATAAAGTATCTACTGCTTCTTTTTTCAAATCTTGCCTGAACATCTGCCATTTCTCACTCCATGTATGTTAAAAGCAAATACTATTCATATTGGTTGTTGTGGGTTTTTCGGGCTTCTTGGCTGTGTTCTGAAGGTGGTTCTTCCTAACGTTTCGCCAGTCTCTGTGGCCGGCATCTTCAGAGGACAGCAAACTGTGCTTTGGGTAGGCTTGAGAGTGGAGTATTTATGGCTGTGAGAAAGCTAGTTTGTGAGATAGGCTATTGTCCTAATCAGGAGATGGGTGATTAGTGTGTCTTGTTGTGGGTGTATTGTTTTGATAAGGAGGGGAGATTATCTGTCCCTGTGGTTGATGGGTGTCATTAGCTGGTCTTTTGTATGTAGTAATCCCCTGACCTTGTGGCTGGGTGGAGTTCGTTGACCTTTTGCACTCTGCGTTTTTTTTTTTTTTTTTTTTTTTTTTGAGAGAGAGAGCTGGGAGCCAAGTTTTGTTGAGTTTCAAACTTTCCTCTTTTTTGTTAAAGTTTTTCTGGTGCTTGTGGATTTCAATGGCTTCCCTGTGCAGTCTGACGTAATGATTGCTAGTGTTGTCCAGTATTTCAGAATTTTGAAATAGAATTTCATGCCAGTTTGTTTTAGGGCATGTTCAGCTACTGCAGATTTTTCTGGTTGTTTTAGTCTGCAGTGTCTCTCATGTTCTTTGATTCTGGTGTGGATGCTTCGTTTTGTGGTTCCAATATATACCTGGCCACAACTGCAAGGTATCCAGTATACTCCTGCAGTGGTGAGGGGGTCCCTTCTGTCCTTTGCTGACCGTAACATTTGTTGTATTTTTGTGGTGGGCTTGAATACTGTTTGTAAGTTGTGTTTTTCCAGAAGCTTCCCCATGCGGTCTGTGACCCCTTTGATGTATGGCAGAAATACTTTATTTGTGGGTGGCTGTTTTTCTTCTTCAGTTCGGTGTTGTTTTCTTGGTTTGATGGCTCTTGTGATTTCATTTTTGGAGTAGCCATTTGCCTGTAGGGCCCAATTCAGGTGGTCGAGTTCAGTGTTGAGAAACTGAGCTTCACAGTTCTGATTTGCACGGTCTACCAGTGTTTTGATTAGGCCTCTTTTTTGCCGTGGGTGGTGTTTGGAGTTTTTGTGTAGGTATCTGTCTGTGTGGGTGGGTTTTCTGTAGACCTTGTGTCCCAGTCGGAGGTCAGTTTTGCGTAGGACCATGACATCTAGGAACAGGAGTTGGCCCTCTGTTTCTTTTTTCATGGTGACTTGTATACTTGGGTGGATGCTGTTGAGATGTTTGAGAAATTCTTCCAGTTTTTCTTCACCATGACTCCATATTGTAAAGGTGTCATCCACATATCGGAACCAGACTGTGGGTGCGAGGGGTGCCGAAGCCAGGGCAAGTTTTTCAAAATGCTCCATGTAGAAATTTGCTATAACCGGGCTGAGAGGGCTGCCCATGGCCACTCCATCTGTCTGTTCGTAGAATTCATTATCCCACTGGAAATAGCTGGTTGTAAGGCAGTGCTGGAAGAGGGCCTTGATGTCTTCTGGGAATATCTGCTGGATGAGTATCAGGGTGTCCTTTACCGGTACCTTAGTGAACAGGGACACAAACCAAGCAAAGAAACAGATCTCAAAAACACAGAGTGCAAAAGGTCAACGAACTCCACCCAGCCACAAGGTCAGGGGATTACTACACACAAAAGACCAGCTAATGACACCCATCAACCACAGGGACAGATAATCTCCCTATCAAAACAATACACCCACAACAAAACACACTAATCAACCATCTCCTGATTAGGACAATAGCCTATCTCACAAACTAGCTTTCTCACAGCCATAAATACTCCACCCACTCTCAAGCCGACCCAGAGCACAGTTTGCTGTCCTCTGAAGATGCCGGCCACAGAGACTGGCGAAACGTTAGGAAGAACCACCTTCACAACACGGCCAAGAAGCCCGAAAAACCCACAACAACCATTAGATCCCAGCCGTGAAAGCCTTCGCGAATACTATTCATATTGATATCGATATAGATATAAGTTGCACAGCAGAATTTATACAAAATATATCTCCTAAAGTTTATTTTTTTAAAAAAAATGTAGCAGTAATAAGATCTTTGGGAGGAATGAGTTCCAAAGGATTGTGACGTCATTTCTGAAAAAGCCTTATCCATCGTTATCTGCCAACGTAACAACTCTTTCTGTCAGATCAAAGACTATTGGAGTCAAACTAGATGATGAGCAAACTGTGTATTGCTATGATTCACCACCTGTTTTGTTCTGCACAATGAGATTTCCTCATAGATTGATGAAAGTGTGGCCTTCATTTTCTACAGAGCACTCACCTCAGTTTTCTTCCGAGTGACTCTTCCCACTTTTCTTCTTATTTTCCACTCCCTTGCCACCTTGCCTTTAATGGGAGATGCAGAGAACTCACTTTTAGTTTGCCTGAAGAAGTTTGTTTGGGTCCCCCCCCCCAAGGATTTACTCAATCCATTGTTTGACTCTTTCAGCAAATGCAAAGTTAGATAAAACTATATTAGATAATAAGAAACTCGCATTCATCATGCAAACTGATTTTTCAAAACACTGAGCTATAACAAAAGCAAGCACTATCCATCTTTCCCTAGTATATTAATCTTCCAAGTACAGCATTTCTCAGAGTGATTTTAAATGGAATCTAGCTAATTCCTCTTTCCTATATAGTTGTGCTCTTATTTCTATGACAACTCGTAAGTACTCAAACTTCAGGTCAAGGTTGATTGCTAAAGATACAGTCTTGCAACCCACTGAGCTGCTTCGCCATAGACTTCAAGTACAGGCTTTCCAGTCTGTTAATGATATATGAATTCATCACCCACTGTTTGACAATATTAGTTAATCAAGAAACACATTACCGGTGATTAAAAGAGAACTTGAATGTGCAATTATTGATGTAGAGTCAAGCCTGTATATTTAAGTTTTCTGGAATACCCTGAATGATGTGGACTGGCTCTTAGCTTAGAATCCTTATAGCGTCCCAAGTTGATCGAATTAAGAATAGTTGTATAGAAATGAATGTCAATAGATTATCTAGCTAACTTCCTTGAGTATAACTGCGTTCAAACATGTTTAGTATGAGATTGGCGTGTATAGAAAATTCTGCTCCCGTACTCCAAAAGTAAATCTGTGTCATCATGGTTGGACCTAACAACTGTGTATTTCTGGCTGCTTCTGATTATATCTCTCCTGTGTTCTCAGTGTATGATCATAGCTAATCACACCACCTCTATTCTGATTTATGAACATGCTTGGAACCTAACTTTATCCTCTGTGTCATCGTGTTCTACCCAATTTGATTGTTGAGTCTAAAATTCTTGCTCAAAAGTAGGCTCTTTGTTCTTGTTTTGGTGTTGTTGTTTAGTCCTTAAGTTGTGTCTGACTCTTCATGACCCCATGAACCAGAGCACGCCAGGCCCTCCTGTCTTCCACTGCCTCCCGGAGTTGGGTCAAATTCATGCTGGTTGCTTCAATGACACTGTCCAACCATCTCATCCTCTTTCGTCCCCTTCTCCTCTTGCCTTCACACTTTCCCAACATCAGAGTTTTTTCCAGGAGTCTTCTCTTCTCATGAGATGGTCAAAGTATTGGAGCCTCAGCTGCAGGATCTGTCCTTCCAGTGAGCACTGAGGGTTGATTTCCTTCAGAATGGATAGGTCTGACCTCCTTGCAGTCCAGGGGACTCTACATTCAAATAACAAGGGTTCTTCTCTCTTTGATGTATTATCTGCAGTCTGCAACATTGGGTGTTCTTAAGAGCCATTTAAAAACTTGGCTCTTCAGGCACGCTTTCCCTCATGTCAGTTCTTGAATTCTATCTTTTCTGTTCTTTTATTCCCCATCTTGATCACGCTATACTAATGTTCAAATGTTTTTATGATTATGAATGTTGTTTATTTTGGTTGTGCTGTTTTTATTGTTATTTTATGATTTTGTAAGCCACCCTGAGTAGGGGGGTGGGGTATAAATCGAATGAATGAATGAATGAATAAATAAATAAATCCTCTCTCAAAAAACCTTACAAAAACACCCCCCCCAACAACAACAACAACAAAATATTGCTATTTTCACAGTGTTTTGAAAGGTCTAGGGCAATGGTTCCCAACTTTGAGTCCCCAGATATTCTTGGGCAAAAACGTCCACAAGCTTCCGCCACTTACTGTGCTGGCCAGGAATTTTGGGACTGCAGTCCAAGGACATCTGGGGACTCAAGGTTGGGAACCATGGTGAAATACATGCCCGAGTGCTGGGAAAAAAAAAACTGAGGTAGCTTCCTTCAAAATCTGCTCACAACCTGTCAAGTAAAGGCATTCATCTTTGCAAGCACCACTACTGAGAGGCTTGGAACTACCTTAAAGATCTTCTTGCATTAAGACATGGAATTGTCTCCAGCAGAGGAGTGGAGATGTGTGTGATTTCCTGCACATGCACAGATGTGGCTAACCAAAATTTACTAGAAAGGAATGAATTATAGTAGGTTCTTGTAATGTACTGTCACATTGCTTCCAACCTACAGTGATCTTGCTAGGTTCTTAAAGGTGTCTGAGCTGTTCAGTGAGTGGTTTTCTATTGATACCCCACCTGTAAATTTCTATGATCTAGCAGGGTTTTGAGCCCTGGCCTCCTGAGTCCTAGTCCACAACACCACACACTGTAACACTGAAGAGAGCATGACATGCTATATGGATACATATTGCACATGGCTCTAGGAAAATCAAATCTGTATAAATGATATAAACTATTTGATATCTAGATGCACAGACCCTATGCATTTCTTTCTGTTCTAATTTAATTTGCTTAAGATGATCAAAAGAAGAAAACTCAGGGGAGCTTTATCATAAAAAAGAAGACAGTGTCAGGTTGGAGCTAAGGCTGGAAATCCTCTTTTGCAAAGAAAAGGATTAAGTATTGGTGGCAGTGATAGCAAAGCACATGATTAACAAGCAAATGACATCAATCCATAGCAAAAGGTGGAGCAAATAAAAAGAGGGAATAAACTGGCTGAAATCTCTAGAGATGAAAGAGAGACTGAAGAATAATGATCCAATGGAAAGTATGAAATTCTTATTAGACCAGCAAAAGGAATTGAGAAATGGAGCAGATAATACCAGGAAGAAATTTGCAACAGTTACTCTCTTGAAATTTAATGATTAGAAGGAGAAAGATAAGTACACAATAGGCAGGATCCCTTAGCATTTGGGAAATGACAATAATAAGTACACAGAGTGTTAAATTTGTCTGACAGAAGGAAAGGGGTGATAGAGAACACCCCAAAATATAAAATGGTAAGAAAGTGCTTGTTAGATCTAGAAGCACGATATATGTCGGTGAACATGAGAAAAAATATTCTGTAATAATTAATATTCTTTTGATGCTGCAGATTGAAATATTATTCCAATTATAAATTAGATTTGGCTAGAGGTTCTTTTACTACTAAGATCCTCCTACCCAAAATTCTCAAAGGTGATGTCACACATTGGAGAATTGCATTATGAGGAATTAAAATGGTGTCTACCCAGCAACAAATGGAGTGAAGCAGCTACCTTGATCTATCAAAGAAACCCTGCTACAGGTAGGTACTACCAGCCCTCCACTGGTTCTCTGTTGCCTTCAATCCCTCTTTGCAGCACTCAGAAGCACCAGGCCCTTGCCACCAGCGAAACGAAAAAGCCCATTGAAATGCATTGAAACCGGTTAAATGTGTTCCAATGGGCTAAATACCTTAGCCTCCAGTGAAGATCCTCCATAGGGGCGGCCATTTTTGGTGCCTGTAAAATGAGGAATCCATCCTGAAAACACAGCGGGGAGCCATTTTGCACAGCGGACGGCTATTTTAGAGCTGCCAAACAGCAGTTTCAATATCATCGTCTAGCGAAAAATCGGTTCCCAAAGCAGGAAACCAATGATCGTTAAGTGATTTTCCCCCCCATAGGAACATCATTTTGCGATTGCAAAAGCGATCACAAAAACTTCATCGTCAAGCAGTTTTGTCATTTAACAAGGTAATCGTTAAGCGAGGCACCACTGTATAAAGAAAATGCCACAGAGGGGGTGTAAAAGTGAGAACAATCGAAATAGTGAACAATTAGGGGGAACATTGCTGCCATGCAGCAGCAATGCGGGCAATACAGGCAAGTCTGGACAGGAAACTGAAAGCATTGTACCTGATACCTAACTCAGGCACTTCTTCCTATGGTATGCAGGAGGATCAGTACATGACACAAACCAAGCAAAGAAACTTTGGGAACTGACATGTAACTAATGTTGTACCAAGAACTGGGGTTGCACTTGAAGGTGGCCCAGAAGCTTCCACAAATTCACTCTGTGTCATGTTCTTTTTCTTTTAAGAGAATCGAAGAGGATCTTCCCAAAATATAACTGCATCAGGATCTGAACGGAACTCTTCCAAATCCTACTTCAATACTCTGACCACTATACCACTCTTTCTGCCCAAACTTTTAGTGCAAGGGGTTCCTAGTTTCCCAGATTCTTTCAACTGTGCCACAAACATGACTAAACTGTGAATATCTTTCTCCTTGCTCTATAAAGCATCAGTTTTTTAAAAAAGGTCCCCCAGTTTGTCTTCCCACAAATAGGGCAAACAGTCTATAAGGGCCCACATTAAAATTTATAAGGTATTCTATTATTTTTCAATAATACTAATAATTCCACGCTGTCAAGTCAATTCTGACTCATAGCAACCCTTGTCAGGGGTTTCTAGACAGAGAATACTCAGAAGTGCTTTGCTGTTCCCTTCTTCTGGTGGTGCCCTGGGGTCATGCAGCTTGCCCAAGGCCATATGGGCTAGCTCTTGTCTCAAGAAGGCACAGTGGGGATTCAGACTCCTGAGCCATGAGTTATTTAGCCAGCACAAACTGTCTCTCAATACCTGGATAATGTTGCAGTTTGGAAAAAGCCTAGCCTGGCAGACATCTCTTTCAAAAAAACACCCCTGAAGACTTTGTGTAAAAAAGGAATGGAACCATAGTAACTGGCTGATTACCCACACAAAGTTGGATAAAATCTGCTAATAAAAACCTTAAAGGCAAATAAAATGGTAGTTACTGGCTGTAATCCTGTTTGTGCAGGCTCAGGAAAGAGGGAGCTTTAGTACCTGAAAATCTATGGTGGTGGGACCAATGGCGAGATCTTTGGGCATTAAAGGCTTCCCCTTATCCCAAGGATCCCACTTCCCTAGGTCAAAAAGACTCACTTTCTAGGGAGCCCTGGAACCTGAGGGAAGAAAAAGAATCTTTAAATTAAAGATTAAAGTTTGCTGGTTGTTGGAGGTTTCTTGGGCTGTTTGGCCATATTCTGAACATTTATCTTTGTAGCGTTTCACCAGTTTCTGTGGTCGGCATCTTCAGAGGACAGGAGTTAGAATTCTGTGTTCAGGTTCTACATCAAAGTTCTAACCTAGAAACATCTTATGCTGAAATGAAATGGAGAAACTTCTCTATAGAAACAGCTAGGTTTATTCTGTGGCAGTTTTTGGAGGGTGTGTGTCTTTTTTTAAAAAAGTTTGCACTGGAAGCACTTTAGCAGAACACACACCATCTTCGGGGGTGGGGGTGGGGAAAGGCCACCAAATTCAAATAACATCAAGAAACAGTTTCCTATTTTGGCATCTTTGTTCAGCCTAAAGTATCATGGAGCCCATATGTTTTCCTGAACTGGGAAAATAGCACCTTGTGGGGTGGACATTGGAAGCACTTTTCATTCCCAAAAAGTTTTCTATGGCTGTTAAAGTGTTTCCTCTCTCCCCCAACCCCCAAGCTCCTCTAAGTGCAAAGCACATAATTCAAGCATTTGTACTTAAAACATTGCAGTTTTCTTATTAATAGCTTTTGCCAGGAGACAACCTTGATCATGCCTCATTCTGTCTGGCCACATCTTCTTGATGGGGTGTTTGGCTGTATCCCTTATGGTGTCTGGCTGTATCCCTTACAAATGTGTGTGCATATCCCTGTTTTCATCTCAGAACTCTTTGAAGCTATGTGATGCCAGCCTCCTGCAGAGGAAAGATGAAGGAATCAGCTGTGAGGTGTCGAATGTTGTGATAGCTCCCTCCCTCTAGATTTGGCTCAGTTGCTGGGTCCCTTTGGAATGTATTAAGTTCACAATTAGTATTATGGATGATATTTATTGTTTATTTGCCCTGTGAATTTTGATGTTGCTCACCATTGTAATGCTGCATGCATTTTACGTTTCTTGAAATATAAGACATGGTTTTAATATGTGTTGCTCATTAGCAAACTTTTTTTTCATATCTTGTTGCCTTATGTTAAGTTAAGGATTAGTATCAGTCACTGGGGGACGTTTACTGTAGAGAAACAGCTTAGTCACACACTAAAATAAATGCTCCCTGGCCAGCATTCCACTGGCAATTTCCACTTAAGTAACTGAAATTGTTTTGCAGGGACGTGGTGGCGCTGTGGGTTAAACTGCAGAATTGTAAGATCGACAGAGTGAGCTCCCGTCGCTTGTCTCAGCTCCTGCCAACCTAGCAGTTTGAAAGCATGCAAATGCAAGTAGATAAATAGGTACCACCTTGGTGGGAAGGTAATGGCATTCTGTGTCTAGTTGTGCTGGCCACATGACCATGGAAACTGTCTTCGGACAAACGCTGGCTCTATGGCTTGGAGATGGGGATGAGTTGGACCCTAGAGTTGGACACAACTAGACTAAATGTCAAGGATAAACTTTACCTTTACCTAACTGAAATTGTTTAAGTCCTGCTGGCAAATTGCCACAAATCGATGAGCCATGAGTTGTGATCCTCAGGAAGTATCAGTGAATGCAACCAGCACCTCATTAGTTAGCAGCAATTTGCCACCGCAGCTTAAAGTCATTTCAGTTACACAAATGTAGATCACCAGTGATATGTGATAGCTAGGGCAAAATAGGTGTCTCTGTTGTGGTGCTCATTTTGCAGTAGTGCAACCCATGTCAACCTCATAAACATTTTGGTGTCATGTTGCATCATTCTGTTTGCCCAGAAAGTGGCTAATCCAACTGCCTGCATTATCATTGCCTTTTAATACTGTTTTATGATTCTGTCTTATTGTGTTTATTGCATTTTGTGTTTACATGACCATCTTTTGTTATACTGGATAATCTTTTTTGAAGCTTTTTTCCCATTGAATTATTTTTAGAAAATACAACTTGTGAAGAGATCCCAAGGACCTTTTCAGAAGTACTCTAATCTGCAGGAGTCCTTCACTGGAAAGCACAATATTTAAACCTATTTAACACTAACTTAGTGTTCTTGGATTGAATTCAGCATGGAATTTGATGTGATGGAAGCCATTGCTTTCAATGGGCTTAAGTATGGCTGCATGGCATTGTGGCCCTAGCGCAAACATGCAAAGGTGAACATTTCATGCTTTACATAACTGTGATGAACGGATGATCAAAATTCATATTTGTTGTTGTTTAGTCATTAAGTTATGTCCGACTCTTCATTATCCCATGGACCAGAGCACACCAGGCCCTCCTGTCTTCCACTGCCTCCCAGAGTTGGGTCAAATTCATGCTGGTAGCTTCGATGACATTGTCCAACCATTTTGTCCTCTATTGTTCCCTTCTCCTCTTGCCCTCACACTTTCCCAACATCAGGGTCTTTTCCAGGGAGTCTTCTCTTCTCATGAGATGGCCAAAGTATTGGAGCCTCAGCTTCAGGATCTGTCCTTCCAGTGAGCAATTCATATTAGAATTCCCTATATGACTAAAGTTTGGTGCTGTTTTTTTTTTAAAAAATCCAGTTCCTCCCTTTGCTTTTGTGAGAAGAATGGGATATTTTTTAGTGTGTGCCCCTTCATTGACTCACTTCCATGAAATTTCTTTTCAGTAAATAAGAGAAACCTCGGTAAACAGTTGCAGTCATATGAACTGATGCATATTTCATAGATCTGTATAGAAGCAAAGGATGTCCTCTTACATTTTGCAAAATAGTTCAGGTTAATGCTTCAGAAAGAAATTGATCTCTTTCTCTCAATATTATAAACAAGAGGCAAATATCTTCAGACTGCTGACTAATATGTTTCCATTTCCATAATCAAGATGTACTAGCCAAAACATGAGAAGTGTCTCCCGATAATTGAACCCATGATGTGTGACTTTAGCTGGAGTATTAGGAAAACAGGGTTTGAAGTAACGGATTGCACAGAAAAATAGACCAAAAGAGCAAATAAATAATAAGAAAATGAACCGACAAACACAGCAAAGAAAGTTCCTTGTGCCTTCAAATAGCTGAACAATAGGTGAGCCAAACAAGACTATAGTGTGAATTAAAATTATGCAGGATCTTCATAAATATCCCATCATGTAGAAATGACATTATTGTCTGAGATGAGTTCTGGACTAACACTGAAGGTAATACACAAGAGACCTATCATGAGCCTTACCATGAAGCAGTATGAAGGGACCTGTTTCAGGAAGATCTTTTCAGTAGGGATAGGAGAACCAAGGAGCAGGGGTCTGAACGGGGCAGTGACACTTTCCAAAGTGTTTCTATAGTGCCAGATATTTCATAAATTATGGTAAATTGTGTTGCTGAGCCAGAACATCCGTATAGAACTGAGCAATTCCTCTGTTCTTTGCTAGCTACAGGAGAAGATTGGTCAGTTGATTGGGTTAAATGCCACTTTCCCTGAGACTGTCCAAAATGGCTCACTGTCAAGAAACTGGAAAATGTGGAATAATATATTTATTTATTTAAAATATTTTTACCCCATCTTTCTCCTCGAAAGGACCCAAGGTGGCTTACATCATGAAAATGACAGTATACAAAAGCTAAAAACATCAAATGTATAAATATTGAAAAAGAATTAAACAAGTATTGTATTAAAAATGGTAAATAAAAACAATACTAAAAATACATTTAAAATCAACAGAGCACAAAACTCCTCTCAGACTGTCAGTCACTAAGGAAAAGCCTGTATGAAGAGGAAGGTTTCAGTAGCCCTTTGAAATACAAGCTTGTTAGCTTTTATCTGGAATGAACAAACCAGAAGAGGGGCGAAAACTGCCTATTAAGTGGAAGGTCTCGCCATTTGTGTCTTATCTCCAGGAGAAGGAATTGCAAGGCTAAAACTCAGTCCTGTGATTAGGTAATTAACAAAACTGGTTTCAGCTGAAGTGAAGAAAGGGGAGAAAGTGAAGTTACTTTGCAAAAGTTACTCTCTTTTTCAAGAAACTTTGGCATGACTGTTTGTTGCATTTCCTGGAAAGATCTAGAAAACAGAATTACAGGTATAAAAATGGATAGAAAATTTGTACAGTTTAGCCTACTCTCTCACAGGAGAACACTATGCTCACATGCTGTTTTGTTCTCTGTATATGTTCTGGAACCATGTTGAAGTTCTGCTTGAATGTGAGTATTAACTTAGGATAGTTAGCTTTTTTGTTTTCTGTGGAAACACTTCTGGAATTGCCCTTGTCACAAGATCCTTTGAATGTTCATTTGTTTCCCAACTTGTTTTGACTAGTTTTGGGATATTTGAAACTGCTTGGAACTTTATTCTTTTTTACCTCTTTTTGCAACACCTTCAGTAAAATAATATTTGGCTGCAGTTTGGTTGTTTAGGGAAGAGAAGAGGGTTGGTGATACTAAAGAAAGGACTTACCTCAATCAGCTACTGGACACTTTACATTTGGTGGTATTTTGTTATTCCTACCTGACAAGGTTGGGCATAGAGGCTAAATGCTCAGACTTGTGAATTTCTGGTAACTCCCTAGAGCACTGAGTAGTCAGCATAACTCAAAGTGTTGGGAGGGGTACCAGACAAGAAGATTTTCCCCAGCCATTAGCACAGCTGGCCCTCTTGGCAATCACCTACACCAGGAAAAATAAGGCAATGTGGGTGAGTGGTTTGTGTGGCCTGGCCATAATCTTAACACTCACAGATTGCAGCTTCTTCCAAACATTTGCCAGCAGCCTGTTCAGTTTTCTACACATGTCAATGCAAATGCGAAATGGATTGCAGAGTAGAAAGGTCTGGTTACATGACTGGATGTATAGCAGCTGAACCACGTTAGCAGCCATGGTCCTGGGCAGGTAGCAAGACATCTGTATATCACGGCAGGCTCGTCCATGTTTTCATTTTTGTACACAGAAAATCAAATAGGTTACTGAACTGTACGTTTAAATAAAAATACTGTGAATAATCGCAAAATAAATCTGGGGTTAGAATGAAGCTCTAATACATGCATAGGAAATCAAAGCCAAATGTAGTGAACTCAAAAGAACCTTGGGCATGTTAATTTGGAGGTTTAATACTAATTGGCCTTAATCTGAACTCAAACTTGCTGCGAGAAGAATAAAACCACTTGTGTGATACATGGTTCACAGAAGCCATTAACAGGAAATGGTTGCAAGGAGTAACAATTCACTCACAAGAAATATCACCTTGCAATTTCTGGGTCCTGAGGCCCTGTGAGAACAAAGCTATCTGAAGGGACACACATTCCTTAACCACAATCAAGCTTAGGAAGAGGCCTGAAGCCAAGTAGGTGGACAATGCATTTTATATGATACATTTCTCTATCTTCTAGGACAGATTTTCCCAAACTTTGTGACATTGTGCCATATTTTTTGGGAAACACTAACATCTCCCCACCTCTCTTTTGCCATCATACAACCCCCATTTAAGATGAAAAAAATTGCCAACACATTCTATTCAAAAATTTAAAACACACACAGACACCAATTTGTAAGCAATTATTTCAAAATCATCTTCTGACATGAAGTTTGAAAATGAAAAATGTGTTAAAGCTGGTGACAGTATTTCTTGGTACGCAAAGCTCAAGCTTGTGCTCCCCTTTGGAATTCCTTTATGACCCCCAAACATACCCTAGAAGCCATCCCTCCCATCATTGGAGAAACCGTATTCTAAATCTGTGGGCAGCTAACAGAAAAGAGGACGGAGGAGGAACAAGTAAGCTCCTGGTGAAGGAGAAGGAAAAGCTTGCTCTCATGAGAAACTAACAGGAACCATCTTCCCATGGCCCCTAGTAAAGAATTCCCTTTCACAAATATATATAGCATAAACATCATTATTATAATAATGACAATGGAGGAAGCTAAGCTAAGAGGATAACTGGTATTTACCTCTAGCAACAGGGAATACAACCCTTACATTTCCAAAATCAGTCATGACATCCATTCATAATCTGGCTAATTTCCACATTCACACTACACAAACATTCACTGCTATTTTCTACTTGTTATCATCCCACTACTAACATTTTCCTTGCTATGCTACCCACCTGCTCTGTCTCACAGCTGGTCTAATGTGCCCCAGGTCTAGGGGTGTGTGTGGATGGATCTGAGGGAGCTGTGTATTTATCAGATCCATGTCCTCTCCCGTCTAGTCCGCCTTGTCAGCACCACAAAGGACCTGTGATTTCTCTCATTTCACAGTAGGCGTAATAATAGTAATAATAAAACCCACTGAAGGTGGCTGGAAGAGAATGTAAATTTGGAAGAAGTGATCTCAGACCTCATTATTATTTTAAATCCATTTGGGGTAGCAAAGTGGTTATCTGTAACACAAAAGAAGGAGGAAAAAAATGCATCTCTAACCATTTTCTTTTTATTACCAATGTAAAACAATTGCCTTGATGTGTATCGTCAAGCTGTTTGCCTTTCAGATGGGCAATACAGTATTGAAAAGAAGAGAGAAAACAGCAATCAAGTCACTCCAAAGGCTAGCACTTAATCATATTAGTTCCTTAGTTCTAAGAACATCACTGAGATAAATTAATGGATGCAAAGCTTTTCTTAACAGGGTTTTAGCTAAAGCAATATCCCAGGAGGTGTAACTGTTCTCTGCAGCTAGAACAAGGTCCTCCCACACATCTTTGGGCAATATCCTTTGATGTTAAAATGAAAAAGAGAAGGAGAGAAAGAAAGCTTCCATCAGAAGGAAAACTTGCATTTCTGCAGCATCACTAAGAATGCTTCAGGCAACACTGGAAGAGAAAGCATCAGTCTTGAGGGACTCGGGCCCTAACGACCAGTAAGCCCAGTGTCCAATGGGGCCTCATTAAAAAGAGTTATTTCTTGTCTGCTGATGTGACTCCACAACCTTGCGCTTATTGCAGTAGATCCCAGGAAGACTGCAGGGTTTCATCAGTCAGTACATTAGCATTCAGTAAATCGCCGGAAAGCTTAATTCTTGGTTTGTTCCCAAGAGTTGCTTACTGTTCTTTAGGAAGACCATGGCGCCTTTTGTAGAATGAAATAATTCCCCATAATATAGCATATTAAAGTCTACAAACAACTGTGAAATACAGGGCATGGAAGAAATCATTAGACAAGACCAGATGGTGCTGATAGGTTGTGTTGCACACTTATGGGGTGCTAGCATTTTTCATTAGGCAGCAAATAACCGGTGTGCAGATGCATTGTGGTCATTGAGGTTCTTTATTATCTTGCACTAGGATCCTGTCTAAACATATTAGTATCATCCTTATTTTCTGGCAGCTCATGTGTTAGTAAGTGTTCTTAATGATCTCAGTCTAGGGCATGATCAGGTTCATATCTATTAGGGTGCTAGACCTACAGGTACAGGTTGCTGTCCCCTGAAGATGCCGGCCACAGAGACTGGCGAAATGTCAGGAAGAACAACCTTCAGAACACGGCCAAAGAGCCCAAAAAACCCAGAACAACCGTACTAGACCTTCATGTGAAGGGCTAAGGTGAGGACAGGGAGCAGTACCATTCCTGCTGACCCCACTCCATCACTGTAGCCTGCCGGTAGTTAGAAAGACTTATTGGTTAATTATTGGTTTGTTCCCAAGAGTTGTTCCCATCACTTGATAACTCAGTTCTAAAAGAAACTAAACTAGGAATCAATGAAATTAAACTGGGAATAAATGAATGTTCAGGTTCTCACAAATTTAATTTTCTTTTCATATGAAGGGCTAAGTCTAATTTTAGAACAGACCCACTTAACAAGATTTGCTAAGGCAATATTTATGTAATGCCTGTTGACCCGATGAGTGTAGTTGAGTGTAATAACTGGATTTTGCCTTTCTTGTCACATTTATGAAGAATTTTGAGGAGTTTGGTAAATATTTGGGAAAAACAAGCCAATCAACATTCTGAACCCTTTCTACTGTCCAAATTCAATATGTACAAGTATTCTCAGCTTGTATGAGGATCATGCCTACTTCCCAGTGATGCAGCTATTAAGAATCTGTTAGAAAAAGTGATGGTAACCCTTGTTAGGTGCCAAAAAGCCAATTTAATAAATAGGGGTTCAATTCCAGGATTTTAATAAGTAAGCATTCAAAGTCTGCCCAAATGATCAATATGTTTTGGTCTCTTCAACATTCAATATAAATATGAGCATGTGCGTTGAACTTGGGAAGAAGTTTGCAAAATTCAAAAGTTCATATCAAGGCAACAAAGTTTTGATAGTGTTCTGAAATATGAACTCACAATATGTATAACATATTTATTTATTTTATTGCAACTACATTCTTTTAGAGAATTTGAGGAATGGCATTTGAATCCCAAAGCCCCCCCCCCTTTCATAGCCACAGCAACCATCTAATACAGGTGGGTTAACTAAGAGAGGATATATCCGGACTAAAATCACCCAGTAAGTTTTGTGTTTATTTGAACTGGTTGTGACAGAATATTCACCTGTCCCTTGGTCCTTTTTTTAAAAAAAATAATTTAAAATTTTATTAACATCCATATTATGACAAAACAAATTAGAATTGTAGTACAATACTATCACATTACTTACATATTCTTTCAGTAAATTGTCTTTCTTTATACATCCACTAGTTCATATTTTAACATAATTTATTAATTCTTTTTAAAATATGACATGCCAGCAATTCAAATTACTTCCCATATCACATTCTTCTTTTCTTGAGCTAATTTCATATATTAATAATGGTTGCCAGATTTTCATAAATTTATCGTGTTTTATTTCCCCTCTATTTATTTTAATTTGATTGGTCAGCTTTTCCATCAGGACCATTTGCCAGATTCTGTTCTCAATTTTTTTTGCTGAAAGATCTTGAGCATTTCTCCAGTTTTGTGCAATTTCAACTCTTGCTGCACCAATAAAATGTGCAATTAGGTCTTTATTGAATTTTTTTTTCATTTCTGTCCTTATATATTGAAAATAATAATAAAGCTTCATTATTAATTATGTTTTGATTGAACAATGTTTCTATCTGTTCAATTATTTTCCGCCAATACGCTTCCACTTTGGGGCAAGAGATCCACATATGTTCTAGTGTGCCTTTACTTCTACAGTTTCTCCAGCACCTATCTGAGATTTCTCCATTAATTTTGTTTAATTTTGTGGGGTACCAATACCATCTGTGGACTACTTTCAAAGCCATTTCTTTCACTTTGACTGATATTGATTTATATGGATATGTAGTCCATATTTCCATCCATTCTTTTTCTGATATACTGATATACAAATTGGTTTCCCATGTTATTTTTGATCCCATACCCCTGGGAAATGCTTTATTTTTAAAAAACCTTATTTTCCTCCCTTTTCTGCCAATAAACCTTTCTAGTTTTTTTGCCATAATTTTATTTTTTAATTTCAGGTTGTAGTGGTATATTTTGAAATAAAAATAAAAATTTTGGTCATATATGTACTTTAACTAATGCTATTCTCCCTAACATTGATATATTCAATTTAGTCCAACTTCTGATTTTTTCTTTTACTGATTTGAATAATTTTTTTGTAATTTCTATATATTAATTGGTTTATACTTTTTGTTCTGCTATAGAAATACATAACAATTTGGATTTTTGATAATTATTTTTAGGCCCATATAATAACAATGTTCTTGTAATATTTGTTTTAATGTTTCTATGCTTTAAATTAGGTTCTCCAGAAATAGAAGCATGCGTAAAGGTTAATTTTCTGTTTTCTGTTTTTAAAGACCAAGCCTTTAATATTTTCATTTTCTCTTATTTGTGCAGCAAATGGTTCTATTGCTATTGCAAATATAATTGGGGATAAGGGGTCATCTTGTCTCATTCCTCTAAATAGAGTAAATTTGTCTGATTCTTTTCCATTGATGAGTACTTTAGCCTCCGCCCCATATATAAATTTTTTAAGACGTTAATACATTTTTCACCCATATTCATTTTTTCTAATAATTCAAACATATAACATTCTACACTATCAAAGGCCTTAAGTGCATCTAACAAGAGTAGTGCTAATTTCCGTTAGTTGTTATTTGCCATATTTATGACATAACTCTACGCATGGCATCTTGTATCTGCCATCCTGGCATAAACCCATATTGATCTGTTTGAATGTATTTAGTAATAAAACTATTAATTCTCTGTGCCAGTATTGAAAAAAAAATCTTTTGGTCTTGGTTTTATAATGTTATTGGTCTATATGATGAGGGGAGTACTGGGTCCTTTTCTGGTTTTAATACAGTTATTATCCTAGCTGTTCTCCATGATTTTGGTATTTCTTCACTTTCCAGTATTGAATTAAACAATTTTAACAAATGACCTATGATATCCTCTTCCCAAATTTTATAAAATTCTGCTGTAAACCCATCACAACCTGGTGATTTACCCTTTCTAATTTTTTTTAATAACTGATTTTATTTCCATTGTTGTTACTGGAGAATTAAGTAGCTGGTTGTTGTGGGTTTTTTGGGCTCTTTGGCCGTGTTCTGAAGGTTGTAGCTCTTTATGATTTCCTATAATTTGACTAACTGGTAATGTATTTAGAAATGTCTCAATGTTTGTATCTGGTGTTAATTCTGTCTCATACAATTTTTTATAATACTCCATAAATGTTGCTACTATTTCTTGTTGTGAGGTTACTATTATTTCTTCCTTTGTTTTCAGAGAGACAATTGCCCTCTTTATTGCTTTCACCTGTCCCTTTGTCCAGAGTCACAAGTGCCTGCAAGTCAAGAGTAAGGCCCTGTAAAGTGCAAGGTAAGTCCAAAGCTGAGCTGAATTGAGACACCAAGGAAACGCCAACCAGAGTCCAGAGAGCAAGCAAAAGAATGGCTGGGGTGCCAATCAGAATTGCCTTGAATCATCTTAAATCAAGGCCTTCCCAGGTCAACAATACACCAGAGAGCAACCAGAAACGCAGTCAGCAAGTAGCTTTGATTGGATCTATAGGAGGTCTAGCAATCAACGGAACAAGACTGAGAGCTGAAGGCATGGGTCAAGACAAGTCAGGAATTGGAGTTGTTTTCAGATCTAATGCTGTTTCGGAGATGCTTTTAACTGGTTCCACCATGGTGTCTCCCTCCTAACAACAGTACCTACAACAGGAAATGTCTCTGAAGACACTGTCTCTGTTTCAATGGCACTTTACTCCTCTCAAGTTCTTGGGACTTTCTTGGAGGCTTCTTTCCTATTTGTAGGGACTGAGCCATCCCTGGATGATCCAGGCATTGCCTCCATTCTGTCTGGGCTGGGACCACTCATTGCCTGGGTCTTCCAGCTGAGGCCTATCCTGTTCCAAGAAAAACTCATCCAAGTAAGACATGACCAATTACTCCTGCATTTAAGGGTGTGCAAAAATTTCCACCATTTCAAGGCTTTTTGTTTGTTTCTTTTAATCTTTGCACATTTATTCCACCTGCACCTGCCAGACACAACACAGAAATGGGTATCATTTGTTTTGGAAAGTCTATAAAAATTGACTTCCACTCTATTTACAAAAAAGGAAAATGAGTGAGAAAAACAGAGGGGGACATGTCCCAGCAGAGCAACCAAGAGTCTTGCTTCATCTTCAAAGCTAACAAGTTTTATTTAGCATATTGTTCTTGTAGATGGTAGTTCACATAAGATGTAGCTACAGTCCATGAAAGCTTATGCTAAATAGAATTTAGTAACACCAGACTTCATTGTTTTCACTTCAAAACTGCATAGACCCTTCAGTCAATGAAGGCATGCACCCGTTAACACATCTCAAGTGCATCTATTTGGGGAAAAAAGAGGAAAAAAGCTCACTACAATAGATACTGACTTTTCCATATAAGAAATAATATAGAACCAGCATAAAGTGGATGTCAAGAAAATGGACTTGACAGATCTGGCCAGCCATGCCCTCATTGAAACACCTTGTTCATCTGAATCCTTATTTCCCCTCTATAGGAGCATTTCTTCTGGACCTCTGGGAATGCTGGAAGCCCTTGCAGTGGAATAGTAAAGGTCTGTGGTTATTGAAAACTTGAGATGCAGTGGTTCAATGAGCCAATATCAGAATAGGAACACAGCTAGATACACACACATACACACACAAACACACACACCCATGGGAAAATATTGTTGTTTAGACTTGGGAAAGAATCACCAAGAGCTGCATTCTGGAGACTGTGTATGACAGAGGTTTGGATGGTCTATAGTGAAAAGTCATACAGTAAAGTCACCATCACAGCACACCTGAAATGCGTTTTTGAAGAAGAAAATAACCTGTAACTGAGCTGCATTGATTGTGAAGGTTATTTTCTGTTAGAAGAAAACAAGTGACTGACATCATAGGAGGCAAAGCAAATTTAAGCTTATAAATGAGAAAGGAGACAACTAGTAAGAAAATTCAATCAAAACGAGAAGGATTAAGATTGTGATCTTTTCTTGCATTGTATGCCAATAAATCATTCTGCTGACTGCTCAAAATATATAGGCAGGTAAAAAATGGCCTGTTTCTAAAAACAGGTATTTGCATAAGTGCTTTGTGAAGCTTTTAGAACTTTTTGTTTACAACTTTCCAAGATTGTATTCTTTAAAAGAGTAGTTTTGCCACTGATCTTGCTGTGGGTGCTGTGTTGTGATTCTGTACCATTCTCAAGATGTATGCCTACTGCAGGAGTTTCTACTGCAGGAGAAGGTAAATCAGCTACCCATCAAAGCTGGAAGGATTCTTGTAGGGTCACGAAATGAGAAGGCTGATGGTTTATGTTGATAACCAGATAATTAGGATAACAAATAGTCTTAGAGAAGTTAAAGAAGTCAGCCACACACACAGAAGGATGTCTGCCAGCAGTGCTCCTGATGGGCGACTAGAAGAAGAGGACCTTGAATAAGACTGCCTCGCCCCCAGGAGGACTGTGTTTTATTAACTTTACAAGCTCACAGATAGTTGACAGTATACAGATAGTTCAGTGGTTACATAATGCCATTATGATTGGCCCAAGGAAAGGCTTTTGAAGTTAGCTCCCTATCACTATGAGAAAGAAGAAGAATGGGTAGCCATGCCTCCTCTCAGAAGCAGTTGTGATGTCCCAGGAGAGTTTGCTCTACTACTGTAGAATCAGCCAACAGTTTAGCAACTTTGAGGAGGGGCATTCCCCCCACAGATTCTCATAGTGCAAAATGTCACATTTTCAAGCTATTGGAGCCCCCCCCACATTTTTGGGGGAGCACATGCAACACTTAGTTGCCTCCTGCCTCCCTCTTTTAAAGAAAGGCAAGCAGCTTTCCAGAGACTATCATGAGGTATTCAAGTTGTAGGGGAAGATGTTGCACTTGTCCTGATACCTTGATCTGTCTGCATTGTGACATGAATCTATCTTAGCTACTGGCATTAGTCTGCCTCAGGAAGTCTCATGGGAAAGTAAACAGTATGCTTTACATTCAGACTGTCCCAATTTCAAATTGTGCTCTGTGTAGGTAGGGTTGGAAAGATGCTAGAGATTTTTTGCCAGACAAGTCCCCTAGAAAGCATATTCACATGATCATCCATGTTCTGCACCATTTTACTTTAGTATGGTGGTGGGGGGGCTCTTTTTGTTACCTCCTTGGCTTCACCTTGGTCCACTACTATTAGTCACAGTTCTGTCAAATTCTCATAATCAACTATGGATCAGGATTAGACCATTGCTGCCACTCTATATGACTGGGTGCTCAGGAACCCAAGAATAAACTTGGCATTACTTGATAACCATCTGTCTTAAGCTGAATTTTGAGAGATGCCTCCTTCAATGCAGGAGAGGAAGTTCATTCTCACCAATGATCACCAACCAGATGCATTAGGCTTGAGTAAGGATAGCTCAGGGCCATACATTCTAGCCCACAGCATTAAACAATATGCCACAATATTCTGAGAACATCCCAACTGTGTTTCTTTTGAACTTTGGAAGCAATTGCAGCTGCAGTCTGGCCTTTTCTCTTAAAGGCATGATGGAATTAAGGAAACACAGAAATAAGAAATATATCTTGAAACCAAATGAACAGATTATGTAACTCTGACCTCTGGCCCTTAAGCAGGTCAGGTTCAAATTTTAGTAGTGACAGTTAAGTTGCCATCCTACTTGTTGCATATATTGCACCCTCATTGTTTGTTCAGTCATTTAGTCGTGTCCGACTCTTCGTGACCCCATGGACCAGAGCACGCCAGGCCCTCCTATCTTCCACCGCCTCCCAGAGTTAGGTCAAATTCATGTTGGTTGCTTCGATGACACTGTCCAACCATCTCATCCTCGGTCATCCCCTTCTCCTCTTGCCTTCACACTTTCCCAACATCAAAGTCTTTTCCAAGGAGTCTTCTCTTCTCATGAGACGGCCAAAGTACTGGAGCCTCAGCTTCAGGATCTGTACTTCCAATGAGCACTCGGGATTGATTTCCTTTAGAATTGATAGGTCCAGGGAACTCTCAAGAGTCTCCTCCAGCACCACAATTCAAAGGCATGAATTCTTCGGCGGTCAGCTTTCTTTATGGTCCAGCTCTCACTTCCATACAACACTACTGGAAAACCATAGCTTTGACTATGCGGGCATTAGTTGGCAAGGTGATGTCTCTGCTTTTTAAGATGCTGTCAAGGTTTGTCATTGCTTTCCTCCCAAGAAGCAGGCGTCTTTTAATTTCGGGGCTGCTGTCTCCATCTGCAGTGATCATGGAGCCCAAGAAAGTAAAATCTGTCACTGCCTCCATATCTTCCCCTTCTATTTCCCAGGAGGTGATGGGACCAGTGGCCATGATCTTAGTTTTTTTGATGTTGAGTTTCAGACCGTTTTTTGCACTCTCGTCTTTCACCCTCATTACAAAGTTCTTTAGTTCCTCCTCACTTTCCGCCATCAGAGTGGTATCATCTGCATATCGGAGGTTGTTGATATTTCTTCCGGCAATCTTAATTCCAGCTTGGGATTCCTCCAGTCCAGCCTTCCGCATCATGTATTCTGCATATAAGTTAAATAAGCAGGGTGACAATATACAGCCTTGTCGTACTCCTTTCCCAATTTTGAACCAATCCGTTGTTCCATATCCAGTTCTAACTGTTGCTTCCTGTCCCACGTATAGGTTTCTCAGGAGATGGATAAGGTGGTCAGGCACGCCCATTTCTTTTAGGACTTGCCATAGTTTGCTGTGGTCCACACAGTCAAAGGCTTTTGCATAGTCAATGAAGCAGAAGTAGATGTTTTTCTGGAACTCTCTGGCTTTCTCCATAATCCCGCGCATGTTGGCAATTTGGTCTCGAGTTCCTCTGCCCCTTCGGAATCCCGCTTGTACTTCTGGGAGTTCTCGGTCCACATACTGCTGAAGCCTACCTTGTATGATTTTGAGCATAACCTTGCTGGCGTGTGAGATGAGTGCAATTGTCCGGTAGTTGGAGCATTCTTTGGCACTGCCCTTCTTTGGTATTGGGATGTAGACTGATCTTTTCCAGTCCTCTGGCCACTGTTGAGTTTTCCAAACTTGTTGGCATATTGAATGTAGCACCTTAACAGCATCATCCTGTAACATTTTAAATAGTTCAACTGGAATGCCATCACCTCCACTGGCCTTGTTGTTAGCCAGGCTTTCTAAGGCCCACTTGACCTCACTCTCCAGGATGTCTGGCTCTAGGTCAGCAACTATATTGTCTGGGTTGTCCGGGATATCCAAAACTTTCTGATATAATTCCTCTGTGTATTCTTGCCACCTCTTCTTGATGTCTTCTGCTTCTGTGAGGTCCCTTCCATTTTTGTCTTTTATCATGTCCATCTTTGCACAAAATTTTCCTCTAATATCTCGAATTTTCCTGAGCAGATCTCTGGTTTTTCCTTTTCTGTTATTTTCCTCTATTTCTTTGCATTGTTCATTTAAGAAGGCCCTCTTGTCTCTCCTTGCTATTCTTTGGAAGTCTGCATTCAATTTTCTGTAACTTTCCCTATCTCCCCTGCATTTTGTTTCCCTTCTCTTTTCTGCTATTTGTAAGGCCTCATTGGACAGCCACTTTGCTTTCTTGCATTTCCTTTTCTTTGGGATGGTTTTTGTTGCTGCCTCCTGTACAATGTTACGAGCCTCTATCCAAAGTTCTTCAGGCACTCTGTCCACCAAATGTAGTTCCTTAAATCTGTTCTTCACTTCTACTGTGTATTCGTAAGGGATTTGGTTTAGATTATACCTGAGTGGCCCAGTGGTTTTTCCTACTCTCTTCAGTTTAAGCTTGAATTTTGCTATGAGAAGCTGATGATCAGAGCCACAATCAGCACCAGGTCTTGTTTTTGCTGACTGTATAGAGCTTCTCCATCTTTGGCTGCAGAGAATATAGTCAATCTGATTTCGCTGTTGCCCATCTGGTGATTTCCATGTGTAGAGTCGCCTCTTGTGTTGTTGGAAAAGGGTGTTTGTGATGACCAGCTTGTTCTCTTGACAAAACTCTATTAGCCTTTGCCCTGCTTCGTTTTGAACTCCAAGGCCAAACTTCCCTGTTGTTCCTTTTATCTCTTGACTCCCTACCTTAGCATTCCAGTCCCCCAGAATGAGAAGAACATCCTTCTTCGGTGTCAGTTCTAGAAGGTGTTGTAAATCTTCATAAAATTGCTGAATTTCAGTCTCCTCAGCAATGGAGGTTGGTGCATAAACTTGGATTATTGTGATGTTGAAAGGTCTGCCTTGGATACGTATTGACATCATTCTATCATTTTTGAGATTATATCCCATTACGGCTTTTCCCACTCTTTTGTTGACTATGAGGGCTACTCCATTCCTTCTACGGGATTCTTGCCCACAATAGTAGACATGATAATCATCTGAGTTGAAATCACCCATTCCCATCCATTTTAGTTCACTGATGCCCAGAATGTCGATGTTTATTCTTGCCATCTCCTGTTTGACCACCTCCAGCTTCCCATGGTTCCTAGATCTTACATTCCAGGTTCCTATGCAGTATTTTTCTTTCCAGCATCGGACTTTCCTTTCACTTCCAGGCACGTCCACAGCTGAGCGTCCTTTCGGCTTTGGCCCATCCACTTCATCAGCTCTGGAGCTACTTGTACTTGTCCTCCGCTCTTCCTCAGTAGCATGTTGGACGCCTTTTGACCTGAGGGTCCCATCTTCCAGCGTCATATCTTTTAGCCTTATGTTTCTGATCATGGGGCATTCTTGGCAAAGATACTGGAGTGGAATTGCCGGTTCCTACCCCAGGTGGATTGCGTTTAGTCAGAACTCTCCACTATGACCTGTCCGTCTGTGGCCCTGCACGGCATAGCCCATAGCTTCTCTGAGTTACTCAAGCCCCCTCGCCACGACAAGGCAGCAATCCATGAAGAGGTGCACCCTCATATGATGCCTTTAAGGAGTTTTTAGCAGGGAGGGACCTTTATTCTCTCTTATTTATACCAGAGTCTCTGAGAGAATGTATTAAAACAAATACAGTAGGTGCCAGTTGAGATAAATTAATAACTAAGAGGTGGTCTACTAAGGGAGAGTTTAGTTCCATCTGTTCTGTAAATTCCTGTCAGAACCATTTTTTTACCTGTGGTATAATAAGAGGAAGTTTATTTTTAAAAAATTTAAGGCCACACTCAACAATTTCCTCACATAAGTTCTGCCAAACCAAACACTATTTGCATCTACTTGGGATTAAGCTTCGTAGTGAGGCTCACAAGGAACTGAGCATGCCTGGAATTGTGGAAAAGTCCAGCTGGATTTACCTAGGGACACTTTCTAGCATTTATATCATGCTAGTATGTTTTTTAAAAAAATTCTTATATCTGTACAAATTCCTTATATCTGTAAAGTGCCATGTACTCACTGGAGCCCTGGATGACAAGAATGGGACATTTGCTTGAATCCAAAAGAATTTGAAATAGAAATGTAACATAGCTCAGTCAAAAAAAAATCAAAGTAACAAAATGGAACCAAAAGTCTCATTTTCACTTTTCTCTTCTCTTTTTGTTTTGAAGGAGACAAAAAAGATTATTAGATTTTTTATGAGGGCAAAGAGATCATTATAAAGCTATCACATTAAAATAAAACATAAAATGGCACACAAGAAAGATGGCATATAAAAGGAAATTTGAATTCATAAGTATCATTCTTCTAATGGTAAACTCAGGTAATGATGGCATTAGAGTCAGAGCAGGAAAACTGAGAAACAAGATGGAGCTATTGATATATTAGGAAAACAACCACTATTTTTCTTTTTAAACCCCACCCCAAACTAAAATGGCTAAACTAACAATGGTTAATGAAAACTGAGTGTGGCGGATACTCAGGTCACTCCTGTCAATCACATTGGAACCTCATTTGCATGAGCCAATGGGAGGACAGGAGGGGTGGAGGCAGGGTCTGTTGAGAGAGTCAGTTGTGTCAGTTAGAGCGAGTGAGTGAGTGAGTGAGAGAGAGAGAGAGAGAGAGAAAGAGAGAGAGAAATGAGATAGATTTGCAGAAAGAGTCAGATAGTCAAAGTTAGAAGTGAGAGTTGTAACAATTAAATACACAAGCTGGTTAAATTGCAAAGCAGTAAACATAAGAGAACATTTCAATGATTGTGATTCTGAGTAAATAAATAAAGAACATCTCTAACTATAATAAAAACTTTCAATTGTTGGCAGCCAGTGTTGGAGTAAAATAATTTACATTGTGGATAAAAGAAATCCACTGGTGGCAGCGAAAGAATGTCACCAGCATGGGCCTGTGGTTTGTGGGAAACAAACAGGGCATGGGGTGGGTGTCACACTGAGTATCCTCAATAGCCATGGAGCATTCTCTATTAATTGGGAAAAAACAAAACAATAAAAGATTGGTGGTGGAGTGGAGAATGGTAGCAAAGAGCATTTTTCTCTCTCTCCAACTGGAAATTGCAGCAGCTACGATGAGGTTGAGTGTGCATTTTATGTGTTGTGTATTTATTGTATTTATAACATGTAAAATGCAGCCATACTTAAATGTCATGCAGTTCAATATATGTATATTAACCATAAAAATACATCTCCCTGAGTTCAATGGGATATTATATATTGTAAGGTATATGCATGGGATTGCAGTTTAAAACATCAGCCAAAACCTCTGAAATGTCACAGAATTTCAGTTATGTAGTTCCTAACAAGACTGTGTCTTACCTCACAACAGGAAAACACAGCTATCCATCACGGGCATATTTATAGTCTCCACACTTTATAATCACCATCATCCTGTGCCATCAAGTCAGTTCTGATTTATAGTGGCCATTTTCAGTGTTTCCTAGCTATAGAGTACTCACAAGTAGTTTACCTGTTTCTTCTTCTGAGGATATCCCAGTACTGTGTTGCTTGTTCAAGGTTACACAGACTGGCTCTACTCACAGGAGGGGATTGAACTCCCAACTCCCAGCTCTGCAGCCAAACACCTGAACCACTGAGCTATCAAGCTAGCTTTCTTTATGGCCACTCTATAATAGATGTTGTCACCGTGACTCACTAAGCAAATACAAGATTGAAATACAATATGTTTTTTAAAAAGGTATTAAAATTAAAACACAATCAGAACACAAATTTTAAGCTCAGAGGCTTAAAGTATAAGACCTACATTATTGGAAAGCACTGGGAGAATAAAAATTAGAACTAGTATTTCAAAATTCTCTGCCTATTTCTGGGAATAGAGATTTAAGGGATGATTTAATTGAATTTCTCCAGGGAAAAGAATTGTTCTCCATGAGTTTCCCAGAGGTGGAGTTCAATAGTAGCAGGGATCATAGGACACCTTTGTTCTTGTCAGATCTTTTGTTCTCCACACTATCACTGTAAGTGGCAACAACAGTCATTGTACTGGCAGCCTGTCCACCATTTTGTTTTCTCCACAATTCCTTCTACTCAGCCTCATTCTACAATACTGTGATTAAAGTGGGAAACATCTCAGAGTAGCCTTCTGCTTCTAGGGGAGTAAAGGCAAAGGAAAATCTCAAGAGTCTCAC
The DNA here is from genome assembly GCF_051106095.1 of Pogona vitticeps. Classification (NCBI taxonomy): domain Eukaryota; kingdom Metazoa; phylum Chordata; class Lepidosauria; order Squamata; family Agamidae; genus Pogona; species Pogona vitticeps. The sequence continues at coordinate 98,157,253 of NC_135786.1, forward strand.
AATGTTTCTCAGAAAAAATGTTTTCTTAAACATGTTGGCTACACACTAATTATCATTCTTCAAGATTTAACATCTTCCCCACGGTCTCCAAAATGTTACATTTGAGGGCTCATTGTACATATGTTTTGTCTGTACTGCAGATGTTCATAATACAGCTCCTTCCCTGTAAGCCCTCTGCCAGGCATGAAAAACAGCAGTGTTGTGTTGCTCTGCAGAAAGAAAGAAATAGCTAGCATGTGCCATAATTTGTTCTCCAATTTCCCACAAGTTTTATTTCCCTGTGTGAGAGGTTTTGATGTTGTTACATCACAATCAGGGCCCTTGCGAATTTCTTTTAGATGTATTTTGGAACTTACTGAAACAGTCCAAGATGGCTAAGCATACTGCATTTGTTTTTCTTTCCATTTTACATCTCTTCATCACTCTGCAGCTTCCTTTGCTGCCCACATTTCCTAATCTGAAAAGGCCCTGTGGAAGGTGTTACTTTATGACATCTTCCCCTAGACTTTAACTGGAGTTTGTGAAGTCTGGCTGCTACAGAAAGGATTGCATAGTGAAGAAATGAACTCTGGGAAGTAAGGTAATCACAAAAACTGTGAACTTCCCCACCAAGGATTTCTCTGACATTTCTGCTCCTCCGACATTCTTTTTCAAGGTGGCTTAATCTTTACCAAACTGAATGAGAATAGCTGTATCTTGTAATTGGAATGGTTGTAGAATTTCTGTTCTGCATGGAACCAGCAAAAGTGTCTACTTTCCACCAGAAAGGCCATAATGTTGATGGCAGACCTCTCTAGTGAGGATGCTCCATACTTTGAAAAGGCCAATGAAGTGATTGCATGCATTACTTCATGTGGAAGGTGCATTTGGAGCAGGTCCTCTGGAGAAGAATTGAAGGTTTCAGTGCGCATATGCTGAATACTGGCTGGATAGCTCAGTGGTTTAGGTATTTGGCTGCAGAGCCAGAATTTGGGAGTTCAGTTCCCCACTGTGCCTCCTGAGAGAGCCAGCCTGTGAGGCCACGAGCAAGCTGCACAAACTCACCACCACAGGTGCCACCAGAAAAAAGGAATGACAAATCAGCTCTGTATGTTCTACACCTGAAAAACCCTGGAAAGACTCCCCATGATTCAGAATTGAGTTGACAGTACGCATTATTTTTACGCATGTACAAGACAGGAGTGGGCATCGTGTGCCACCCACTCCTTTATGCATCCTTCCCAGGCCATTCCTGATGTATCTTGCTCAGATTTGGTAGAGTCAAAGAGGAAGTATTGCTGCTCCTAGAAGCTTTCATGTTGCAGGGTCCTTGGTAACCACTTTGCTCCTCAAAAACACTTTTCCAAAACCAGAAGAGGATTTTTTGGCCACTTCCAGTTTCAGGAGAGTGCAGCCTATTGTAGGTTTCGGCAGGTTGCAAAATTGTACCCTGGATCCTTCAAATTTGCCATTTTGATATAGAAGGTGGTCTTTCAGGTAACCTGCAACGATGCCATGGAATGCTATCAGATTATAATAAGAATAATACGAATAACCATTTGTACCATCAAGCCACTTCCAACTTATGATGACCCCTTCCTGTATTTTTTAATATAGGGAAATCAGAAATGGTTTACCATTCTGTTCTTCTAGGGATACCTTGGGGCTGAGAAGTTTGTCTAAGGCTCCACTGGCTGGTGAGTTTTCCAAGAGACACAGTGGGGAATTGAACTCCCAACCTCTGGCTCCAAAGTCAGATACATAACTCACTGAGCTATCCTGCCAACACTTTAAGGAGATACAACTACTATATACTGGGTCTAGAAACTGAGTGAGAGCAAGTGTAGCTGACCCAGCACACTTGTAATATGATTGCCCACTTTCAGGGAATGGGAGGTTATTGGGACATGGTTGATTATGGCCAAGCTATCTCTGCTCAGACAAAGTTGCAGTTGCTGCATGAGCTTCAAATGTGTGGTAGAAATAGCTAAATGAAAAGGCAGGACTGATAACTTTTCATAATAACTTCTGTTGGTTTTTTACGGGGAGAAATACCTATTGATCTTTTTTCAGGTTCAGAGATTTTTTTCGTGGAGCTTTCAGCCCTTATCATCTGCCACAGGTTGTTGATTAATGAGACAGAGCGTGAGATTTCCTCCTCTGAAGATAATTAAATGCCAAGATGTCATTCCAAAAGTGGGCAGAATGGAAAGATACTTCAAAAAGAACCTGGTTCTGAGAGGTGGTTCTACTAAAATCAGAATAAAGTGAATGACTTTCCCCAAAAGATTCCAAATGCCATCAAAATTTAAACAAAGGGACGCCAGATTGTTGAGCTTGTTGGCAGCTTTCTCCTTACATAAGAAATGGCTTTTTCGTCCTAATGTTTGAATATGCCTTGTGCGGCTTTTTATCTCTCCTCTTTAAGTAACACAGGTTTTAGACATGCCTGTTTTGATATGGGAGAGGGGGAAAAACTTATTTTTGCCACTTAATTCTCAAGGTCATTGAAAATTCCATTCCAAAGAGATATGACAAAGATTCTGTCAAAATGTTGCTCCATTTGTCTCGAGGCTGAGAGACTGTATCAGGTACCCTGAAGACTCTCTTTCAGTGATTATTCCCACATTCCTTCATAATAATTGATTAACTCATTAAATTAAAGAACATATATAGATATAGATATAGATATAGATATAGATATAGATATAGATATAGATATAGATACCTCTATGTGGAGAGAGAGAGAGAGAGAGATACCTCTAGCAGTCTTTGAAAGCTAGCTACATCCACAGTAAACAAGATTATACCAGCCCAGAGGGTGCTAAATGTTGCCAGGTGGATTATACCATTTTGAACTAGACCTGCTGGAGTGGCCATAAGTGATTGATGGCCTGGCACTGCTCAAGGTGTCATAGCCTTAACATTCACAATTCCTGTTCTAACTACCACTCTTTTCTGGATGACTGCATGGAAGCTGGCTGTATTTAGTGAGACCTCCAATAAGAATGGCATCTGTTACATGGCACTTCTGGCTATTCTACAGACCAGCTGGACATATTGATTCCCCCCCCCTTTTTTAATGTTGGCACATCTTTTGACCACTGTCATGATGTAGTCTTCTCTTCATCATTTTTATTGCTGAGCTCTGTCCTGCAAAAATTACACAATCCTATTCCTCTTATCCTTACTTGTGCTGTACATTCGACATATACATCTTCATTTATTCATGCATCCGTGCATTTTTTTTATTGCTTGATCAGCTAGCAAAGTGATATAGGGAGTAGTCTACTTATAGTCAGTTTTAGTTTAGCACCTATTCACTCCAGGATCTTCTCCTTGCAATATGGCAAGTCTTCATCCAGCGATGCAGTAAAATACAGTTTTCAGCAACACGATCACCAGCAACACAACAACCAAACACTCAAACTATCCAACTACCCAAACTACCCAACAATTTGTCTCTGCAAGCTTGGCTAGTTTTATTCTTGGATGAACCAATCAACTTGGTTGTCACACAGCTGCCTCAATTAACTCAGCTGTGTTCCTTTGTTACATGCTGCTTGACTAAATCTGATCCTGTAACAACTTATACACTGAATTGCGATGAACAATTCCCTAGGTTGACTTTGAGACCTGTCAATCTCCTCCAATTGTTTATAGCAATTCTGTAACATATGTATCTTACATAGTATATTGCCTTGAACATATACAGAGTTCTTTTTACATTCATATACATTATATCATTCCCAACATTTCACATGCTTTATTATGTTTAGTTGGCCCCAATACTTTTGTCAAACAATCAGCTTTATTATTTTCTGTTCCACAGTATACCAGTTCAATTAAACCATTTTCTATACTTTGTTTTACATTTTGGTACCTGATATCTGTGTGTTTGGATCTGCTTCTTACATTTGGTGAGTTCGCCATCTGTATGACAGCTTGATTATCTTCAAAAACCTTTATTTGTGATTTTGTATTCAATCCCAGATCTTGTGCTAATTGTTTATAGAATACTAGATCTGTACACAATTCAGATAATGCTGCATACTCAGATTCGGCAGAAGACAATGATATAAATTTCTGTCTAGCTGTCTTCCAGCTTATCAAACTTTCTCCCAAATGCACAGTCATGCCTGATGTTGATCTTCGGGTTGTTAAATCACTCCCGTAATTAGCATCGGCATAAGCAGTGATATACAGTTCTCCCACTGGTTCTAAATTTAGCTTTTTATTTTGTGCCTCTTTTAAATACCTAAGTACTCTTTTTGCTGATTGCCAGTGCCTTTCATTCGGCTTGCTCACATTCCTTGATAGCAGGTTTACAGCTATAGAGATGTCTGGCCTTGACCATCTGCTCAAATATAGTAAGCTGCCTACCAGTGATCTATATACATCAATATCACATTCCGGGCCATTCATATCTTCTTTCTCGAACTCTATGTTCATTGGAGTTGCTGCACCTTTACAATCCTCCATTTTATATTGTTTTAGGAGTTTTAATATTTTGCTCTTTTGGGCTATTTTAAATCCTTTCTCGCTTCTTTCTATTTCTACTCCTAAGTAGTTACTTATTTCTCCTAAATCTCTCAATTTGTAGTGTCTCTTTAACATTTGGATTGTTACTTCAGCCTCTTTCTTATCTTTGGTAAATATGGCTAAATCGTCCACAAATACTAACATTATAGCTTGTGTCTTCTCATTTATAAATAAACAAGGGTCAGCCTTTCCTTGCACAAAACCATTATCCTTTAAAGTTTTGGTTAAATGTTGGTTCCATTCATGGCCACTTTGTCTGAGACCATATAGACTTTTTTTCAATATCCAGCATTTACCCTCACTTTCAATTCCTGGTGGTATTTCCATATAAATGGTGTGTTTCAGATCAGCATATAAATAGGCTGTTTCTATATCAACATGCCTGGTCATGAGATTATGCTTGGCTGCATAGGTTAAAGCAAATCTCAATGTCTCTGGTCTTAGAGCCGGTGCAAAAACTTGATCATAGTCGTTTGAAGTTTGTGCATACCCTTTTGCCACTAACCTTGCTCTATACCTCACATTACCATCGGCATCCACCTTCCTTTTAAATACCCATCTGGAACCAATTACTTTTGATTTTTCAGGCAGTTTTACCTCCTCATAAACCTTCAGTTGTTTTAATGAATTTAACTCCTTATCCATTGCCTCTTTCCATTTTATTTGTTCTTGCTCAGGCATATTACATATGTCATTATATGTCTCTGGTTCAGCCACATTGAGACAGTAATAGGTCTCAGGCTTGTACCTGTCTGGAGTTTTTCTCTCTCTGCTAGACCTCCTAGGTAATTCCCTGTCCTCCTCGAGAGTTTCCCTCCTTTCTGAGTTGGATGGAATTTCTTTATCAGTTTGCATTTCCTCAGGTTCTACCTCTCTTTCTATTTCTTGCTCTGGTTGAGAGTCACTTTCATCTGCACTATCATCACTACTCTCATTCCTTTCATGCAATTTAATTATTGTTTCTGGGGGTTTGCATATTTTGTCCCAGTTACTGTGCTCATTAAATGAAGCACTGCTACTTATTACAAGTTTGTTGGTATTTGGCAACCCAAACCTAAATGCTCTCCTATTTTGTTGGTATCCAAGGAAATACATCAACCTGGCTTTCTTCTCTCCCTTTTTCCTTATTTCTTTTGGGATGTGAACCCATGCAGGAGATCCAAATACATGTAAAAATTTTAAATTTGGTTTTCTCCCAGTCCAAACTGTGTAAGGAATGTTATTTATTCCACTGTGCCAAAGAATATTAATATAAAAATTCGCACAAAGTGTAGCTTCACCCCAATATTTCTCTGATAGATTACTCCCCCTAATCATTGCCTCAGCCATATTCTGCAGAGTTTGGCCCCTTCTTTCAATAAAGGCATTCTGAGTAGGTGTATAGGGAGCGGCTCTCCTGTGAGTAATACCATTTTTCTTTAATATTGCTTGAAATTTGGCATTGGTAAACTCTGTTCCATTGTCAGTTTGCACCACCTTAACCTTTTTCCCTGTTTTGCGCTCTACAAATTTGAGCCATTTTTCAAACTCTACATGCACTGCACTTTTATCTTTCATGAGATAGCAATATCCAAACCTGGACTTTTGGTCTTGGATAGAGAGAATGTATCTGGCTCCTCCTAATGATGCACTTTTGGGTCCAATTACATCAACTGACACCAAATCTAATATATTTTTCACTTGTACATCACTATGTTTCATTATAGGAGCTTTCTTACTCTTGGCTAATTGGCAAGCTTGACAATTCACATATTCATTGCATTGCTTTAAATTAACTCCTACTGAGTTTTCAATTGTTTTTCTCAATGTTTTGTAGTTTGCATGTCCTAGTCTTTGATGCCATAAATGAATACAATCTTTGTGTATACATTTGTTTTCATAGACATTATTAGCCTTAGTACAGTTTAGTCTATATAAATTGTTTCTAGCATAGCAATTCAATTTTTCATTGTTCTTGCTAGTTATTACACATTTCTCCTCATAGAAAGTGCTAACAAACCCATTCTTTGCTAATGAACTCACAGAAAGTAAATTATGCTTCAAATTTGGAACATGTAAAACATCTATTGGTCTAGCAATATAAGGCAATTTCACTTTACCTTTTCCCAGTACCTTAGCACTAATACCATTTGCTAAGCATACTTGTTGGTTGGATACATGTTGGTAGTTAAATATTAGCTGTTTACTCTTACACATGCTGGCAGTTGCTCCAGAGTTGACAATCCACTCTTCTCCCTGTTCAGAGTTATAAATTTCCTCAGTCAGGCTTAGTGTTTCTCTCTTGCGTCTGGTTTGTTTTTCTTTTCCTTTCTTAAATTTACAGTCTTTCATCAGATGTTTTCTTGAGCCACAGGAAAAACAGCGTTTTCCAGAATGAATGCTTGCAGCTGTGTCCCCCTCCTCCTCACTTTCCTTCAGCTTATCACGGTGATTAGTGAGTTTGGAGTCTCGGAGCTGTTTGTTATCTTTTCTCTTTTGTTCTTCTTCCAACAGTTTGCTAGTTATATTAATTACTGTTAGCTCTGCTTGAGGAAGAATTTCTAAATTGGTCACCAGCTGATCATATGACTCATCTAATGAAGACAGGATAATAAATGCTTCTTGTATTTCTGTAAATGTGATGTTCTTTTCTCTTAAATCCATCAACATTGACTTCATTGCCTCTAAATGTTGAAGCATACACCCTCCAGCTTGCAGTCTAGTTCGAAAAAGTTTTCTGGCAATTTGAATCTGGCTTCCAACGTTATCTCTTATGAAGAGTCTCCTTAAATCCTCCCATGCCTTCTTTGCTGAGTTTTGGCCTCTCAGGTGGATAAGAAGACGGTCTTCTAGAGTTAACCCAATAATAGCCAGAGCTTTTGCATTTAGTTTTTTTTCCCTCTCATTTAGGACTGCTGGGGGATTTTCTACAATGTCCCATAATGCTTCCTTTTGTAGTAGCAACTGAACCTTCTGCTGCCAAGTTGCATAATTCTCCCCATTCAACTTTTTTATGCACAGTCCAGCCATAGACATTTCGTTGGCCATTTTTACCACAGACTGTAGCCACACTACTTGGCTCTCTCTGGCCAGCAGTTTCTTCAATAACTTCTTAAATTTATACCTGGATGCAGTCTGGTGCGCGTTCTGGGCCCATAACCAATTGACAGAGGTGCTGCGTTACCAGACTACGCCAGGGGGCGTAATGGTGAAGTGAACTGCCCAGAGATGAAACCAAACAGACACTGTTGTAGTGTTGAAAGTATTATTTACAATAAAGTCCATATATACAGGGGTAAATACAGCTTCTCTTGGTCTTTATACAGTCCTGGTCATTCACAGTAGTTCTTCAGTTAGCAATGGTAAATTACAGTTTCAGTAACCAAAGATTGTTACCAATGTAAATAGTCCAGCATCCACGAAGTTTTCTCCTCTCACCACAGAGATAGTCTTCTTCCAGGATCTTCTCCTTGCAATATGGCAAGTCTTCATCCAGCGATGCAGTAAAATACAGTTTTCAGCAACACGATCACCAGCAACACAACAACCAAACACTCAAACTATCCAACTACCCAAACTGCCCAACAATTTGTCTCTGCAAGCTTGGCTAGTTTTATTCTTGGATGAACCAATCAACTTGGTTGTCACACAGCTGCCTCAATTAACTCAGCTGTGTTCCTTTGTTACATGCTGCTTGACTAAATCTGATCCTGTAACAACTTATACACTGAATTGCGATGAACAATTCCCTAGGTTGACTTTGAGACCTGTCAAGTCTGTTGCATCCTATTTTCTGCAATCCACAGTATGTGTTTTTAAGAAACCACAGAGCTTGGAATTATTGTGTTAAATTTAAAGTGTTAACATTAAAAGAGCTATTTCTCTGTTAACAGGAGGGATGCATCTAAAAGAGTCATGTACTGAAGGTAACATTTTTACCATTTTAATGGCACCTTCAATACATTATTTTTGATTAGATGCACTCCTCCTGTTTCGTTCAAAATAATGATTTTAATGTCAGCACATGTTCTTCAGAAGCTTTGAGAGTTTGGGGGGGGGGGACCAGACAAAAAGTCACAGTTAAATTCTAGGAGAGAAAGATCATGTAAGGGAGAGAAAATGTATTTTGTGCCCATCTTAATATACAGTATACCCAACACAGACTACAAACTACACTTTGGCTCAGAGAGGTTTGTACTTTTCTGGAATCTAATTTTACTTGAATTTAATGAGCAATGTAGCAGATATAATTCTCTTTCTACTCTCTGTTAGAGAGAGGATAGTTAGTAGGATAGTCCCAGTTTATACAAGGTCTCTGCCCCAATAAACATAGAAGTGCAGTGTGAATTATGAACCACGAACAGAGAAATAATTTACATTTCAAGTCTTGTAGCCTGAAGTTCGTATTACATTTAGAATCCTTTCCTGCTTTTATGTAACATGCTTTATGATGTATTTGTAGTGAACTGCATGTTTTCTGTTCATTTTGTTATTTGTCTTAAACTACTTTGCAGTGTTTTCAAATCAGCTGGAGAGTTCAGAGTTAGGAAGAGCCACTGTTTTTCAGTGCATGGCTCCTAGTCATTTATGTGTGCACTTTAAAACATCAGCAGTGCAACATTGTCAGAGAAGCTGGAGATGGGAAGCGCTTTCATAAAATAAAGATGTCTATAAGAAAGGCCCTGTCATGTACAGTTAGTGCCTTTTAGAAGGCAACACAAAAACACGATGTGAATATGACATCTTTAAGTAGACTTTTTAAAAGCAAAGTCAAACTTAGGGAGCAGTGATTGTAAGAGGCCTTTAAGGAAGGGAACATAAAACGATATTTCCAGTTTGCACAGAGTTTGGAGACAGAGAAAAACTTCAACAAAAAATCTTGTAGAGCATGGGAAAGCAGATGTTTGTGGGATGTAATTCCCACAATCATCCAGGCCAATGATGAAGTATCATGGAAGTATTCCCATGATGATTGTGTGTCTGTGTTTACATGGGCTTCTTGAATCCACTGAAGGCAAAGTAGGGTTTGTATCTGCCCTTTCCTGAAAATGACAAAGATCCCACTTGCTGAATGGAGTTTTGAGGTGGAGTGATAAAAAATGGGTGCCCAGTCTATGATATGCCATTTTAGAGATATTCCAACCCAATCCTTGTCTACTTTCATCCTGGGATTCATGTGTTCCAGATCTCATGCCCCCTTTCCTGCAAATGGAGAAATGCAAACAAGGAGCACACCAAAAAGAAATGAGAAACCAAAGGATTGACGGAGACAATAGTAACATGCTGAAGTGAACCACAAGGCAGGTGTCCATCTTTAAACGAACATACTCTTAAGCTTACTAGTATAACTAATGAAAAATGGCTGACAGGGGGTGGGGGGAGTAAAGCAAAGGCAATATCAAGCCTAGTCCGTTTTACACTGTGGCTTAAAAAAATGAAGATTGTGGCAGCAAATTATGCAGGGGGTGGATAAAGTTGATAGAGGGAAGCTCTTTTCTCTCTCCTGGAATACCAGAAGCAGGGGACAGCCACTCCAATTAAGTGTTGGGAGATTGAGAACAGAAAAAAGAAAATATTTTGGTATGCCTTCAGGTATGCCTCGGTAGATGAGAAGGAAGAATCAGCGGGAAGCACGAGAGATTTCAGGGCTCCTAAATCCTGCAAGGATGAGCACCGGTGCTAGTTTTGAATTAAAGTGAAATACGCAGGCAACAACAACAACAACAACAACAGCAGCAGCAGCAACAACAACAAAAGGGAGTAGAATAGAAAATAACCGATAAAGGAGGAAAGTAAACAAACTTAATTCTAAATATTTTAAAGATGACGACCGTGTGGGGGAGGAAGCATGGAACCACTGAAACAGTGGCAGGTGTACTCCTATTCTCCCCTCAGTTTTAGCCTTCCAGTGGACAAGCTAAATCCCTACATAACACCACACTTTATGACTCTTAGTAGATCATGAGTAAGTTTGGAAAGGAAGGAAAGATCTGCCAATTATTAATAAGGGTCTGGAAAATAAATTAATACAGCCACTGGCTGTGCTTTGCATGCCTGTATTTTCATTACAGCTGATGTTGCGGGCAGGTGGCCCAACTGTCTTGTTCTTGGGATCCTATATTTTAGGTAAATTCACATTGATCCGTTTGCTGGAAGAACTTGCTTTGTAGCAAACCTAAACATGTCTCCTCAGAGTCCAAATGGGCTGAATGGAACCTACTGCTGGGTAAGCAGGCACAGGACTGCCTACCCCCGCCACCCCCAGAGTGTGCTTCTCGATCAGGCCTTTACTACCACTGAAAACAGTAGTCATGGAAAGATGCATTCTCAGTATAACAGTTATGAATGGTACACTAGAAAGAGGTCTTGTGAATGATAACACCACATACAGGAAGCTTATCTGTGTGTCTAGTCAGTTGGCAACAAATTCAGTGCCTTAGTCCCCAATGAAAACGAAAGGACACAGCTATGGCTCTCTCTCTCAAACTGAGAGAAATCAAGGCTTGCATTCATACGCCACTAGGTGCTCAGAGGCAGCCACTGCCCTCAAGCAGCAGATTTTGCAGTACCAGTGTATTTTTGCCATCTATCCATGGCATGGATCCACATGAATTTGAATGTACATACATAGTGTGTATGTACAGTAGATACTGAGTCCTGGCTGAGACCCGAAGATGATGTCAACAATCCTTCTGATCATGTGATTCACCCACAAAAAATTTAAATTTTAATTCAATTCATTGCCCATCTCAATTTCCTCAGTAGTGGCACTGGTGTTTGAGGTTGGACTGTAAGCTTCTTTGAAGTGCCATATTTTCTCCCCACTTGTACTCTGCAAGGAGCTGTCCATGCAGTGAGTGCACATGGTGTCGATGATGAAGGTTAGGCTTGCCAGGTCTCAGAGAATGAGCTGCTGTGCCAGGAAATGGCTGGCCTGCCCTGAATCTCCAGGCCAGGCAAAGAAATGTCAGGAGCAGTGCTTGAAGGAAAGGAACGAGTCTTGTTTATTGTTACGGGGTGGCCATAGTGTTTGGGTACCCAAATCCAATCCTCTCCAAGTGGCACCAGGGCTCACTGGCTTCCTGTGTCTGTCCAACACGACACCTAATATACTTGCTTAGGAGCTCAGACAGGGAACCCACAATGCCTGGCTCACTCCCACACTCATGCATGGAGAAATGTGTTCCCATTTCCTGTGACATCACAAGGCCCCACACCATGACTTGACAAAGACCCATCCCAGGCATTGGGCCCCAGATATAATGAGGGGATGGGGAAGATAATCCCGTGACAGCCCCTGACAAACATTTCAAAACCATTCCAGAAAAATACTTTTATTGGTTTTAGAAAAGAGGCTAAACGGGTAGCCTCAGCGGAGACAACAGCCTGGTTCAGTTCCAGCAGGACGCCTGCCTTCTGGTCCCTCGCATCCCCCTGGGGAAGAGGAAGCTTCGGGCCCTGCAAGAGAAAGAGAGAGAAATAAATCAAAAACTAAGGGGTGAGCTCGTCTGCTGCCGTCAACAGGCTTCAACCCAGGCATATCCACCGACGAATGTTATAGCAACTTCATCCCAAAATTCTGCCTGCCAACATCCACTGGCTTCCTCCAGGAATATCCACCTGTTCATCTCTTCCAATCCGCAGGCAGATTCCACCAGCTTCTATCTGCCAACGTCCACCAACTTTTCCCTGGTCCATCGCCAACATCAGCCAGCTTCAAGCCACAGATCTCTGTCAGCCTCGACCTGTTAACTCGCAAGCACACTTAGCAAGTTCATCTGCTTTTGCGAGAGAACTTGCCTTGGGCAGAAGGGCTGGGTCCCCTGCAGCAGCCGCCCTGGCTCTCTCTGCTGGAGGGCCCTCTGGCCTCTGGCCTCCCTTCTGGTCTCCTGCCCTGCCCAGCAAGCCCCTTTTATCTGCCAGCAGAGAGGTGATGCTCTGTGAGGTCACTGAGACCCAGGAGAAAAGGGATTGGGTTCCCAAGGCAACAGCACCAGCACCCTTGGGATTGGCTGAGTCCTGAAGATGATGTCAACAATCCCTCTGATCATGTGATTCACCCACAAAAGCTTGCCTTTTGCATGATTTTTTAAAATATATATTTAACATGCTAGTTATTATTAGAGTGTTCAATATTATCCACAGTTTTCTGCATCTGTGTGTGGGGGGTTGTAAGCAATCCCCCGCAGATATGGGGTTCCGACTGTGCTTTCTGATTCAGAAACCGTGTTTTCCAGTTCCAAAATCACTCCCCGTGTCAAAATTTGTATGCACATAGTGTATTGTGCATACCTGTACAAATTACTTTCTTACCAAAATGCTGAAATCAAGTCACAGCCAGCTGAACTCATACACCTGCTGAGAGAAGAAGGGGAATACACTATAAAATTATGCAGAAGATGAATAGAGTGGCTAGAGAGAAGCTCTTTCCCCTCTCAAGCAAAACCAGAAGCAGGGACATCCATTCCAATTGAGTGTTGGGAGAGTGAAAACAGACAAAAGAAAGTATTTTTTGACCCAGCGTGTTGTTAGTCTGTGGAACCCCTTGCCGCAGGATGTAGTGATGGCATATGGCCTGGATGCTTTTAAAAAGGGATTGGACAGATTCCTGGAGGAAAAGTCCATCGCGGGTTACAAGCCATGATGGGGATGGATAATGTCCAGGCTTAAAAGGAAGGTACCATCAAATACCAACCTCAGGTGACGGTATCAGGAGACAGGTATCTAGTTGTCTCATATGCTCCCAGAGGGATCTGGTGGGGCCACTGTGAGATACAGGAAGCTGGACAAGATGGGCCCTTGGCCTGATCCAGCAGGGCTCTTATGTTCTTATGTAACTGCCAGGTGACATCACTCAAAGATCTTCCCTCCTGTCTCAGCAACTGGAGTACAGAGGAAAAATCTTGGGCTTGACTGAACAGTGAAGCTGTCAGTCTCCTTCTCCTTTGGTGTCAGTTCAATTTCCTCGTTATACGGTATTGACACTTGTATTTTTTGTATTTTAAGCCTACAAACACCAGATTTAACCGAAGGGGTCTGCGCAGGGTGCTACTCCACTCAAGACTGCTCTTGGGCTGTTTGCTGTGCCCTGCTCTGCACAAATAGCCCCTATTGAATTAGCATTTCAGCGTTTGGCCAATTAGAGTGCACATCTCTACTCTGAAGTATTACAGGTGCTTTCCCACTATATTGTCTGGGACCAGAAGAATAATCAGGAAGACCACTTACGTATGTATCTTGGCTTTTAGATACTCTTCTCTTTTTTGTAGTGGTTTCAGTAACTATACATTTCCTTAGGAAATCAGTGCTTTTCAGATGTTCCAGGAATGCATGGTAGAGAACAAGATGCCATGCTCTAACTCACATGTTCTGCGTTTCCTGATCAAGTATAGGCTTGCAAGTATATAGACTGTGTTCTGATCTCAGTGCAAATATATGGAGTCAGAAGGATATAGTTGTCACATACAGCACTGATGGTACCTGTCTGTCATGGGTTTGGAGGGAAAGTTCCATCCTATGGGGAGTGGAAGGCGGGACATCAGGGGGGAGGAGCTGTACTGTATATATTTGGGGGAAGTCTATTGTAAGGGAGCTGACGTGGAGAAGTGGAGTTGGAGTCTGTGGGTCAGACTGGGTACAACTGTTCATCAGATAGTACATACCTGATAGGTTCAGGTTTCTATCTAGGTAGCCAGAACGGATAAGTTCAGGGTCTGTGCGTTACCTTAAAGTGTTCCGTGGGAACCAATCTGTTGTATGTGTATGATTGGGACTATATCAAGTTCCAGTATCCTATTTACCTGATCCTTTTATTTACCCTGTTTGTTTTTTCAATAAACCTTGTTTTCTTGTTTATTAAAATCCATTCCTGGTCTGGGTGACTTGGTAGAGCGAATGGTTGGTGGCAGCATAACTACAGGGTGGGATACTCCAGTAGGTCTGGGGTTGCTACAATAGTATTTCCTCACTTTCATATATTCAGTGAAACAACATATAGGGGAACCAATGGACTTGCCTATAGTGAAGTCATTGATTTCCCCCCACCACCTCTCTGCATGGTATATGGAGAGCAAATTTACACTGTAATTCTAATGGACCTTCATGGCCAGTTACTCTGAAAAAACAAAATTAAAAAAATCAACATTTCCCCCCTTCATACAACATATGTGTGTTTTTTTCCACTAGTGAGACGATCTAGTGAATATGTCCTGCATTTCCTGAACTCTAGTCCTTGTTTTGCATCCAGGAATAATACCTGTCCACTGAATATCTGTCCTCTAGTCCCGCCTTTGCAATGGGAATAATCTTTTTGAGATTTGCTTTATGTGGGCATTGCTTTCTGAAAACCACACCACATATGGTTGAAAGTATGAAGCCAATTATTGCTTTACAGGTACAACAGTATAGATATTCATTGCTGTGCATCTTTATTTGTGGGAAACTTCTGCTTAAAGGTTGTAGCTGCATTCTGTTCCAGTGATGTGCATACACTCCTGGCAGGACACGGCAGCTGCCAGCAGGTGGGGTAACAGCTTCTTCTGCCCTTTCGCTTAGAGGTGAAGCATAAGATCAAAGGGTTATTTTAGCCAATCCTAGTTACAATTAGGTAACTAGTATCCTATCTGTCTCTTTCATAACATACTATGTAATCATGCTAAGTAAATAAAAGAGCTCTCCGGGCGTTGCCAGTAGGCTCTGCTGGTTTGGATATCCGCTGTCGACTCCTTTGTTCTATCTCTAAGGCAATTAGCCTTCCTTTGTTCCGTGATCACCCACATTTATTAATTAACTCACTCTGAATAATTAGGATTCCTTTGTTATAATCCTGTTAATAAATTGCAATTTGACACCTTTAGAGGTTGTAGCTTCATAATCACTAGAAAAGATACAGATAGCTGGCTGGTCTCCATACTGGAAGGAGATAAATCACACATAAAGAAGGTGGGAAAAGAGATCCCATACAATATAGTCTTGGAATAACTTCCATTTATTTCCCTACAAGCTAAAGTATGCAGATTCTCATATGGGTACTTCATTTCCCCAAAAGTCTTCTCTGTTGGTGGTGGTGAAAAGAGTGAAGTATTGATCTTCTTGAGATTATTCTTACGGTTAATTCTTTTTTATATATGATATACCAACAGCTAATTTTTTAAAAGTCAATCTATTAAGAACATCTGCCCTTTATAAGTACGTCCTAATTAACATTCCTTCTACAGTCTTCAATTCACTATTGTTCTCCAGGGTTTCTTTAGTATGAAGTGGCAGTTGTTATACAAGCATAATGGTAACAAATGGTTATGATAAATCTATCTGCATGCATTCCTCCGATACTGGTAGAATGAATAGCTACACTCTTGTGAGTAGCTTGCATTGTTTTTCAGCATATGTCTGCTAGAGGGGTCTATATTTACAAGGCAATAACGACAACAGGAATAATTTCTCCAACAGCTGGGAGACTGCCACTAGACTCACAAACTTTGGGCAAGAAAAATGCTGGCATGCCTACAAATGTGCTGTGCTCTCTCTCTCTCTCTCTCTCTCTCTCTCTCTCTCTCTCTCTGTGTGTGTGTGTGTGTGTGTGTGTGTGTGTGTGTGTGTGTGTGGTGTGTGGTGTGTGTGTGTGTGTGTGTGTGTGTGTGTGTGTGTGTGTGTGTAGATGTATTCATCCTGCTTGGAGGAGGGGGGAGACTACTGTAGAAAAAATGCACAATAATGTAGGATCAAATATATTTGAAAGCACGTAACACAAGACTTTTCTGAACAGTGAAGTGTCCTGTATCAAAACTTGCACGTTAAAAGCTATATTTCTTAAAAGCTCAGTATTCATTAGCTTTGCTTTTTTCAATAGATTTTAATTTCATTTTTAAATCAAAGCTTGGTCAAAATACATTAGGTTAAATGTAATAGCTGAAGAGAAGTCATGCAGTCTGAATTACTTCATGCTGAAGCTGAGAAGCAAATATATAGATATACACAGAGGGAGAAAATTAGAAAAAATAGAATTAGAATTCTTGCAGACTGATGCAAGGTGGGATGGGGAATGAGAGAAGAAAATGGCTGAATGGACCCTGTGATGTAATGAGGGGAGAGAAAAAAACACCAAGAAAGAAAACAAGTGGGAGGTATCCATGCAGTATTGCCTAGCTGAATGAGTTTTGTTTGAATTGCAGCCATTCTGCTACAGTGCTAGTTGGACTGCTTTCATTTTAAAAGAAAGAAAATGACTAGCTTTTGCAGAAGCTGAGATATGAGGCAAAATAGTAATTCCTATTCTGCCCAACTGTTTTGCAAGCCATGAACTTACTTTTGCCTTTCAGTTTGTTTAATGAATATTAAATGAGTTTGATTCCCATCACATTTTTGTAGACTCACTCATTGACCTCTGTACTATGTGCAAGTTGAAAGGCTGTCCTCCAACAAGAACAGGACTATCACCCAACTCCTATGAGAGGGGAAAATAAGCCACAGATAAGTGTAAGGAGGCGTTGTAGATCAGTTTGAGCAGATGTATTTAAATAGTGTTTTTGTTTTGTTTTGTTTACTGGAAACTATAGGGACAGCAAGTGATATTCTGTCACTATCTGTTCTGGATTTGTGGTCTAGATGTATATACGGCGAATCTAGACCGAAACACAAACCACAGTTTAATCACTGCACAGCCTAAGCAATGCACATAACAGTGGATACAGGCATTGGAAAATCTATTTGCCATCAATGGGACACACCTTTCCAGCCCATTTGCAGTGAAAATCACAGAATGAGAGGAAATGAGGGTGCCACGTGGACGAGCAAGCACTGTAAGGATCCCTGTCTCCTCCAACTGTAAATTGTGGTCTGCTCGAAGGAGCTGCCCCATGGTGAATCTAATTGCCCCTCACGGCTATGACAAACTGATCCATACCCTTGCTAAATTCTTGTTATATTATCTTTCCTCGGGTCCCTGTCACCACAGCACACCTGTTTTGTAGCAGGTAAAGGTAGATGGATACATACAGAGAAAGAAGTACATCAATATGTATACAGGCAAAGATATAGATAATAGTCCAACATTCTGTTCCATCAGGCTACGGATTGTCATATTTAAGGTGGAGGTCAAATCTCTTTCTCTCTGGTGGAGTCGGTAATGCGGATGATAATAAGTGGAAAAATTCAACTTGTCATATATGATGAAAATCTGACTTGAAAGTATTTGGCAGAAGCAAATCTTCACTTTCCCTAGATAGAACAGTTTCTTAAAATCTTTTTTCAAAAGGGATTTTTAAAAGACAGACACCTCTGGAAAATTCCTTTGTTTATCCTTGAACAGGAAGGGGAAAAAATAATGCAAGCTGTATTCTGACAGAAATTGACTAGGCAGGCTTATCCGTACACCTCACAGAATCCTCAGAGAGAAAACCTTCACAGATTTTACAAATAAATACCAAATCACCTCTTCTTTTCTGCCCTTGATGAAGGCTAAGGGCTGGGCTACATTTCCGCCAGGTTTTAAGGAATGGAAGCTCTTACCAAGTGACGCAAAGAGGGTTACTCTGAGAGATTCTGCATCCCTGAGCCACATCTGTGGTAAGACCTATGACTATGAGGGACATGATGTGGAAACACCTATCTCAGTTATGGGCAATCTACTGTGTTTGGGACCATGCCCCGGAAACCGTAGGGGCTGAAGTGCTCCCTAGTTTGCTACCGATGTTGTTGCCTTCACTGGGTGGCTGCTGCTGAATTTGCTGCCAAATTTATGTAGCAACTGCAGTGGTTCTCTGTGGTGCACCAAAAAGATGACCGGAGGGGAAGAGGGGAACAAAAGGCATTAACAGAAAAGACAGAGTGGAGGGCATGCAAGAAGCAGAGGTTTCACCTCATGGGAAGACTTCCAGCAAGGCAAAAAAGCCCAGGGACACAAAAAATAATCTTTGGGGCACTGCAGGCCATGTTTTGCCCACTCATGTCCTATAGCATGTGGTTAAAAACACCATTCCCATGGTGCCTATACTGTCTTAATCAGTATAAGCTAATGTATTTATACAACATTTACAGGAAATCTCACAAAACAAGACAATTGAAGTTCACTATGGTTCACCCTATGCAATTTCAATAGCATTCTGGCCACTGTCTTTGCAGAACTGGATTTCCTCTGCATTCCTCTGCTACAGTATATGTTATGCAAGCACTATTGCAATGTTATGAATGGGTAGGTGGACTGAACAGACATGCTGTTCAGAGACTGGAGAGTCAGTTGTCACCTTTCCTTATTTTACCCCCCCCCTTTGTCTGTTTTTGTTTATAACAGTTTCCATAATAAATGCTCTTTATTGTATCTTTGAGAATAAATCTCTCCCTCTACTATAAAAACTTGCCTGTCCTTCTATGATGCTTAATCCACCCTTTCCCTCTAGCTTTCTCTCATCCTATGTCCCCTGCTAGTTATACTACTTTGGTACTCTCTGTAAGAGTCTCACATCTGTGAAAACCCAAGACAAAATGTGGTGTACACAAATATATACAGCACCACTTGGGTGTTAATAAGCCATCATCATTGTATTGTTAATTTTTTACCACCACCACCACCCCACCACCACTTTCCACTGGAAGATAGTACTCAAGGGGGCTTGCAAATTTCTTAAAAGGTTTAAAACGGTTTTTCTAAAAATCATAAACTTGTAGAATTTAATAATGAGTGGGGCAGCTGAAGATATTTTTCTACCTGTGGGGCAGAACAGTCAATAGCTAGCTCCCTTCCTCTCCAAGGGCACAGGACACAAAGAGAGTCAAGTGACTCTGACATATGAGGCAGAAAACCTCACAAGACCTTATCCTCATGAAAAATGAAATAAGAAATGAAACAGCTAATAATGTAAAGCCCCAAACTGCTGCCTAAGGGAATTGCACCACTCTGCCTAATGACAGAACTGGTCCTGAGGGCTTGAGGTACCATTTCAAGGAGTGCTGGTGATAAACAGAGAAAAGGTGGTGTTTAAAAAAAAAAAACACCACTTCCTTTTCACAGTAAAACTGCAGATTATATGCCAGAGTATGCTGGGGTCTTTTAACATTTAGCACAGTGAAAATCAGCAGCCTGCTTTTACAGCACATGGCATAATATCCCATTAAAAAAGAAGGAGCAGGAGGCGACTTCCGGGAGTGTAATCAGTTTCTACTGCAATCACCGAGTGGCGAAGGGCCTTGTCAGGCATTAATGAGAGAGACAGAAGGTGCTAAAATGAAACACGAAGGTTTCTCGGCCTATTAGTATCCCCGCCAAGTGAACAACTTTACTGCCCAAGCTTTTAAGAGGCTCATGTTGTTAAATGGCTTTGTCACATAATCCTTGAATCGAGAACCACAGCAGAGAAATCGCTGGCTGGGAAAACTCCAGAGGCTTACTTCCTTGTTTAAAGAAGGGGTTTTGTAGTCCAATATCAGCACCTGAGGGCAAAATTTACCTGTTTTATATAGGCATAGAATGGCACACACATATGCATTTAAATCACTTTTTTCCCCTCAGCAAAGAGGTGCAAGTTGACACCCGGAAGGCTACAGGTGGTATTCCACACGTGTACAGTCCAGCCATAAAAAGCAACTGTAACCTTTCTGACAGTTACACCTGTTCACTAATAAAGCAATGCTTAGCATCTAAATTCTAGCTCCCTACCACAGCCTTTCAACCCATGTCATAAATTTCTGGACAAAGATCTATCAAAAACTGGAATTATCTACCTCTCAAAATTTTAAAAACCCAGCAGCTTGGGAATTTGAGATAATTGGCTAAATCCCGGTAGAATGGATCACCTTTCATATCCGTTCAGACTTGTTATATTCAAGGGACTTTTCCTGCCATTTCAGCTCTTTGGGCAGAATCCTCATGGTCTTTGCCAAGTGGGCAACAGTCTGCTGAATGCATGGTTCTTTTTTCTCTGGCATTTGCAGAAGGGGCTATTCATTACCTTCTTACATACACAGACACCTCACTGCTTTCAACATGATCTCCAGCTTATTGCACTCCATGTTCCCTAAAAACCTTTATTACTCACATACGCTCACTCCATCAAGTGTTGTCGAGATGCGTGCAAATGTCATCCTCTTTAATCTAAATGATTTGTCTTACCAAAAAAACAACAACCCAGAGTTGATATATTTTCAGCCAATATATTGCCTATTTGATTCAATTGGTATCCAAATGTTTTCTGTACCTGTTGGCATACCTCTGAATATTTGTATGTATTTGCATTCATATTTGTACATGTTTGCATTTGTGTGGATAATGAAAAAAAATCAAAATGAGAAAATAAAAAGTTCTGCCTGAGTGTGATCTCTGACACCACATCCTGCAGCAGAATATATTCTCCCTCTATGAGCTTCACTGATCCTGCAGGCATATTATTGGGTGCAACAAACTTTGTTTCACTAAGAAACAGGCCAGAACACGGTTCCAGTGTTTCAATCACATGACTCTAGGAATTTGCAGTCCAGTACTCAGACTGAATATCACTCACTAGCCCCAGCAGCTGGGTTTTCACAGCGAGGGCTTATACATCCATATGGCAGCTGCCCTCCTACCACAGCTACCTTTCCCATGCACCCAGGCCTGCTGCACAAGTCTCTGATGTTGCTGGCAAAACCTCCAGGGCTTCTCCTGCATTCTTTCTGCTGTCCAGACAGAACAGCAATGGTGGGGTGGGATGCCTGACTCATGAGATGCCAGCCCTAGAGGAAGGTGGGAGGTTCCCTGGAGGACAAGGGGCTCCTCCTCTTCCCCCAGGGTGCAGAAGATGGACGGACAGCTGTTCCTCCAGAGCCTCTGACAAGTCCTCCCTTTCATCCAGTTCCTCCTCTTTTATTCCTCTCTCCCCCTAACCAGCTGCACCCTCCCCCCTGACAGCCATGCCATTGTTGACAATCTGATGTGGAGATACGTTGCGGTCATAACTACAGTGGGCAACTTTGCATCCACAAGCATGCACCTTAATCTCCAAGTGATCTCGGCTTTCTTTCGGCTATTCCAGTCTGTTTAGGGGTGTGTGGAACAGTCCTCCTGTACTAAATGCCTTGTTCCTCTAGGAAAACTTGCATGTGGTAGTGCCTTGAATTTTCTTTCAAATTCGTTGTTCATCCATAACCATGTTCTTCTGCGGCATTTTGCATGTCTCACTCTTCTCCTTCAGCAGGTAGGTGACACAGTAACTTGAGAAGCCACCCACATATATTAGGATACATCTATTATGCCCCTATGATGGGATGTTGAGTGGCTCACAAAAGTCACTATGTGTCAGATCCAGCACCTTTGTGTTTCTCTCAATCTTTGGCAGCTTATGCACCTGGTTTTGTTGATTGCACCATGTGGATTTATCTTGATACCTATAGCAGGTTTTTTGGATTTTTTTTTTAGCTCCAGAATTGCATTTAGATCTTTTTGTGTGAAGCAACGATGCTTTGATGCTTTCAATTCCTGAATGCCTTTGTGTGTTTCTCATTGCCTTATATTTATAATTCTTTCAGTGGTCCAAACCTCCTCTAATTTGTAAACAGTCTCTTTCTACAAGGTAGGTAGAACTCCCAGAAGGAAGAATAGTAGCATTTGTGGTCCAAAAACCCCATCCCTAGTTGCAAATTTTGCATAAAATCAGCACATTCTGGTTTAAGATGCATCCATTCACATTGCAAAATAATGGCTGGAATTTTACATATCACAAAAAGCAAGCCAACTAATTTCCTAATCCTGTTCAAGTCATCACCAATAAAATGTTTAATTAATTTCCAATACACCTCAGATCACCCAAATCAGTTTAATTAATTTAGCCATTGCCCCCGGTTACCCAAATGATTCATGTCCTGCTCCAAACCCAAATTTCTTTCAATTAACTCCATTCATTAATCATCACATCATTACCCCCTTCAAGTGCTTTCCATTTCATTCCAAAGAAATAGACGCACATCACAAGGGGAGGGGTGGTGGTGGTGGTGGTTGGATTCTTACCAGGAGATGAGGTTGCCAGCAAGTGGTGGTGGTGAGCGTCCCCCTTTTTTTTAAATTTTAAACTTACTCAAGTACAAGACAATCTGGTAACTAAGCTGCTCCTGCATGCTGCAAACTAGCACTTCAGACAGCCTGGTAAAGGAAATGACATCATTTCTATTTCCTTTCTAGGGAAAGAAAAGGAAATGGAAATGACATCATTATCCCTTCCTAGACACTTCTGGATTTTCATCTCATAGTGTGCAACACACCAGGTGTTATAACAGTACTGGCAACTCGGCTCAACTGCTTACTTTCTCTTTATTTTTTTTTTCACAACAACAACAACAAAAGTCTTTTCTCTCTGCATAAGTAGTGATCCACAACGATGCTGGGCTTTTCCCACTGCAACAACTGACTACTGATCCAGTTCATAGTACAAAAGAGCCAGGGATCAAAGATGCTGGACAGTTTCCTGTCACAGGCTCTGTTACAAGCATAGCATGAAAGCAATAGCCTAGAGATGGGGAACCTGCATGAGGCCTGCCACATGTTATTATATTTCAACCCCCTATCATCCACCACTATTTGTTGTTCTGGCCAAGGCTGGTGGGAGTTGCTGTCCAAGAACACCCAGAGAGCCATTTGTTGTCTGTCCTTTCATTAGCCTTTCTTGATTATTGTTAGCCAGTATCTGGCATGCGGATTGGGGCTGGAGGTTCCATTTAAGTCCCATAGGTGTCCACCATGGATTGGTTCAACCATTCTTTTGATGCTGTTGGCCACCATCTGATTTTGTGGAAATACAGTTGACAAGTATATTACATATGCATTATGTGAAGTAATTTTGTCCATACGATCAATCAGTTTCAGTATCTGGCCGTGAGTTCTAATATCAGTCTACCATGTCATGCTGTGACTATTTTGAGGTGAAAGGAGACCATATTTTTCTAAACAGGTCACAGAACTGTTATTTTCTAATTTAAAAAAAAAATACTCACAGATAGATACATCTATTGTGATACACACATTCCAAAGCTTCTTTCTCTTTCCCTCCTCTCTGCAGCCACAAAAACAAAACAAAACAAAATCCTTGGAAACTGGATCTGAATCAATTTTCCCTCTAAGGTGTGTGCCTGCACGCACATGCACAGTTCTGCTTCCCTCAATGCAGGGTGCCTCCTCCTCCATGCACCCACAGCAATTGTTTTCAGCCCCTTTGGTTCCAGTTGCAATGGAACCCCACAAACAACGGTGGAGTCAGATGTGCAGGGGTGGCAAAGTCACACGTGCAAGAGGGGCAGACGCCCTGCTCAGCGGGGCTGAAAATTAGAGAGAACGTTGATCTAGATGATTGCTCAGTCTGCTGAAACTGGTTTTGGGGGTACCTAAGGGGCTGCAGTGACTCCCACCCACACTTAATGCAGATTCAGCTATTGCATGAGCAGTTGATCAGTGTTTGGAGCAGTCCTCTGAAAATGTTTTGCCCAAAGGTGTGAGAAATACCTGAAAACATGCTTCCTTGCGTATTTCACTAAAATCACTTATCCATTTCATTAACATACCTTGTAAGAAACAAACGAAAAATGTAATTAGCAGACCTTGTAAGAAACAAACCATGTCCTCATTTTAAGAACAACAAATAGTATTTTCAATATTTTTCTTACTAAATTTAAAGTTTTGGAAAATGTCCTTTTATAACAGATGAGACTATAAAAATAAGAAAGTTTTATATGAGACACAGGCTGAAAAGATAATTGTTTTGAACTAAGCCATTTCACGCTGTGTTCTTATGAATGCTGAAGTTGCCTTATACTGAGCCATCCCATTCCTTTTCATTTTGACTGACAGGGGCTGTCTAAGATCTGAGATTGAGGTCTTTCACAAACATATAATAACAAGATCCTTCCAGGATCAAATAGCATGGGCTCACGGAACTTGAGATCTTACAGAAGCAAAGCCTGTGTTTGTAAGCTGCGAGACCTCTATGTGTGGCGGGGTGGGGATGGGTGTGTACAGAGCTTCTGTGATTATGCATGTAAGCTGGGATCCAAAGAACTGCACAACTCATTCTGTGAATCGAGAGGGGATTTGAGGTTAATTTTAAGCACATAAGACCATAAGATGGCCATAAGCAAGATTGGGGAAATGTATTTTGTTGCCTGTGGCAAAGGACAAATTCTCCCTTCCATCAGTAGAAGCTGATTGAGCTGGTAGTTGATCCTTATTTCAGTCTTGACATGTGGACAATATTGGATTATCCAACACTGGATAATGCAGGCTAGCTTTCAGTGGAGGGTTGCACATTGTCTGATCATTGTCCTCCACTGGAGAAGGGAACAGTGTCCTTCACACTACTCCTTTCTCCAGCAGAGGACAATGATCAGAGGGCTTAGGAGGTGCAATGCAGGGCTGCTATTGCTGTCTTCCAGCCCCCGCCATCTAGGGCAGTTGCCTCACTCTGCTTAATGGTAGAGCTGACCCTGGGTACGGTGCAGACAAGATGCAGACACACTCATTTAGTGCATAACAGGAGAGGGGAAAGGGGTTACATTTGCTTCTGGTGCCGCCAAACACTTGCATGTTCAAAGTTAATGTGAAATCTTGACCAGTCAGGGAAGAGCCCTACATGGATTTTCCACAGCAGGCAGCCAGATACTTCTGGGAGGTTCACCAGCAAGAAAAGAAGTCTTCACCTCATGTTGATCCCACTGTCTGCCTTCAGTGACGCATTGCTAGTGGACATGAAGAGTACATATAGCTCAAGGGTGGGGAACTTCTAAGTTGTGTTGAACTACGACCTCCATAACCCATTCATTTTTGTGGAACAGGCTCATTAGAACACCTTGGAGCAGAAGCCAAAAACATGTTAAGGGCTCAAAGTTCCCTACTCTGTTCTTATGGATAGATTTTGGTTAACGTATCTTCCATGAAAATCCTCCAGTTCTTGAAACAGCAGTCTTATGGGCCACATCACAAAATACATTTGAATATGGAAGGCCTTCTAAGCGCACTTTGTGATAAGCATGGGCATTTTATTTAACCAAACAAGGTCAAATGTCCCACTGAGCATGCCAACAACTTCCAATACCTATATAAATCTCTGGCTCAGCAAAAGACACCCTGTAAAGTTCCAGAAATCAGAAAAGGCTTACACCTTCTAGAACTCCTAGCCAGGATGGCAAGTGGCCATTACACCCAGCCCCCCAAAAATCACCAAAAACCTCTGCCCATGTCAGAATCAGTGTTGTAGAAAGGAATTCTTCTGCCAATGATTCCTAACTTTAGGTTCCCAGATGTTCTTGGACTAAAACTCTTGGAAACCAGCTATGCTGGCCAGGATTTTTGGGAGTTGTAGTCCAAGAACATCTGGGAACCTAAAGTTGGGAAGCACTGTCTTACAGCAATGTTGATTGAGCCCAGTTATTTTCTTAAGCTTCCATATCAATTCGTTCTGTAAGAACAACATGGCTAAAGCTTCCTGGCCTTCAGTAGTTCTGTGTAGCCCACATCCCTGTAAAAACCTTATCTGCCTCTTGGGTAATTGCTCAAACTAACTGAGTCAGATTCATTTTTACTGCCATATGTTTGGTGAGGAGGCTGGATGTGGGCATAACATTTGGTCTGCAAGTGCTTTCAAATAAAAAGAATTGCGCACTCAGAATTTCTTATGAGAATAAAATAGCACACGAATGAAGAAAGGCTAGATAAATATGTTGGCGAAAACACTTTTAGCTTCTCTGCCTCCTTCACCATATTTCCAGGAGTGTAATTATAAAAGAGGGAGGGAGGGAAGGAAGGCATCTGCCTCCTTTTAGAAGTGTAGGTAAAATGCAATTAGATTCCTTTGCCCATTCCATTGGTGGTGGGCATCACAGCAAACTCATTAAAGATGGAAACCTAGTGACTCTATCATTTAAAAGACACATCCCATGCTTACTGTAGAACCATACAGCTACTAGTGAGTCTATTCCCAGCCTATCAAAATCCTTCAGTTCTGCCTAAGATTGAAATAGAGGGAGGTGAGGGATGTTAGTGTGATGGCAAGCCAAGGATCGATCCTAATGGGGACAAATCTTCCAAGGAATGGTTTGAAAAATATTGTAATTTTTTTAAAAAGAGAAAAGCATTTGAAGCTGCTTACAGTGCAGTGGAAAGCACTTCTAGTGAACTCTGGGTGACACGTATGGCCCCTTCTCTCCTTAATTTTCACATTATCCCTGGGATATAGGCAGGCAGATGAGCTGGACATCAGACCAAGGCATCTCTGAGCACAAGTCCTGCAAATGTGACCCCCTAGCTCACCAGCGGTACCTGCAGTGCCAGGTCTGTCATGGGGCCCAGGGCAATGGATGTCCAACAGAGGGGAATACAGGGGTAGCAAATTCCCTTGAAGCCAACGCACAGTGAGAAGGTTGGCCTTAAAGATAAATACCCTGTGCTACAGGTTGCGTGTGTATGCGGATGTATACACACTGTTGTATGCAAAAGTGATGAAGGTCATGTAATTTCTGGATGGTGACAGGCTTGGTTTTTCACCTCCGGTGGCACCTGTTGCTCTGTGTAAGCTTGATACATGAACGGGAAAGAAGAAGCCCACCGTTTGGCTCTGAGCTATGGTGTATGGTTGATCCGGAGTAAAACATGGTGCCTCAAACCAACATCAGTGCTGGTCTAGACTGCAGAATGTTTTCAAGAAATACCTCCATGAAGCACCTGGACCACTCTGGGATGGCTTGCTCAACCACTGTGTAAGAAAACAATGACTTCAGCTACTAGTAGGCCAATCTAATAATGTGTACCTCCTCAGAAGGGAGTCCTATTGAGTTCAAGAGGGCTCCCTCCTGGAAAGGGGAGAGCACCGCAGCCACCAAGATCACCAACATGAACCTCTAACAAATTTCTGTTACGGGAGCTTTGTAAAGTAAACAGAGCTAAACAAAGCTGTAAGAATGGCTCCAGAAGCAGCCCCCGAGGGGAGAAATGTTACATTAGCTTCTTCTGCACAGTGAACAGAAAACTCAGTGCTCTCTCTCTCTCTCTCTCTCTCTCTCTCTCTCTCTGTGTGTGTGTGTGTGTGTGTATTTGTCTCTCTTAATCTTGTGCATGTACTTTTCATCTGCAGGAAACAGCTCCCTCTGATGTTTTCACTATACACAAACAGGGTTAGTTAAAACATGTACTAATAACAGAACACAGACGTATAACTTTCAAATAAGAAATTATAATTAATGTGCCATCGTCAATACTGACTTTTTCAGGGTTTTCTACTTGGAGAATACTCAGAAGTGGTTTACCATTTTCCTCTTCTGGGGCAGCTCTGGGAGTGAGCAGCTGGCTCTACTCACAGGAGACACAATGGGGAATAGAAACGCCAAACCTCTGTCTCTGCAGCCAGATACGTAAACCACTGAGAAATGACAAAGAAATGTAACAAATGTTGAGAAACTGGTACAAAAGCAGTTTGGGATGACAGGCCAGATCCACCTTCCCAAACAAATATACATTCAGTATACCAAACCTTTAGACATATTTAAATTGGCAGTGAACAGCAGTGGTCTGTTGTTAGCTTCAATGTCCACAAGCTCCTTAGATAGCACAGTTTCAAAAGCCTGAGCTTTATATTTTCTGTTTGGTGGGAATTCACTGTTCCAATTGTATTAGCTATCATGCGCAGACCATTCATGTTCTTGGAATGCATCAGCAAGTTGAAGTCAGCTTTTGTAACATCCTTGTTGAGGAAAAGGAGCTCCAGTGAGGCTTGCCCATGTTTGTCACCAAGACCTATTATTTCTCTGTCTTCTAGAATGGTGTTGCCTGTGGCAGTGTTTGTTTGCCAATCCTCATCAGCATTCACTAGCTCTGCTAGCACTGCTTCAACAGTGGGCATCACCATGACTGTGGCAGAGGTGTTGGGAAGCCACTTGGACAAAATGTAGTATAGCACATAAAACAAACGAGTAGCATGCTGGACTGTGCTCCTGCCATCATCACCATACGTACGGCAATCCGTTCGTGCAGGTTCCACTTTTCAACAGGGGCCACCACACAAATTACCCCTGTGAGAAGCAATGTGGTGTTCTCGGTGTGCTCTCCAGCCACTTGGGATTTGTGAGGTCCAACTGTCTGAAAAACAACATACATTTCGGGCCACAATGGCTGAAGGAAATTTTCAGAGCCACGGTAAAAAAAAGGTAACTTTTCTGATCTAAGTCTGATCCGGGACCCATGGAAACAGAACAGCTGAAGCTTCCTCCTGCTACTATAATTCAATGTCATTAAAAAAGCCTTTTTGGTTGATTTTCTACCTGTTAAGCAGGCCTTGAAGGCATAGAAAACTTGCTCAGGGGAGGGGAAACTGGGGTGGCAAACAGATTAGTAACTGGTAAGTCAAAATACAGAGCATTAATATTATTTTTTAATTATAAATTACAGCCATGATTGTGCTTTCATATGTCACCAAACAATTTTCTGGTTTATCCATTTATACTACCTTGATCAAGGGCTGCAGAAACAAAATCAATAGTCATTGTGGGAAAAAACACATAATTTATTGAAAGATGTTGATACAAGCTTAACCAATTTTCATAATTGCACATCAGTTTTATACTGTCCTCTATTCCTAATAATCAAGATAGGGGAGAGAAATAAGGGTAACCTTTTTGACTGGTATTGAATTTCAGAACAAAATTTTCATTGTCATAATGCTCATCAATTTCTAATTTTGTGGTCAGAAATACACCTACAACATAGAAGACTAACAATGTGTTCAAGTTGTTTATCTTCTTGAAGTAAACTAAAGTGGAACTCTTGAAGCAATGGGAATGATAAAACTATTGACTTTCGTTCTATACCTTCAATAGGTCTACTCTAGATACATCTTACAACTAGACTGAGCACACTGAGTGACTCCAATACTAGAGTATTAGCTTATCTAATGCTGGCCCGGTATTCATGGACTTTGACATTAAGCCAGATATATTTCCAGAGAATCCAATCCAATCCATGATCATTTTGCATGAGCAATATTTTAATCATTTCTGTTTGTTAAGAGATTGAACACATGAGACTGATTCATAATGAATCAGCCTATCAGACTGTCTGAGACACAGTTACCTGTTCTTGCTGGCACCAACTCTCCACCATTTCACGCAAGTTTTCAGCCCTACTCTCAGGCCCAGCCAGAAGGTTTCAGCAGTGGCCCGGAGCTAATGCAGAGAGAATGCTATTTTAATTTCTCATTATTAAATGCAGTGATAGTTTCAGCAGTATTGCCCTCCATTAGGCTACTACCCCACCTCCTCACTCATTATTGGCATCTTGTCAATAAGCAGGTTTGTTTGTGTTTGTGAGGAGCTTTGTACTGCCTCCCCTCTGTGTTTGTGTGTGTGTGTGTGTAACACAGAAAGAGAGAGGTGAGGCGGGAGACCACTTTTCCCTATGCATCTGTGTACCTTCGGTTGCTGTGTCTTCTGCTCCACCAATTACAGGGGTACATGGTGTCTCATAGTAACACACCACATCTTCCAGTTAAGTCTATAGCTAAGCTGAAGTTACAGGGCAGCACAAAGTAGCTTGTGTTGTACAACCCTTCAGACTGTGAGCCTGTCTTGCTTGCCGAGATACTTTATGTAAAGATCCTGTGAACTGAATCTGGGAGCTCTGCCTGGCATTTTGTTGCCTAAGGAGTATCTTCCCAGGTGCCACTCCCACCACCCAAGTGAGGGTGCACAGAATTCAAATCCCACACAATTTATCTAGGCATATGAGGCAGATTATCCTAAAAGCACTTCTACCCTTGCCTGGCAGTAAAAATACAAGTATAGCACATTGGACAACTCTGAATTTGCTCCCCCTTCCATAACAAACAGATCCACAAGGGCTGTCTCGCTGTGCCCTAGAGCCCTCCCTGAATAAGATATGCTCTGAGCAATGGGGAATGAGTGTCTTGGGGACACTTGTTTTTCTTCTGAGAAAAAGAGTTGGTCAGGGATGCTTCAAGCATGTCTTCTTGTATCTCTGTTTACTCCTTCGCTCATTCTCTTCTCCTACATATCAAGTGGTGGAGCTAGAATGTAGTGACAGGATCACTGGAGGTAGAAGACAGAAATCCATGACATTTTATGAAAAATGCCATCTTAGTGGTTGAGAAAAAATCACCAAAGCGAGAAGAACTGATCTCTCATGTCTGTGGCTGAAAGTCAGAGTCCTTTTTACATATATGATCACATAAAAGTACAGTGGTGCCTCGCATAGCGATCGCTCCATATAGCGATGAAATTGCTTTGCGATGGACTTCTTGCCATCGCAAGAGCGATCACTTTGCGATGGCCCCTATGGGGAAATTTCGCTTTGCGATGATCACAGGGAAGTGATCATCGCAAAGCCCCCATTTTCAGCCAGCTGATTGGTGGTTCCAAAATAGCCACTGGTAAACAAAATGGCCACCCACTGTTTTGCCTCGCTTTAGAGGCACTGAAAATGGCCGCCACAATTGAGGATTTTCGCATAAGGTTAGTTTTTAAGCCCATAGTAATGCATTAAACCCATTTTAATGTGTTTCTATGGGCTTTTCAAAAATCGCTTAGCGATGAAATCGTTTAGCAGCGATTTTTGCTGCACCGATTAACATCGCTAAGCAAGGCACCACTGTAATTGTCCCCAACAAACCACAGCAGGCCCTCCTTTGCGCAACTAAACACATTTGGTTCCAAATTGATTTGGCTTCTTAGAGGACCATCCTCAGAGATTACAGTTTGGGGAGATGATGTCCACCCCTTGCACTCTCAATTGCGGAGTCCCACAGGGAGTCCCACATCTCCCCAGTGCCGTTCAATATCTATATGAGGCCACTGGGGGAGGTCATCAGGAGTTTTGGAGCTTTGTGTTATCAGCATGTGGATGACACCCAGCTCAATCTCTCCTTTCATCCCTCTGCAGAGGATGCCTTTTCATCCCTTGAGTGCTGCCTGGACGTTGTGCTGGGGTGGACGAGGGATAATAGTCTGAGGCTGAATCCAGACAAGACGGAAGTCCTGTGAGTGGGTGCCCCTGGTGTTTGTGGATTGGGGGCCTCCCTCTCCTTTGGATGAGGCTTGCAGCTTGGGCATACTTTTGAACCCAGTGTTATCCATGGAGTCCCAGATAGTGTCTGGGATCTGCTCCATCTATTTCCCCCTAAGGCAGATTGCTCAGCTGCATCTCTATCTTGACACTGGGTCCCTCACCATGCTGGTCCATGCATTGGTAGTCTCAAGATTAAACTACTACAATGCTCTCTGGCCACCCTGCAGTGGTTATGTGCCTGTTTCTGCGCCAGCTTCAAGGTGATAATTTTAACATACAAAGCCTGACATTTGGGGATCTCAATACCTAACAGAACAGCCTTCTACAGTTGATGTATCATGATCTCATTTATGCCTAGAGTACAATGGTGGCTTTCTAGCTGTTTTGATAGGGCCCCTAAAATGTCAGTTGTAACTAGAGCTTTAGGTGCAATGTGAAACACCTAGAATGAATGAATGAATGAATGAATGAATGAATTAATTAATTAATTAATTAATTATCTATCTGTTTATCTATTTATTTATTTATTTCACCCATTCGTGCAATGCATTATTCTGATTCATAACACATAGAATAATAAATAGATAATCACAATGTGTGAAACTATAAAAAACATAAAACTATTAAAATAGCATTATTATTAAAAAAAATACCAGATACAGTCAAGCAAAATTAAACAAGCATTGACTGGCATTATATAACAGATACCAGTTTCAACCCCAAACCTAAGTATCTGTTAAATATCAGTGTACTGTAGTATGTATGCTGTTCCTAATACTGCCATTTTTTGTAGCTTTCATGGTGTTATCTCTGAGATCTGCAACTGCTTATAATACTGTATGAAATTTCTTGATATTGTTTCCAAAGCCCCATTGACTACGGGAACCCATGAAGTGTGTTTCATCCACAAGCGAGATGTTTAGATTGCCAGGTCTCTGTATTTTGTTAGTTTTTCCAATTTTTTACTTTCAACTCTGGCATCCCCTAGAATGCCAGACATTTCTTTGTTCTAATACTACTATGTTTGGTGTGTTATGTTCAAGATGTCTTATCAGTTTGGATCCAGAAATCTCATAAGAGCTTGACTTCATCATTTTCGGAGACACCTTCTCTATTCAATGTTCCCATGGGTTTTTACAGGCTGGCAACTTATATTTATTTCACAAGGACCAGTGCACTAATTTTGCTGCTCTGTCATGTCTGATTTTGTAATTGTTCAAGCGGTCTTTGGACATTCTCAGATGAGGTGTGACACAGTTTCATCTTTTTCTTGGCAGAGTCGACATTTGCTGTTAGCACTAATTCTAGGTTCTTGAGCTTTCACCACATTGGTTTGGAGTGCTTGTTCTTGTGGAACAAAAATCAAACCCTGGGACTGTTGATGATGATTTCCAAAGATATCAAGTGCATCAAGGACCTAGTTGCTGTGCAGACTGAATCAATGCTTTACAGTCATTCCAGTAATATCAGTGGTGCTTTGCCTCAAAGGAATGTATTGCAGGACTGCAGGGTTTAAAAGAAAGCATGTTTTTGCCTTAACATTTAACTGAAAAAGGGGGGAAATATGGGATGCTGCAGGAGCCCAATTTAAAGCAATGCATACAAGTCTGTGCAGATGCCAATTGGATTCAATTTATCCTGACTTAATTTGAATTAACGTGATGGGTCTTTTGACACAAGCGGTACTGACTAATTGTTGCCTCTTTGGGTGCACTAAATCCGTGAGTGCAGCAATCAGGAGAAGGGAGCCAGATGTTCAGAGTTTCTTTGATTGCCCACAGCCTTAAGGTTGGGAAGGAGACGGGTTCTGCTGATTGGCTTTATTAGCATCTGTCAAGGCACCGCTTGCGTACCCAACACAACTGTCAAAATAAGCAGGACGGCTCGGCAACTGCCTTCCTTTCTGTGAAATGAAGCAAAGATGAAGGATTGTAAGGGTGTAAACCAGAATGCCTGGAGAAGAATCAAGCCCCATGTTGTTCTTAGCACCTGATAGCACCCTGCTAGGCAGAAAATATATATTTAAGCATTGATTTATTGATATCCAAGTGTTCTTCTTTGCTTCTGGTTTGTAATAGCAATGTAATATATTATAGCAGCATCCAATCCACCAACCCAGAGGAGAAAAAGGATTGCTTTTACTGTTTTACATGAGCTTCCCATGATATTTAAGGTAGCAAGGCACACTGAAGCCAGGGCCTGGCCTAGACCAGCACTACCATTAGGCAAGAGCAGATGCTGGCAATGGCAATGAAACTTTGGTTGACAGAGTGGTGGGTAACAGGTAGTATGCGCTGCAGTCCCTAAGCCAGCCTTTTGCCTTCAAGGAGAGCAAAGGATGCTGTTCCACCACTAAATTTTGGAGGAAGGTTCAACACTTAATTTGGTTGAATTATGTATATGGATGAGAGAGGGCATCATGTCATTGTCTGCTTCAGGCAGCAGAAGGTCCTGGGCTGGCTCCATGCCTGAATTTATGCCACTGGCCATATCCATATGCTTTTGGTTTTTTAAAATGTATGCTGTTACCTACCTGAGAATTTGTCATCATTACTGCTCAACAGAAGAAGATAAAGGAAAGAGAGAACCATGTCTTGATAATAATAATGTTGTGTCTAAACAATCCCCAAAGAAACAGCTACTGTAACCCATCTAGGTTTCTTCTGAATAGACATGCACTGCACATCTGTGTGAGGAGTATTATTCATAAATTCCTGCATGGCCTGATCAAGATCTCCTAGACAGGAGACATGCTAAGGTAGCAGCATCTGGTCACTTGGGGTTGTAGAGCCAAAAGCAGCCGGCCTTTGGAAGGCAGGGCTGACCCTCTTATTAACACGAGTGTGCTGATTTGGTGTGCTGAGACTTGGCAATTCTATTTCTGGGTATGTATGTGGGCCCCGGACTGTTGTTACTTGTGCCATTTTGCAAGGCTTTGAATGCCCTCTCAGTATTCTCAGTGCAAGTTAGTTTCAGTGCAAATGGGTTACAAAAAAGCATTTTGAGAGGAAAGGCTTCAAGGGTGCATATTTTGAAAGAAAGTCTGTTCAGTGACGCTGGGCTAGTCGAAGGATAAATAAAGCTCTATGGAAGGAATGAGTTTTCTTTCCCTATTTGCTTTCCTGGGGCCACCCGGAAGGGGCCTGGGTGAAGCGTGATGTTGCAGCCCCTGCTTCCTTGGCATGGATAGGTGAGCAGAACTGCTCTCCACTTCGTATGCCTAGCATAAATTGTATCAGACTGGGGACTGTAAAAGGAACATCAATTAAAGCCGACTGAAGGCAGATAGTATTTGTACTCAGTATCCAGACAATTCTGCAGAACCTTGGAAAAAAGGTTACAGACATTTATTTTTCACAAGCCTCTCTCGCAGCAGACAGGACATTAAAAAAAAAAAAAAAGACAAAACCTGGCCCCCTCAGGCCTGCTTGTCACTTTCCTCATCGTGGCACATTGGCTGACTGCCCAACTTGTCTACCCCTTGGCGCTACAGTAACGTGTTCCAAGTTTGAATTTTATGTTATTAAAAGTGTATGTGGGGGAATTATGCAGAAATGGGAGTTTTTAAAAAGGAGCTGGCCTATGCTGGTGGTGAGTGAATTTCAACAGTGCAATGAAAGCAGGGTGCAATCCCTTAGAAAATCCCACCCTCCCCCTGTCAGAGGCTTACCACCACTTTATCGCATCCTGCTGGCAGAGCTAAGTGACTGGAATTGTACTGCTTTCAGTACGACTGCCAGTTCCCCTTTGCTGCCCTCTCTTGGTTCCCTCTACTGCCCTCCAGCTGTCCCACTCCATGCCCCAAACCTAAACTCAACCTTGCTAATCATGTCTAATGCTTTGCCTTCATTTGTCCATTCCTTCCTTCCTTCCTTGTGCAATTTTGTTTGAGAATAGGTCATGGCAGGTTCTTCATCAACAAAGATGAACCATCTCAGCAGGCGGTGTCATCCATGTTCCCACCAGGAGATAAGAGGCACTGCACATAAAATGTGGCAGGTATTGGGGGCTATGTTCTGTCAGTTCTGTTCTTATTTCAGGGGACAGCTCTTTGTCATCTTTAGTTGGAAGTGGCTCCTGGAAAGAAGCCAGGCAGAAGGGAGCGTCATTTATTCTTCCCCCTTTAAAAAAAGGAAAAAAAAAATTGGCATTTAGCCAAAATAAAAAAAAAGTTACCTCATATTTTCAATCAAGTCCTTGATTGCTTTCCTGGAAAACAAGCCACAACAACTAAAACACAACGAGTGTCAGAGCTATTAAATGTAATGGTGTGACTCCCACCCACCCCCTTTCCTCTGGCTAATGTTGCTTTTGCTCTTCCTTTCATACATTGTTTAGCAACTCCAATGTCGAAAAGATAAATTTAACCTGACAACGCAGGATAATAAGAGAAGGATTCTGGAAACATTATGCTGGGTGATGAGCTGTAACATCAATTAATTTGGGAATTAAGTTTACTGAATGAAACTTTTACCCTACTCTGTTACGTATACCTCCAGCCTAATAAGGAAAGTAGTTTGAAGATGGAGATTAACTGGAACTGGCATAAAATAGGTTTTGTGTGTTTCACAAACAGAGAGAGAAAGAATTAACATGTCAGAAAGTATGTCTGTTGGGATTCTGCTTGGATCACTGTTCTGTGTTTGTGTCTCCTTTCACTGGAAGGAAACAAAGTTAGAAGAGTGACTATGGATGCAAATTCTTACTTATCTCATTTGACATGCAAAAATGAGGAATTACATTATTTTCCTCAACAGGAATGACGGTGAAGAATCTCGAAGCACTGGAAAGGACATTTTACACACTCACCAAAAATGCCACATTCCACATAACATTGCATGACGTGATGCAATCAGCAATTTTTGCGAATTGCCTTAAACTCAGTTGCCTGTTAGTTTATTTAAGAATTTGAGGCACTAGATGGGTTTTTTGCATCTTTCTTAGCCATCAGCCTGTTCTTTTGTGTTTTCTCTGTGCGTACTTTGCTTCCGAAAAGGAAAGGACAGTACAAACATTTTATGCAAATAACAAATAACTTGTAGGGAGGGGGGGAAACCATGATTCTCTCTCTCTCTCACTTGGCCTTGCCAAGGTTTTCCATTTTGCCGATATCAATAAGAACAAGGAATGTAATGAGTAGGTCTTTAGCATTGATTGGGCTAGATGGGGATGGTAGCAGTTATAGGCCAAAATGTCTGCAGGGCCAAAACATCTCCACCTTTGTTCCAGGTTAATTGGAAAAATGTGCCTTTGCGTGTGCTAAAAAAAGGGTTCACCCTCAAAACATTCCTCGGGATGTAAAATGCAGACACAAGTCAGGATTGTCACTTATTTGGAGAAGGTGTCAGAAAACCAGGCATGCATTGGGAAGAGCAGAGCATATGTGCCTTCAAAAATTAGAATATATTCACAGTTTTTCTTCTTGCAAGTTACGTTTCCCATTAGAGCTAAATGTATCATTTTGTATGCAATTGCAATTGTGTTCCACTTGAATAGCATGCCCGGAAGTCTGCCGTAGAGCCCTAAGATCTCTTTAGCAATGTGCATATTCGCAGGTCATTATATGACTAATTGGACTTGCATACATTTCAATCAACTCCTAGCTCAGCTTTCAAAGGTGTGATTTTGCTTTCATCTTACTTTTCATAGGAGCTAATCCTAACCTGCTCATTAACTTTAATGAGCAATCAGACCAGTTAGCTGCTGTTACCTCCTCGAGCCCTTGCTTATTGCCAGGACTAGAAAGAATTCATGGAGGAGGAAAAGAGCAGTCAGAATCCTGTTGAATGCCAGTGATGCACAACACTCTGTCAGTGCCATTCTCCATTCCACAGGTGGAGATCACGGAAAACACCCATTTCAGCTAAGGAGAAGGGGGCCCTCCGTTTCTGAAAAGAGCTATCGACACACTTCCTGCCGCAGGCTCCTCAAGTGTCAAATGCCTCATGGTATAGAGCATTGCCCAAGCAGAATAACAGAACAGGATCTGGACCAGTGTGCACAGAAAAACAAGTGCATATATAAACACACAATGGAGTATGCTGAAATGCTGGATATTCTTCCACCCAAGCCAAATCCTCACATTATATTTGCATATGCAATCTTTTTCTCCTTCTCTTTGCTTTGTGTGATTGAGATGATAGGAAAAAGGAAGCACAAGTGGAGCCTCTTTGCTGTTTCTTGGTCTCGTCAGACATCTCTTCCTGCTTAAATGAATTTATTTATTTATTTATTTATTTATTTATTTATTTGTTTGTTTGTTTGTTTGTTTGTTTGTTTGTTTATTTATTTATTTATTTATTTATTTATTTATTTATTTATTTATTTATTTATTTATTTATTTATTTATTTATTTATTTAATTTATACCCTGCCTATCTGCTCAGAACGAGCACTCCAGTGTCCTGGCTGGGTATGGGAAATATGTACATATCCTAAATGGAAAGATCCATAAACTCTTTTTCAAGTATCTAGAGGGCAACCATCGCCTGCTGCTTGTCTTAGATTACATAGAAGAAAAGCAAAAGTGGAACCACAGAGCATTTTCTTCTCTGTTTTGCTTAGAACAAATCTGAATGCCTGCAGCAAAGTCAGTGTTTCCTTCTTTCTTCTTCCTGTTCATGAAAAATTGACTTACACAGACGTCGTATACTTGGGTCTTCTTTGTTCAGGAGTTTGTGAGGTCTCTTTGGGCAACAGAAAAGCAATGCAGAGCTATGCTTTCACTTGAATCATCATCCAGAAGGCATGATCCAAGAAGAAAAGGCCTTCTGAAGTTGTAACAAGATGAGATTACAAAGTCTTCCGCAGCTTAATTATTGATATCTTGAAAGAATAAGCTTTTTGCAGCCTCTCAAATAATGTTTTACTCGTTCCAAACATTCCCACGCTATAATGCAATTAACTAGAAAGGTGTGGTGTGAAGTTGGGGAGGAAGAGAGGAGGAGACAAGAAAAAACCCCAAAGCTGTCTAACCTCTGTGCAATCATTTCTCCCTAGAATGGAATAAATGTAGACAATTATCATTTGCTTGTCTATGTGGAGAGACCTAATACAGGGATCCATCAGGGTGGCAGCCTTTAAGTGTGAGATGAAGGCATGGGGGCTAAAGTGAACATCCACCAAACCAATGAGAAAATAATGACTCTATATGAGTTTCAGCAGCTCTCTGGTTTGCCTAGATAAGAAATGCAAGAGGATGCATGGGTGTGAGCCAGAGTTTCTGGGAAGCCAGGATTGCATATGTACAATAGTTGCACCATTATTTGTCCGGTCCAACTCTTGAGCAAGGCCATTGGAAGATATCAGAAGGCATGGTGGTAATACAGGGCAAAACTCAACGTTAGTCCTGTGTGAACTAAATCCATTAAATCAATCGTACTTAAGTTAGATATGACTGATAAGTGTGATTTCAAGAGCTCTGTGCTAAGTAGGGCTGGAGGATTTAGCCCATGTTATGTATGGTATTCTGTTATTCACACAAACACCGAAGACCTACAGCAAGCGAGTTTTATTTCATGTCTGCAGGCGTGGAGAGAAAACACCTGGGGTATGTGGTCTCTGCAATTCAAGCATTCAGCGATACATTTTATACCCGACACAACACAACCCCTCTCTATCCCTCTGGCCAACCATGACCAATGCAAAAAGCTCACATTCTACCTATCACTTGATGCAAAGTGTACCGATACCCATATATGTATTTCCCCCTTGTTACACTAACTCTACACTGACTCATGTTTCTTAACTTTCACTTTCCACTTTCATTTCTCAATTATCTGTGAACTTAGAACTATTGCTCCACCTATCCATATCAATCACCCCCCTTTTTCTTTTTATACTATATTATTCTAAGGTTCACATTTAATCTCTACTGGTATTGTGCTTGCATCTTCTATCAGAATCATTTGAGTGATCGCCTCTAGGAATCCTAGGCATCTTTTTTATCCCTGTTACAACTAAAGGACTACATTGAATACAACAACAAGCAACTATCCCTATTATTATAAGCAGAATTCCAAAAGCAAAAATTTGTTTCAGCCATGTAATATCTGGCAACTACGAAGTGAACCAACTCCATGGATTGTCATTTTCTATCATATTATTCTCTATTAGATCTTGCA
The DNA here is from genome assembly GCF_051106095.1 of Pogona vitticeps. Classification (NCBI taxonomy): domain Eukaryota; kingdom Metazoa; phylum Chordata; class Lepidosauria; order Squamata; family Agamidae; genus Pogona; species Pogona vitticeps. The sequence continues at coordinate 98,196,891 of NC_135786.1, forward strand.
AGTTCCCCAAATGATGTTCTATGGATTTATTCATGTCTTGATACATAACTTTGCACTCAGGACCTGCTATTTTACAAAACCCTCCATCCTTGGCCAACAAATAATCCAATGCCAGGTGATGCTGCATTTGTACTTGACTCAAACTATTGATTTCTTCCTGCAGTTCTCTAACTACTTGTGTGGTGGCATTAATGCTTTTCTCTAACCTACAGGTAAGACCCAGGATAATTTTCCTATTTTCTTGTGCTATAATCCCCGGATAAGATCCCAGGGTTAATGTTCCTGTTACAGCACCACCACCTTCTCTACTTCCCCTAGATCCTGATAATTGTTCATCAATTATTACTTCATCCCTACAGGTTGGTCCCAAAAGGCCCTTTATTTGGTCCTTTCCCACATTTGCACTCCGTCTTGATCTTCTTCCTCCTTGGGGCTTGATTACCTGTACCAGGAAAGTCAAAAATCCTACTCCCACACAGCCCCCCCCCTTGAAACCCTGGGTGATAATTGGTAGCCCATCCAGAAAAGAAAAACCAAAGATTTGGATCTTTAAATAGCATGTGTCCACAGATGCTTCCTGGCCCTGAATAATTTGCTTGCAGAAGGGGAAAGGCAGGATAGATGTCAGCTTGAGTGCTATCACTTGCATTCATTCCCAATTCCCATGATTGTTAATCTCAAAATGACACTCATTCTCTCCACCCTCCCAGAAGAAGGCGGATGCCAAGGAGTATGAAGTTCCCATTTTATCCCTAACTGCTTAACTATTCCTTGAGTTATTCTTCCTGTAAAGTGTGAGCCTCTATCAGAATCTATTACTTCTGGCAAACTAAACCTCGGGATAACTTGAAGGCATTTTGTCATATTCCTCGCATTTGCTTTTGTCATTGGAAATGCTTCCATCCAGCCTGGTGGTGATCTACTGTTACCAAACAATATTCCAGCTTCCCCACCTGTGCAGTTCTATAAAATCCACCTGTATCCTCCTTTAGATGTCATCCGTTTTCCTGATTTATTCACCTTCTGGCAAATGAGGCCCCTTTGTGTAATGTCTTTAGCTAGAGTCCATACCTCCATCCCAACATACTTCTTTAAAAACGCTTCTACCAGAGCTTCAGTTCCCCAGTGCCCTCCTTCATGTAAGGCTTTAAAAACTTCTCTTATTATTGTCTTAGGTAACCAGACCCGGTCATCTGACATAATCAACTTCCCTTCTCTTAATTGGGCTCCCTGCTCCTCTGCTAGCTCCAATTCTTTCTGCTGGTAGATGAAGGGAGGATCTGCTCAGTCTCCCATAGGTATCAGAGCTTCAAGTGAAAGGACAGTGGGGGAGCCAGTAACTGCAGTTTCTGTGGCTAAGGTATCAGCCGTTCTATTCCCTCGAGCCTCCTTCAAGTTCCCTTTAGCATGTCCTGGCACATGAATCACAGCCACCCATTCAGGCAGTAATAGTACTCGCAGAGTTTCTTGTAACAGTTTTACATGTGCTACTGAATTTCCTCTTGAATTTACAGTCTCCTTTCTTCCCATAATTTCCCAAATACATGTACTACCTCAAACACATATTTTGAGTGTGTCTATGTTTATCCTTTTCCCTTCAGCTAACTGTAGTGCTCATTTTAGAGCAAACAGCTCCATTGTCTCAGCTGACATGCTTGGAGGTAATGACCCAGATTCAATCTCTTGTCCCCCTTTTTTTGTTACATATAGCACAGACATCCAGGGGCAGAGGAGCCCTTGCCCCTGAGCCCCTCCTTTCCCCTACAAATCTTCCTCTCCCTTTCCCCTGACTTTCCTTCTCTTGATAGCACGCTTGTCCTTGTCCCCTACCGCTTCCTCTTTATTTCTCTCACTTTCTGTCATTTTCTTCTTTTACTATTTTCCTCTGCTTCCTCCTCTCTCTCTCTCTTTCTTTCTATAATTCTAGCAAATATCCTTGTTTCTTGCTCCCTTGATTTCTATCTGTAACTAGACCCTCTTACTCTGCTTCACCACACAAATTCCTTGCCAAAAATCCACCTTCCTCCTTCCTGATCCTCCTCTACCCACTGTAGCTTTTCATGCTCTCTGTCTCCTATTTCCTTCCACTATTTGTCTTCTTCTCTTGCACTGACTTTCCTTCTTTCATCTGAAGGGCTCCGAAAGCCTTGCTTATATTTACCGCCCTAGAGATAGATTTAACTAGCTCCTCAAGCACTCTAGTGCGGTACTCTGCATATACTTCTCTTCCTCGGGCTTCTTGGACATTTAAATTCGGGGGTTATTGATATGGGATCAATGTTTCAGTCTGTATGTGTGTCTTATCAGCCCCCCCCGAGATCCACAATTTACGTGGTTTCTGCACTGCCCCCCAAAATTTTTCATTGCTCGTGACTTGCTTCAATACAAATATAAACTCCTGGATTGAATATGTGGATGTCCCGAGCGTTCCCTCTAGATCTTTTACAAATCCCTCTGGGTCTTCTGTTAGTTTATGTAACTGGTTTTGGATAGCTCTTAGTTCTGTGGAAGTTAAGGGGGCATCCACATATCCAATCTGTCCCCCTCCTTCGGAGACCTGATGGAGTGAATTAAGATTTACGGCTCCATCCTCCTTTCCTTCACTGCCTCCAGCCCCATCAAGGTCAGCAGGATCTTCTTCCCCAGTTTGGAAGGATCGACAATCCCCATGATGGTCGTTTCGCTCTATCACATCTCTGATTTCCCTTTGGCTTATTCTAGCTGCTGCACTGGCCCCTCCAACCGGATAAGGAGGTGGCAGCTGACCCAGGGGCGGCAAGTGATCATCTCATCATAAAATACAGATGTAAAGTTTCCACCAATTTGGTCTCACAGGACCCAAGAGGCGGCTAGCGCCTGTCACAAAAATCAAACTTAAAAGTTGGCCATATATTCATACACAATCTAACAATCTCTCCCTTGGTCATATCCTCCGTAGGATATTTTTCCCAAACTGATGAGATCAGCTGTCCCAAGGGGCTGTCTCAAGGCACCTCTACCTGTTTCCCCTACAGGCGGGGGGTCCCCCAAGAGGACCTTTTTTCCTTTGAAAACATGTTTACGATATTCCTCACTATCATGTTCTAACTTGACCAAGCTACTCAGCTTAACTGGAGATTTGAAGTTTCTTTTCGCCAAACCCTGAACTATCGGTTGCTGTAGTCTCTTTTTCCAATTAGGGTTCTTGGAGTACAAGAGGCGGGCCTTACAACAAGGGCCAACTCAAACCATTTGTTGGGTGCTTCCCTTCCAATGACAGCAAACCCTTCCTCCCATACTTCAATGGTGGAATGATTACTTAAAATCTGTTCCCCAACTCAATAGAGCAATATCCCACATCTGACACCAAATTGTTATGTGTGGTATTCTGTTATTCACACACACATGCAACGAAGACTTACAGCAAGCAAGTTTTATTTCTTGTCTGCAAGCATGGAGAGAACACATTTGGGGTGTGTGGTCTCTGCGATTCAAGCATTCAGCGATACATGTTATACCCAATGCAACGCAGCCCCTCTCTATTCCTCTGGCCAATCCTGACCAACACGGAAAGCTCACATTCTACCTATCACTTGATGCAAAGTGCACCGATGCCTATATATGTATTCCCCCCTTGCTACACAAACTCTACACTGACTCATGTTTCTTAACTTTCACTTTCCACTTTTGTTTCTCAGTTCTCTGTGAACTTAGAACTATCACTTCACCTATCCGTATCAGTCACACCTCCTCTTAATCAAATATGCATTCATGCATTCAAAGAGATTACTAAATTAGCTGTTGGAACTGGGGTATGTATTGTTTCCAGACAAATGTGCAAAAACAAACAGAGGCATGGGTATGATTTCAGAGTGATTATAGGGCAAAGAAAAGAGCAATATGCTTGTTTTCCATGTAGCATTTGCGGTGTTAAAACGTTTTTTTTTAAAAATCAGTAGTTGGCATTGAGCAAAAAGGAAACTGAAAGTGTACGTAGCATTGGTAAACAGAGCTGCTAGTGTCCAAGGAAAAGGCGAGGGATAGCTGGTCATCCAATATCTCCTCTGGATGCTCCAACAACTGAAGCACTAGGATGGGCTAGGACTGAGATCACATCCCCTTGCTGCTGCTCAGGCAGCATGTCATGGAGCTAAGGGGCAAAATTAAGGGACTTCTTTGTTATGTAGATTAGCCTTCGAGTTTTATTCTTTCTTTTCAGCTTAGTTTCTTAAACATTAGCTATTACTACTAAACTACAAGGATAAGTGTATGTGGTTGTAGATGGATGCTTCTTGTGTGGATTTTGAGTGGAGAGATTACAACAGTAAGGGATGGGGTGTTTATTTAGTTTGCTATTTTTTGTCCTTCTTTTTTCCTAGTTGGTGTAAATACCACTGTCTGCGAGCATCCATTGGATGCCTAGATTGCCAAGCTCCATCTACAGCCCCCTTACATTTGCTAGGTGCTTTCTTTCCTCCACTTGACACATGCAGAATTCTTCAGTGTCTGTTTCTTGAACTCTACAAAGGCAGTATTGTCTGCTTTATCTTACTGGTAGACTACAAGCCAGTGCTTTACTCCAGTTGCCTGCTTCTTCTTTCTGGCCTGAGTGGGTCCCAGTGAAATCTCACTGTGGAAATTTTCAAGCATTAACGTGTTCCCATTTCTGTTCTGTGGCTCCCAAGACTCCCCCAAAGTAAATGAGTTCCCTGGGATCTGGGAGAAATGGAGGAAGCAACTTCTGATAATGCCGTCACTATTGCATGGGTGTAAAGTTGCACAATGGGATTCTAGCCAAAGGCTTATGGATAATTTTTTTTTTTTGGGGGAATTTCACTTTGCAAGCTTGCAAACAGAGATGGCAAGAACACTTCCATTCATATATTATCTAGTTTCATTTACCTTGTCTATTTCAGGCCCTTTCTGGGAGGATATGCAAAATGTGTATACCCTGATGCACATTCATGTGCACCAACCTGCAAGGATTGATTAGCCACCCTCCCTCCCTTTACAATATTCTCAGGATCACTTTTTAGTATTTTTATTTTTTGGTATCTAGTAATTTCTGGATCCAGTGATTTTCTTCAGATCAGACAAAACATAATATCTTTTTCCACATAGTACACCATGGAACTATTGAATTTTTTACCACAAAATATAGTGATGGCCTTAAAAGTGTCTTATCCCCAGGTCAGTGGACCCCATTGGTAAGGTCTGGGCAGTCTGAGGCCACCTTCAGGCCGGACATGTGTAGCAAATTGACAGAGCAGGTGGGAGGTGTCCAGAAGCATCATCTGAAGGTTAAGTAGAGGTCAATGAATACAGTCCTACTAAAGAGCCAGGTCAATTAGGTGAGAGGGATCTGATACCAAAGACCTGCAGCAATCCAAAGTCAAGGCTCTAGAGTCATAACAGTAAGCAGGCAGGGATATTCTGAGAGATACCATGAAACCAGTGCAAAATCACAAAAAGCAAAGGAGCTATAGCCAGGTTAGGACTGAAGAATATAAGAGGGCACACCCGGAGCTCTGAAAAGGTGTTGCCAACAAATCCCCACACCTATAACGGAAGATTATATTGGTGAGTTGCTGGAGCCTCACTTAGCACTCAACTTCATTTGAGTTTGCAGTCTTTTGGATGGATGGTTTCCCTAGGAAAAGGAGCTCAGTTACATGATTTAGACTGCTGGTTCTTAACCTTGGGTTACTCAGGAGTTTTGGACTGCAACTCCCAGAAGCCTTCACCACCTGCTGTGCTGACTGGGGTTTCTGGGAGCTGCAGTTCAAAAGCATCTGAGTAACAAAGGTTAAGAACCACTGATTTAGACTGCTGGTTTTCCTGGGAGGACAAGCTTTCCCTCAAGGAAATTTCTCTAATTATGAAGGAATCTTTTCTCACAAGGAGTCTTCCTTTGCAGCTGAGCACTTCCTCATGGGTCATGACCCAAGCTTGTGCCCTCAGTCTGTAGTATTATTGTGGGCTGGGAACAACAGGTTTAGTCCTGTTTCCCCACTGTTGTCCAAAGCTGCTTCCATTCATGCTTCTATCTGTTCCAGCAAGGATGAGCTGGACCCCTTTGCCTCCCCAAGCTTTTAGCTGATTTTGCATCTGAAATAGGGAACCTTACATTGTGCTCTCCTCTTTCTAAAAATGGCAGTCAACTTATTTTCCTGCCATTCCCTTCTCCTCTGAAATGACAACACCTTTGCTGGTGACCGTCTATTTTCAATCTTCTTAGAGACCAGCAATGGCTCCCTTCTTCATTGAGCATCCTCATGGGTGCCTCAAGGGTGCTTCAGCCTGTCTAGGCCTCTAGAGCTAGGTAGGTATTATTTATTCATAGTGGGAAAGAGAGGAGTCAGCGATTTCAGTTTACCACATTTGGCCTGCAATTCAGTCCTCCCTTAGTTGGGAGGAAGCCCCCAACTTTCCCAACTCAGTGGAGTTTTCTTCTGAACAGATCAAACAGTGACTGAACAAAATTAAAGGCTGGCCTATGAGGATCCGTGAATACTTTTGATTATACACAGATGTAAAAGGGTGGAAGGGAGAAAGTTTTGGGAAAGTCATTAAGCCCACTCTGTCTTTAGGTAAGCAGAAAGCAAAATGATGATAAATGTTCTGTCAAGCTTGGTGTTTACAGTATACTTAGGCAAGTGATTAATTCCTCATTTTTGTGTCATCTGACTACAGCCTCTTAGCACAGATGTTTTCGTTTTTAAATCATGAAGAGGTGGGAGTGATTATCCTTTCTCTGCTTGATCCAAGGGAGACAATAGCAGATGAAAGTCACATTCGGTTAGTCAGCAGGGAGCATCAGCCGTGACAGTCACAGGGTTCCCCCCCCCTTTTTTTTAAATAGTTTACTCTTTAAGCTGGTAGTATTTTATGAAATATTAATGGAGGGCTTCTCCCCCAAATTCAGCAGTATTCTATCTCAGTCACTAATACAGAATGCGATCAGAGTATGATTGCTAATATCCTGTTGCATATTAACGATTCTGCATGTGGTTGTTCAAGTGGAAATCCCCATCATTTTCATGGCGGGTTCTCTGTCTTGCAGAACTGCAAGCCAGAGATTGCCAGGGCAAGACAGTGCGTTCAGGCTGCAGAATAGGAATCTGGCAAAAATAATGGAAATTGGTATCACACATTCATACTAGGGTTACTACCAACACTACTGAGATTAATAGAGTGGTGATACAGGAGCCCGGCTTATGTGAGACATAAGAAAAGTTATTCGTAGAAATGATTACACCCGGAATTCCCCACCTAGTGTGATCAGTAGGCATGCTCACTGTGGCATTCTGGGAGATGTTACCCCCCAAATTAACTTTTCCCTTGTCTGAGTCAGATTTTTTTTCCTACCAACAGATAATCATCTTCTCTTGCATTGGCTCAGAAAATTCAGTTGCCATTTGGAAATTCCAGACCCAACCCCCAAAGAGTTTCAGAGAGTTCACCTGGCTCAGATGATTCAGGTGCTTAACTTTGGATCCTTTGCTTGCCTCCAGCAGTTCTAATAAAGGGGATGTACTACCACTCAGAAATAGCAATACAGTAGGATTCCGTATCCATAGGGGAGCAGGTACAACCCCTCCCCCCCCAGCAGATGCTGAAAATAGTGAACCCTATACATAGCATGGTCTGACTCCCTTTAGTGGACAGTTCTGGTAACCACACAGTGGAAATAAATATTTTTGATTTTTTTCTTTTAATATTTTGAGGCCATGGACAAAGACTATAGATATCAATCCCATGAATACAGAGGCCATGTTGTATTTTATAATAATGACACTAATTAAAGTGTCATTGTTTTGTCCTAGAGGTGGCAGCATGTTGGATGATGGCAGCTCAAACTCAAACCACAAGTTTATAGGAATTTTATATAAGGCAAGAGTTTGGTTCTAGACATGACCTTGAGCAGTTTCAAGTGGTGCTCATGCTGATAAGCCACACATCACAGCAAAAAACAAATGCTCCTTCATCAGCAGAACAGCTCTGGACAGATTATTAAGAAGGCTGCTGCTGCTCAAGTTTGAGGACAATCTATCTGCATCTCTACCAGCAGAAGCCTCTTATAATTAAAGGGCATTGGCCAGTCTAGCAACAATTCATGTCAATAGTAGATATTTATTTGTGTTGTGCTTCCTAAGCTGGATTTCTTGGACTTGTATGATGGTGTTGACAGAGCCTCCTTTAGCCAGAAAGATGCTAACAACAGAGACTGCTCAGTCTTTTTTGATTTTTTTTTTCAAGGATTCACATCTTCTGGAAGAGAGAGATCATCTTGTTTTGTGCTGAGGGACGTTCTCTGCTCCACTCTATCTCCACCCCCAAAATCTGATCCAATCATTCCAGTCAGACCTAATTCCCAGTTTCTATTCAGACTCATGCTAATCATACTGGACTTGATACAAGAATGTCAAAACATTTAGAACACAACTGACACCATCTTAAGCATGGACCTAACTCACTTAAGCATGCACCTAACTCACTCATTCTCCCCATATTGACATGGAGATTCTGCTTCTGGTTAGCTTAAATATTCTATGCCCAAATTACTTTTTTTGAGAGAGAGAGAGGGAGGGAAGGTATTGTTCATTTGTTTTTGTTGCCAGCAGTTATAATCAGTTCTGTTCAATGTTGTGGAGAAAAATTCTCTCAAGGTCTTGTGAGTCTCTTGAGCTTTTACTGTGTGTGTTCTGTATCTGACATTCTGCAGTATGCAGTTTAAATCAGTAAAGGGTTTTTAAAATAATGTATTTTTTTTAAAAAAACCACTAAACTATCTCAGTGTTTACTGCTATTTAAATTTAATGGACTGTAACCAACGCTTAAACTAGGACGTCAGAGTAATGAATGCAACTTAGAGTATTCCGGATATATATTTGCAACCATGAGAAGAATCTCCCAGCTTCTTCAGGGTCTCTTTCAGTGCTAAAAGGTACATGAAAAATCAGCCTAAAAGGAACAAGAAGCCTGTTCTACCTGCCTTTCAGACCTTGCAGATTAATGGGGAAAGGAGTTGTTTATCTGCAAAGGCCCTCCCTGCTAGGGTTGCTTGTAGGAATTGATTTTTGCAATCAAAGCCTGTGAGTGAAACATCTTGAGTAGAGTTGGGCATGAACTGAACTACAAACCAAATAAAGCATGAACTGGTCTGGTTTGTGGTTTGGTTTCCACAGGCTGTTTTGATGAAACAAAATGAAGCACCAAACTTTTTTCCACTTAGCACTTCATTTTGCTTTGGCAAAATGGATGCCCCTCCCCCCTGGTTCCTGCTGCCCTTGTTGCTTCCCTATCTGGTCCTGCCTCCTCCACAGCCATCATCTTCAGAGACAGTGGCCCAGCTTTCACTTCCCTTCCAGGATCTGGGCCTGCTCTCTCTGTGCATGTGCACACCTATCAGCTGATAGGGCAGCGCACTGAGAGAGACAGACGGCCTGGCTCCTGGAAGGGAAGTGGAAGCCAGACCACTGTCTCTGAAGTGGCCAAAGGAGGTATATGAGGTGGCAGAGGCAGCAGGACCAGGTAGTGAGGCAACAGTGGCAGTGGGAAGGGGGCAGGTGGGCAGCAGAGGGGGTGAAGGTGCTAGGTTCCTAGTTGGTTTGTGGTTTGTGAGTAGCCACAAACCACAAACTACTCTGATTCATTTTTTTCCAGTTTGTGCCTGTAGCATTCACCCCGTTCATTAATATTTATCTTGAGATTTGCATGCACCAATAGGAGTTGGTGAGGGGCAGAGTTAAGTGGGGTGAAGAAAAGAAGGGAGAGGGAGAGAAAGAGTAGGTGGTTGCGAGTGTAGAGAAAAGGTTGTTTAGTTGAGAGTTGACTAGACTGTTATCACCTGTAACAATAAACAATTTCTATTTGGTTCTTAAATGATACATTGCCTGGACCTCTGTCATTAATAGTGAATAAATTTGATGTAATCAACTGGTAGCAGTTGAACAACACGTAGCTTCTGCCTTTGCTTGGAGAAACAACCTAGGGCAAGGTGGGAACATGACAAATTGGTGGCATAGCGGTTGGATCCAAAACAACCCAGTGGGAAAGGGGTTAGGATCTGTGGCGTAAGACGTGGTTACCGATTAGAGTCTTGTGGAAGACTTAGTTTTGGGGTTTCTGAGCCAGGTCTGTGGAATCCCAAGAAGAGGTCCTTTTGGCTCTTGTGAGGAAAAAGAACCAGTCTGATATAATAAGAAATTGTCTTGTTTATGCTGCCAAAACAAAGTAAAAAGTTGGTTATGGAGGCACAGGTTTTGCTCCTGGGTGCTGAGGGAAATGGGAACCCTCAAATTCAAAGTGAAGAAGAAACTGAGGGACCAGTAAGAATTGCCTCAGAAGGAGAAAATATCCAAAGCTCCCAAGGTTTTGAAAGATGGAAACTAGAATAGGAATTTAAACTGAAGGAGTTAGCTATGAAAAACCAATTAGAATTGGAAAAAGAAAAAAATCAGAGAACTTGAAAGGAAAGGGGAATTTGAGCAAGAAAACAGGCAAAGAGAAAGAGAAATGCAGTTCCAAATTGAGATGAAGAAACTGGAAATACCTGCCCAAAATAATAATAATAATTCCAGTGTGGGAAATCCCTCAATCTAAGGAAATTTCCACAGTATCGGAAAGGAGACTGTCCTGAATCTTTCCTGTTTTCCTTTGAGAGAGCTTGTTGGGACTTCGGGGTTAAATATGATGAGAGGATAATAATTTTAAGGTCACAGATAGGGGGAGTTTTATCTGAGATCTATTCACAGATGCCTCTTGAACAAGTTAAAGATTTTGAGGTTTACAGAAAGATTGTATATGCCTGATTTGGGATTAATTCAGAGCATCTCAGGAGAAAATTTTGATCAATTTCAAAGAAACCTGAGGAATCTTTTGCACAATTTGGGGCACGTTTAACCCTGTATCTTAATAACTGGCTAGAACAGGAATGGGTCGCCCCCTTAGACCCAATGAGAAATGTGTTTGGATTAGAACAATTTTATTCAATTTTACCAGGAGAATTGCATTATCTTGTCAAGGACAAGGATCCTAAAATGTGCAACAGGCTTTTGAATATGCTGATTTTATTAGTGGGATCAAAGTTCCTTGATTTTCTGAGGTAATGGATGTCAGTAAGACAGCATCCTTATCCAGTAAGAATTACTTCAGTCATGCTCAAGCTGGGGAAAGCCCTTTTAAAGCAAGATCTTCATTCTCAGAGCAAAGTCTACTGAGATCGAATAACACTGAGGGAAAAGCTGATAAATCCCTTTATCCTGAACATAGGGAAAATAAGTGATGTTATGCTTGTGATAAAGAAGGACATTTTTGGTCCCAATGTGAACCACATGAAAATAAATATTTCAGTCAGCCTAGAAAAGTATTTTGCCTTCAGCCATCAGCAGTTGAAGCCTCTAACGGCTGCACTGTCGCGAAGGGAACAGACTTGCCAGAGAGCCCAGAGCTTCCTGAGGGCAGAGTGATACAGTGTTATTTAATTCAGTGTGACCAAGACTTACTGGAAAGCTCTGAAGAAATTATTTTAGTCAATGGAAAAAGTATCTAGTCATTAGAGACTCATGTTCTCAAATAACTATCTGTCACCCAGACATAATTTCTAAAGAAAATAGGTTGGAGCAGGAGAAGATCACTCTTAAAGGAATCAGTTCTGATTCTATAGTAGTGCCAATGGCTAAAGAAGCACTGAATTACCATGGATGGTCTGGTATATGGAAAGTAGCTATGTCAGATCAAATCCCAGCTCCTTGTCTGATTGGTTTAGATATCTCAAAGCATGTGCAGAGTATTCTTGAAGGCTTTCAGTCTTGATGTGCAGAGTGTTTGCATGGTAACCTGCTCTCAGGTGAGGCAGATTGTAGCTGCTGAGTAAAGCATGGGAATCCCAACCACTCACTGAAAGACCTGGTTTAGGGGAACATCTTGAAAAAAGAGAGTCTGGTGATTTGTGCTGGTGAAAAATCCTAACAGTTCCTCCTTTATTAAGGAACAAAAAGAAAGATGGCTCCTTAAATGATTGCTTTAACAAAGTTGAAGAGAATCCAATTCCACTGTCCCCTGAACATCCAGAGAGGTATTGTTTGGACCAAGATCTATTGTATAGATAGGTTTTAATGGCACCTTGTAGGGGTGGAGAAAAGCCCCACAAAAGCTGATTGTCTTTGTTAAATACCAATAAAAGATTCTGGAAAAACACACAAAGATGTGTTTGGAGCACACATGGGTGTCTCTTGCACTAAGCAAAAGGTCACATAGATTTTTATTAGCCAGGGATGGGGCAGCAAATTAAGCAATATTGCCAAACCTGTGATACTTGCCAGAAGTGAGGTACTGGAAATGACAAAACTAGAGCTAAACTATTCCCATTGCCTGTTATCTTGACCCTTTTCTAATGTTAAGTACTGGAACTGGTGGGACCCCTACCCAGGGCGACTAGACGAGGAAATAAGTATATTTTATCCATTATTGATTTTGCCACCAGATACCCAGAAGCTGTCTCCCTAAGAAACAGAGAGACAGAAACTCTCAGATGTGTTAATTAGTTATATGTGCTGAATGGGGTTTGTGTCAGAAATAATAACAGATTTAGGAACTTCCTTCACTTCCAAACTAATGAAGAAACTATGGCAGGTCTGTGGAATTTCCCGTGTGACGTCATCTCATCACCCCCAAACAAATTGGTTAGGGGAAAAATTTAATGGAAGTTTAATGAGGATGATACGTGTGCATGTGGCAGAGAACCCAAATGATTGGGATAAAAAATTACAACCACTGCTATAATGCTTATCGAGATATTCCCCAAGAAAGCATAGGTGTTAGTCCTTTTGAATTTTTGTTTGGTCATAAAGTAATAGGGCCTTTGGATTTGTTACAACAGAACTGGGAAGATTATAAAGAATGGGGCCCTGAGTCGATTATAGAATACGTGGATAATTTAATCAACACCTTACAAAGATCCCTAGAGATAGCACACTGCTTTGGATTTCAGGGATAAACAGATAAACAAACTAGCATATCTGAGAAATGCCTGTACGTTCAGATAGTTTTTAAGAGGCATTCAGTCTCACATGCCCCAATCTGAAGTGGCACAGTTTAGAATCCTGTTAGCTCATTTTACTACCTTGTTCTCTGTAACATTTAGACTGGTTCCTACATGAGTGAAAAGGTCATATTTGTATTTATCCTTTCCTTCTAACATTGCTTTTTCATTTACCTCCATACCTATTTAGTGAAGAGTGTACAGTATTTCTGAAATAAAGATGACACAATATAACTAACCTCATGTTCTTTCTGTTGTATACAGTATGGCCCAATGTAGAAAGCAGAAGGAAAAAATAAAGACTTCTATATCTGGCCCAGGTATACAGTGAATTTATATAACTGTACTATGCAGGAACACTTTGGGAATATTTATTTATTTTATTTATTTATTTAGCTTATATGCCACCCACTCTACCCAAAGGTCTCTGGGCAGATATCTAGTCATAACTGGTGTAGTAAAAAGTTCAAAGCTATCCCACTGCTTTATCTTAACATTCATAAAAATAATTCACAATTAAACAACATCTAATGCAAATAATTGCTGCTTAAATTAGATCACATTTCATCTCTATTTTCCAAATGAACCAAAAGGAATTACAGAAGAATGTCTGCCATATCTAAAGAACGTTACCAGGAACTCTGTGTGCTCCTATTAATGATGACTAATATACCATGTTTGTTTGTTTGTTTGTTTGTTTATGAGACACCTTGCAGTGCCCAAGACATTACTGCATGTAGAATATTTCAGAATGAGAACATCTATATGATTGAGACACCTAATTAACAGCTAGCTGGGGGGAAACTTAAAGGAGCCCCAAGGTAGACAGAAAAGTTGATAAGACAAGAAAGCCCAAGAAAGAACATTTAGTCCTGGAGAAGAAGTATTAATATTGAAACCCATAAAAGGAAATAAGTTGCATTTAGCGTGGATCAGACTGTACACAGTGGTCTCCAAAATGAATGATATCAATTATATTCTCCAAAGGCTGGTAGATAAAATCCTGTATGACCTGAGAGAGTTCACTATGGCATACATGGATGCATTGATATTTTTAGCCACACCTGGGAGGAACATAAATCCCATCTAGAGGTCATGTTGCAAAGGTAATGTGATGCTAGTTTGACAGTGAAAGTAGTTAAATGGCAAATTGGGAACTCTGAAATAAGGGCATCTATTAAGATGGGGGGAAGATCAAACCCTAGATGCAAAGATAGAGGTTATTGATACTTGGCCCACCCTGACTTCTGAAAAGAAAATCCGAGTGTTCCTTGGGTTAGCTGGATATTATAGACATTTTGTCCCATAGTTTAGTGAAGTAGCTGTTCCGTTAACAAACTTAACCCGAAAGAAGCAAGCTGAAAACATCCAGTGGATGTCAGAGTGCCAGGTAGCTTTCGATCATCTGAAGAGGGCGCTGACTTCAAAACTTGTCCTTATTGCACCAGACTTCAACCATGAGTCCATCATTTACACGGATGCATTGAATTTGGGACTGAGAGCTATGCTTTGCCAAACAGATGACAGCGGGAGTCTAAATCCAGTGACTTACATCAGCAAAAAACTCCAACCTGATGAGTGACGTTTATCCACTATCGAAAAAGAGTGTCTAGTTATCGTATGGACACTGCAAAAGATGAAGCCCTACATTTGAGGAAGGAAATTTGTCCTCTGCACTGACCATTCCACTTTGGTGTGGCTACGAACTATGAAATCTAATAGCAGCAAATGTGCAAGATAGGCACTGATTTTGCAAGACTTTGGTTTTTGAAATCTGCGGTGTAAAAGGGTCTCAGAATGTGGTTGTGGACGCTCTAGAGAAAATTCTTTTCTTAAAAAATCTGAGTTCAATATTAACTGTTCTGTTTGTGTAATAGTTATGTGATATGTTTAACGTGCAAAATTTGTTGGGATGTTAATAAACAAAGAGGTAGGTACAGTGATAGTAAAAATAGTAGTAAGTATCCTTAGTAATGTAAGAAGTTAATATTTGCATTCTTCCATGAACCTTCATTTGTTTATGAGGGCAAACGGTTAAGTTTTCCCTCCTAAAACAAACTAATTAAGGAGAAGGGACATAGCATTAACCCATCTCTAATTCTGAACCTCAGTAATAGGGTTTATTAAATTAAGATTTAAAACCTAACTATTAGAAATGTTTCTCATTTCCTTGAAGTTTTTTTTTTGACAACTTTTGACAGCTGAAACATTAAAAACACAGAATTTAAATATACAATTTGAGGAATGGACCAGAACTCTGGGCAAAAAACTTGGAAAGCTATGTGGGTTTTTGTTCCTTTCTGAAGAAACCCTTCATTGACACGTGCAGGAGGTTCTGAATAGGGGAGGATGTGCTAGTTATAAATTATATTAAGCAGTACAATAACATTAATGGTTTTTCATTTGCTCCACAAATAGAAATATACCCCCTCTGAAAACCAACTCCATTTATTGTGGAAAGGTTAAGCATTGTTTCAACTGAGATTTTCAATATGTTTTGGGCACACAATTTAATAGACATGATTTATCAATGAAAATAAACATTCTGTTTCTATGAGAAAAATGTTAACACATTTTTTTCTTAAATGCCATTTTTCTGTCTGGCTGGCAGGATGATTCTGCTGACTACATAGATTTAGACTATATATTATAGCTGCATGAGAGTGCAACTATGATATTGTGCAACAGAGCAAATCAACATTCTACAAAGTGATTTTGAAAAATGGAGGCAGCCCAAACAAAAAATTATAATTTTGAAACTGAACTTCAGATCAGTACCAAATTGGGCACAGGTGTAGCAGACAGCCTGCTCTTGCTCTATGCCACATTTGGGGATGATTGGGCAAAGGGTTTCTAATTTTTTTAAAAAAAAACTGTTTTATCCCTTTCAGAAAAAGGTGACTCCCCCCAAAAAATGATTCCATGTTTTAATAGCTCATATAAATGGGAAATGCTAATTTTGCTTATCTTGAAAGAGAATGGTTGGCCTGTCCCAGTTTTTTATCTAGAAAGTATCCACATGTGGAGGCTGAATTGGTTATCACAATGGTCCTTTCAAATGAGAGAAATAGCAATTTTGTTACAATATTGAGCATGTGTGGTACATACTTGGCAGGCACACCCTACATATGGTTGAGAGAGTATTATGATTCAAAAAAAGTTCACAGTTATTATGGAAGGAGTAAAAAAATCACAGGACAATGCTCTAGATATTTTGCTAGATATCTTCAGGAAATTAGCATATAATTTTATAAGATATAATATTTAAAGCATTTCCATGTTTTATACCTTAGAAAAACAGGTAGCAGTTGTGTTCTGTTCTAGCACTTTCAGTAAACATTCTCCCAGGATTTCTGAAGCCAAACAGCCCCTTGTTTGAAACAAACAAGTTTTTAAGGGGAAAATCAGCTCCAAATCTGGGGCAATTTGAATTTTTAATTCTGTCAGTCAGAACCCAATTAGCTGACTCAGCTAAGTTTTATGGGATTCATGGTTGCAAAGTAGTTGTATGGTTTTTAAAAATACAAACACATAAAATCTTTTTTTAAAGTATAGGTAGAATACTTTGAATACATATTTAAAGAAATACAGTGGTGCCTCGCTTAACAGGCGCTCCGTTTAGCGACGAAATCGCTTAGCGATTACTTGTTCGGAGCGTTTTTGTGCTTCATTTAGCGATGGTCCCTATGGGCGATTTTTGCTTAGCGATGGTTGGGACCATGCTTCGCATAGCGATTAAATTTTGGGTCCCCTGTTTCACTTAATGATGGTTTAAACAGCCTTATGTTTGCTGTTTTTAAATGTCTTTGTTATTTATAAAGTTAAAGTTTACTGTTTAAAATGTTTGAAATCATAAAGTGCACTTAATAAACCCTTTGTTAACCAAATTTGACTTTGTTCTGACGCTTTTTAAATTTGTTGTTGTATTTTTCAATGCATTTCAATTGGGGAACCGTGTTTCGCTTAGCAATGTTTCCTATGGCGATTTTCTCTTAAGGACGGCAATTCGTTCCTATTGGAACGGATTATCCGGTTTTCAATGCATGTCAATGGAAAATCGTGTTTTGCTTAGCGATGAAATTGCTTAGCAGCGATTTTTTTCAGAATGAATTAACATCGCTAAGCGAGGCACCACTGTAATTAAGAACACATGTTAAGGAGCTCTCTTGTTTAAATGGTGAAAATACTGATTTTTGCTTTGTGACTGGCAATGGTGTAATCATAACAGCTCTGTTCAGATCTTGCAAACCAACAACATCTCATATTAGGTGGTTTCTTCTTCCTGCTGTCCCCCTCCACTTAGCAATATTGTCTTTTCAACTAACTTGTGCTCAGCTCTTGCAAAGTAACAACTTCCTTTGCTGAGTCACCCCATCCCACGTTAGCGGCTCCTCTTTTGCTATAGCCCCTATACCACTTTTCCCAGCTATATTAATTTTTCCAGTCAGTTCTGTATTCTATGTGAAAGGCAGGATAGCCTCAGTTTACTGATTTTTGTTCTAGTGAGAGTTAAGGTTTGACAGAGTATCTACTTTTCTGCCTTTCCAGTGTCTATGGTATTTGTAAGACATTCCTCCAACATCACATTTCAAATGAGTTGATTTCCCCCACTGTCTTTCTTCCTCGTCTTTCTTTTACATAGTATGGAAGATTTTCACCTTAGTTTCCAGTAACAATATTTGCTAACTCCCAACCTCCATTTTTTTTGTTTTCAAAAGATGACAGGTTATCTACCTTTTGCTACGAAAAGTTTGGCATACTTTTTCCTGCCAGCAATGTGGGCATGATATTCTGCAGCAATATTGGGGGTCAGTTCCTGGTGTTTTGAATCATGGGTACACAAGCACAATATCCCACATTCATAAACCAGACTTTATTTTGAAGAAGTGAATTTATGTTTGTTGAAAATTTAGCTGATATCAGGGTTCGTGGCCTCTCATATCTTGTCATCATTTTTCTTCATCCTGTTCAGTTTTATTAATTGTAATGATAATCATTTCCTGAACTTCTTTTTTTCTTTTCTTCTTTATGATCCATAGGGTCCCTTCCATCGTAAGATGATGATAATGGTGATGACTCATATGAGCCCAAGTGTTCCATGTGTAGGCACAGGATGGGCATGGGTGTGCTCCCTTTGCCTTACTTCACTAAAGGGAAAGGCCACTGGACCAAGGCCTTGATTTAGAAAGATCTGTGGTTGTACTCTGATGCTTCCTCCCATTGGACAGGAAGAGTGGCCTACAACTGTCTGTATCTATCCTCTAGTTAACAGATCCAAATCACTCCACATTGGAGGTGAAGTTCCTCTGTGATCAGGATTCTTGTTATAGTGAAGGCCTGCATAAACGCGCGCACACACACACAAACAGAGAGAGAGAGAGAGAGAGAGAGACAGAAGAATACCTGTTAGTGATGCTCTGTAATATATAGAAGGCAAACAGTGAGGCTGGCATGGTTGTGCCCTCTCCTACTGCAAGCAATCACAGTAGCGTGAGAGCATCCCGTACAGCTTGTGTGCGAAGCAGATGGCTGGAATCCTATTAGTAATGCTGACTGATTTTAAGAAGTATGTAAAACACATCATTCTAGACTGGCATGTAATGTTTAGCCTGCCTTGCTGTGCTGTTTTTACTGGTGTTCTTCATTGATTTTAATGGGATTTTATGGTGGGACTGGTTTTATTTAGTTCTATGACTTTGTAGTTCAGTTGGGCTTCACATGTGCTTATTCTTTCATGAAGATTGCAAGCCACCTTTAACTCTTTTTTCTGCTGGAAAAGTGAGCTATTTTTCTGCTGGAAAAGTGAGCTAGAAATAAATAAATAAACTTGGTGGTGTAATTGGTGTGAATCTCAGCAGCAAGTTAGAAAGTCAGCATAGGCACTTGCGATTGCACACTGAATCACACAACTCAATGTGCAATAGCAACTGATTTCTTAACTTATGACAATTTGCTGCCGAGATTTATATTGATTGCATTACATTAGCATATATTTCTAATAGGATTCTAGACAATGTATTAAATGTGTGAAGGAAACGAAATTGATAGCATGGTTCTACTACACAGTGAGCCTGTGTGGATGTGCTTTTTAGTCTCAATGGAGTTTTGAATATAATTAATTGGCCTATCCCAGTTTTTGTCCACTCTGAGAGCTACTCTCCCAGTGAAACATACAGGAAGCATATGTACAATGTTATTTTGTGCACTCATCGACCCCTGGATCATAGGTCCCAGTTTGAAGAGAAGCACACTATATGACTTTGGACTTCCATCTACATATCATGATAATAAGTAAAGAGCTTCTTTTATAGGTATTGTTAAATTCATTTTCTTTTTGTTGTGCACTGTGTTGGATCTCTGGGGAGAGAACAACATATAAATGAAAATAATAAATAAGTAATAACTAAGTAAAATTTACACAATACAGACTTTCCATTTGCAAGTGATTTTCATAGACTGTTGCATTAATTTACTGAGTAGTGCATGCTTTAGTTTAGGTCCCTATGGGTTGAAGGTCACAGGAAGCTAAGAGAACAAACCTCTTTAGGCCTGATGTGAATGGTAGGGAAGGATGTAAAGTTTTGCTTGTCTTGTCCTTGCATATGAAGATGAGGAAAGAAAAAAGTGTATCTCCTTATTCTGCTGGAAGTTAAGGTAATTTGCAGTGCCCTGAACAAGGTAAGGAGAACAATAGTTTTGCATCGTAAGCAAAATTGAGATGATACTTAAAGGTAAAGGTAAAGGTTCCCCTTGACAATTTTTGTCCAGTCGTGTTCGACTCTAGGGGGTGGTGCTCATCCCCATTTCCAAGCCATAGAGCCAGCGTTTTGTCTGAAGACAATCTTCCGTGGTCACATGGCCAGTGTGACTTAGACACGGAATGCTGTTACCTTCCCACCGAGGCGGTCCCTATTTATCTACTCGCATTTGCATGCTTTCAAACCGCTAGGTTGGCGGGAGCTAGGACAAGCAACAGGCGCTCACTCCGTCGCGTGGATTCGATCTTACAACTGCTTGGTCTTCTGACCCTGCAGCACAGGCTTCTGCGGTTTAGCCCACAGTGCCACCACACCAGTATCAGAGATGATACTTAGCTACACATAAAATTAAAAAAAGTATATTTTGACATAAGTACTGTATTTTAAATTGTGCAAAATAGGAATGGCTGCTGCTTGGTTTCATGGACTTTTGAGTTGAAGTTTCAATTTCTGTCCTTCTGTAAGTTCTACGCTTGCTGTATGTGTGTTCTTTCTCTTCTCAGAGTTAAAGCATACTAGTTTTGCATAGAAAACAAGTTTTGTAAATTACAGAAAAATGAACCAAAAAAATAACACTTTTGTCTCATTCTTGCCTGGAGGGGAGGAATTTTGTTTTCATAATAAATAACTCCTTGTCAAGGTGACTAGACTAATCAAAACAGTGAAATGGATCAGAATGAAGAATTTAGCAAGCCTTCTTTACATCGTAGGGAAGGCAGAGTACAAAGAAAATAGGCAAACTATTTTGAGATGAACTATTTGGATAAATTATAAGACAAAAATAGTTAGATTTGCAGTTGTATCTCATAGTACTTCTGATCTGATCACATTGGTTTATGTGCTTGATTATCTAGAGCCAGAATATAACTGCATTACTGAAGCAGATACAGCATGTATGGTTAAGAAACAGAGTGGTCAATCCAGGTAGGCAAGACTTGATTTTATTAATAAAATGTCTATTTTTCCTCTTTGAGGTGACCATTACAAACTTTGGTTTTAAAAAAATTGACTTCTGAACAGCACACTGATGACTTAAAATCTGTTTTACATATAAAATGTTTTGCACCATTTTTTTAAAAAAAAGTAACAGCGGAAAATGAGCTAGTGGAATGTGATATCAATTAATTTAAACAAATGTATATAAGAAATAGTAACAAACATTTATTTTTTTCAAGCCTTACATATATTATGAAAAATAAGTACAAAAGGATTTGTGTTGTTAAGTTAATAGCTATGTCTGACTACCTGTGGGGAGGGGAAAGTCTTGAGGCCAGGCCAAAACAGCCATTTAGGAAAAAAAAAATGGATTGCAAATTGTAACTGACTGGGTCAAAACACCAAGCTCTATAGATAGCAGTTTCCTCATTGGTTGCTTGGCAACTAGGGAGAATCACATGACCTACACTTATTTGCCATAGTAAACAGGGCGATCCATAAGCAGATGGAAGGTTCTACTTGTGCATCTCCCTTAATGGGAAAGCAAACAGCTTCTAGGAATACAAATCCAGAACAGGGGCTGGGTGGTGAATACATAAGGTCCCTTCCTGCACTGCCCATGAATTACTGAGACGAAGATCAGTGCTCATTGTAGTCACCATTAGCTCTGTAGGGCGCCTGCTTAGGATTGCAAAGTGGCTAGGAAACAAGCACTAACTTGACCTGGCTTACGAGTGTCTTCAACAGAAGCTTGACCTGCAGAAACCAGCTGGCGAAGCTCTTACAGTCATTCCGCTATCTTCAGATCCAGCTTCTGCTAAAGGCACAGCTGCAGGCCTCATACAGGACCTGACAAGTTTGCACATGCTTCAGAGCCAAAGCCATGTTAGAGTATTTTCTTCGAGAGTAGGATAATGCTTTCTTTGTGTTCCAATATTTCTTGATTGGACTTATCTTAAAGTGACAGGAGTGATTTTAAAAAAAGACATATGGATGGGATGGGAAGATAAAATCTGGGATTTATTGTATCACATTATGTCTCTCATTTAGGAGAGGAAGTATTAACGATTGTTCACATATAATTTAAGTATACCTGGTGTAAATCCAGATAAGATAATAGATGCGGCACAATCTATAAATAAGTATTTAGATTCAGGTGACAAAGATCAAATGAGCTATAAAAAGGGTTGACTGTTGGATTAGTCATTTGAAGGACCCTTCTGATGTTACCTATAGGACATGTTAGCCAGGCAGAACCCCTTCTTCTGTGGGTAGCCATGCTACAATCGGAGCAGTTGTGCGGGAAGGATCCATGCCAGAACCTCCTTCTACACAGCTCAGATCTTCCAGCATTACCAGAGTGGTGCAGGAAGACCTCATGTTGCTGTAGCTCCTACAGTCCTAAAGGTTACCTCAGAAGGGGCCTTCCAAGACATCTTTTACACATTTATTTTAAACACACACATTTCCCATCCCCAAACATAAAACTTGTTTCTCTTAGGTATATTATATATATACACACATATTTCTTGAAATATCCTGGCATCAGAAAGAGAAAATAAAGAAGTCTGAGGTATAGCACCATGGAAGAGCACTTCAACCAGTACTTTTCCTTCTTGGAGATCCTTAACACAAAGTAGTAACAGCAGACAAGTGTGCTACTCAAATGTTTCCAGTTTTTGCCACCTGAGGTTTTTGTTGGTGACTTCAAATAACAGAGCTCTTGAATAGCAATATATACAAAGGGAATTATTATTATTATTAATATTAATATTATTAAAATCAGAAAAAATGGAATTGGATTCACTGGAAATTACAATTTTATTTTTTCATAATACATACACAGTATTGACAACATAAGTTCTGAAATTATTATAAAGTAAGAGCGAGTTGCAATTCAGGGACACATGCAAGTTTTGGAAATGGACACAGAAATGACAGCATTGTACTGTACACAGAATAATTACAGTTTATTAAAACATGTCTTCTTAGCACCTCTCACATTAAATTTGAAGGAGCACCTTGACATTCAATTTTACAGCACCAAAAAAATCAAGGGAGGTACAGTTGGGTGGGGTGGGATGGAACAGTGGTGGAAGGTGTTCATAAAATTAACCATATGTTACTTCTGTCCACCACAGAATCCTTCATAATTTGCCAAATAAGTTTAAGTCATGTGATTCTGGTCCTACAGGGGCACTCAGTGTTTCCTAGAGAAGACATAAATATATGGTGAGATGTAATTTTTAAAAAACCCATCCTTATTCAAAACTTGCATGTGGCATGAAGTGGGTTGGTGATGGCACCAAGGTGCATTTTTCTTGTCGATGGTCTTCACAATGCTCTAAATTTAACCGAGGAAACAGACTGGACCAATTTCAAATCCAAACTTCTGATTCTGATCACCAAAGTCATTGATCATCACATCAAAAATAGGAACTTGGTCAATTTTAGGAGTGTTGAGTTCAAGAACAGTCTTTGCATAGCCTTTTCTTGACTGTAAAAAAACACAAACACATACATTAAAAAGTGAAATCTGGTGTTGTCTGATGCACTAAAGATCTGTGCTATTTTCCTAGAATAACCAGAAATTATGTCAACCACAAGCCCAGTAATCTAACCTGGGAATCTAACCTTCATGAGAAACTATAACCAGATTTAAGAAAGGCTATTACCATGTAGCAAAGCAGTCTAACATTGAGTGGGCAGCTCAAAGGCTTGATTCTTAAGGAGTCCAAGGCTGGTAAACTGCCAACTGAACTACTTCTTGTGAAGCTGAATCAAAATTGAAATGGTGACCTACATTTTGACTGGACCTAGTCTCAGTAAAATATTATCAACCATATGTTGCTTCCACAGCCTGAAAAAGTTCCTCTTTTTGAGATTTCCTGAGCCATTATGGCTACAGGGGAATCTGGGAGCTGTACTCCATAACTTTATGATTATTATGACCATAGGTCAGCCATGTTAGATATGCAAGACTAAAATACAATTAGAAGGCACTCCAAAGAAGTAACTTTTGGTGCTGTGAGTAATTGAAACAACTCTCCAGATGAATACACTTATCTATATTTAGATACCAAGTACTCTTGTTACACTTTGAGAAAAGATGATTAAGTGCTAAACTCATGTGCTGGGGAAGCCAATGCATTGCCTCAATACCAATCCTGATGCAGCTTTGAAGGAGAGAAAAGGAACACCATATCATACTTCCTTTTAACTCCTGCTTCTTGTCTGTCTCAGAGTTCCTATTAACTGTTGAAGTTTCTGCTGCTAAAAACCAGACTTTATGTGAACTGGAGAAACAAGGTGGTGGTGATGGTAGACTACTATGAATCAGTGAAGCAGAGGTGTGATGGGTAAGAATGGGACTGGTGAAGGCTGTGGATTGTTGGGCAGTGATAAAAGGGGAAAACCCATTTAAATGGAAACGTCTTTCAAGTTATCTGTAAAGAATCAGATGTGAAGGAGAAGCCATCACACTATGTAACTAAAATCAGTGCTACTTAACATACTGGGGTTCTTAGGGGTTGTATGAGTAATTAATGAACACTTGTGAAACGTCTCAAACATGATCTCTCCAGTGCCCTTCTATCCCCATCAGATTTCAGTGCCACTTCAAACAGCAGCTCCTTGGATTTGAAGAGGAGCAGATGCAAGATTTAAGAAAAAAAAGAAAAAGAGAAGAAAAAAAGGCTTTGGCACTACTGTCACTTCCATTATCTGCTTTAGAATGAAATTATATTAAAATTGGGATGTGGGGGAGGGAGACCTTTCATTTACAGTATTATTATTATCCATCTCTTCTGCAGCACGTTGTAGAGTACAAATGCTTTCCAATTACAATTGCACATCTCAGTACTCTTCCACCAGTGACTTTCCTTGCCAGCACAGTTAGAACAGCACATTATCTGTCACTCTCTTTCTTTCCTTTGCCGTAAGTTATGGCTAATGTTCTTCTTATTCTTTTAACATTTCATTTCTTTCTTCTTCTTTTTTCCCTAAGGGAGTGATTTTGTGGATGTGAAGACCAACAGGCAGAAATGAAAGGACACTTTGAACTTTCAAAACATGCTTTAAGAACAGCATTAAGCTTGAATTCATTTGATTACTAAGCTAACCTGCCATTGTAAGGGATGGGATGGGGGCAATATCCTGAGCTTATACTTACTGCACAGCCATCATGAAGTGCTTTGATGTAAGGATTGTTGTCATAAGACATCTCTTCATCATTTGAGCCTAAGAACCTCAGTGCTTTGTCATAGCTGTCGGAAGACACGTCGTGCCATGCCACTGACTGATGACAGTTGTACGTGAAGTTTTGCCGGGCGGAGGCACTCAGTAGTTTAAGGAATGTCATTTGTACCATATTAATGGAATTGCCTTCGGCATCCACGTAAGAAAGCTGAGGAAGTTAAAAAAAAGAGGAAGAAAAATACAGACCCGCAAACAGGCCCATCAAAATGCTTCTCCTTTTAAAGTGCAAAACAAGATTGCATTTGACTCAAAAATGCATTAACTGGCCTCTCTGTAAGTCATCTGACACATGCCTGTTTGTTGCTCCATTAAGAATTCAGTCAAGCTATGAATCAGTAAACAGCTTTTCTGTATGCAGCGCTATAGGATTATGCATTTGGGCTGCCTACTATCATCAGAAGCCAAAAACTATCCCAAATGGATTTCTGTAACCTTGCAAAAAGAGCACAACTTTAATTCACTGCAAATCTGTAACCTAATATAAATGTTCACTTGATTCAAAGGAGCTCTTTCTATGGTAGAATGCTTTTGAACCTTACTGCATGCCTATGTGGTGATGAACCTTTCTTTTCGCAGCAAATTTCTGTCTCATTATGCCACGTTTCTCTGCAACAACTCCAGTGCTCCCAAAAGATTCTGCATCAACAATCTTTTTACACCTGCTTTTCCCATTTATTTACATGGGGAAAAATCTTTAAAGGCTGTGTGATCGCTCTCTGCTCATGCCATACGATTGCTGAACAGAATAGGGGACAATCTGCAAAAGAGAGGGATTCCTGCATAAAAAAACATTTCAGTGGAGCTTTCAAATACTGTATGTCATTTGCTAGCCTGTGCAAGATTGTAGTATATCCTCTATAGCAGTGGTTCTTAACCTTTGTTACTCGGATGCTTTTGAACTGCAACTCCCAGAAACCCCAGTCAGGACAGCTGGTGGTGAAGGCTTCTGGGAGTTGCAGTCCAAAACTCCTGAGTAACCCAAGGTTAAGAACCAGTGCTCTATAGGACAGAGCTCCTTTGCTCCGAAGATAACAGTATAATAACAACATGCCTGCTACATCTACCACTTAAAGACCATTGAGTGACACTTCTGGAGGAATTTTGGCAGGATTTGCCAGAAACAGAGAGACTGATTGCATGGAAACCAATTTTAGCGATGCCTATAAAGACATGATTTTCTAGCCTTCACAAGACAGAAAATCCTTCATGTAATAGAGTTTTTATTCAAAGAAAACAGTAGACCTTTCCCCAGCCTGCACACAAAATAGAAATGTATCCTACATAGCATGAACTTTTTCTGTGCAAAAACACATCTTGCATAAGATATAGCTGGTTTTCTTTCAGAAAACAGCAGGCATTTTTCTAGATTGCACACTTGCATGCATACGTAGGCACACACAATTTTTCTTTTCAAAATCATTTTTCAGGTGCCTTCATTGCATGTACATAACCTTGCACTGAACTAGCACCTGAGGAAATAATTTTTGAGGTGCGTGTGTGTGTGTGTGTGTGTGTGTGTGTGTGTGTGTGTGTATGTGTGTGTGTGTGTGTGTGTGTGTGTGTGTGTGTGTGTGTGTGTGTGTGTGTGTGTGTATGAGAGAGAGAGAGAGAGAGAGAGAGAGAGAGAGAGAGAGAGAGAGAGAAGGGTCTTTTTGTGGCATTGTATTTTGAATAACTTACATAGTTGCAATATTTTTTGATATCTAGCCTTATAACTTGTAGCAAAAACATAAAGACACTTAAGACACCTTGAGGAAAATGCCTATTTAAAATTTAATGATACTGCTCATACTTAGAGAGAGCAAGTCTAAAATATCTAATTGAAAAAGTTGCAGTCCACTGGGAATGGAATGCAAACAGTTTCTGGCATATAAAATACCCCTTGGCCTTTCCCCAAGGATAATGAACTCCAATTCAGACTTCATTTTAAAGTGTGATTCATATATCTGTTGAAACAACTTTAGATTTGCATTCAGAGCTTGCCACTAAAAATTATAATTTGTGACCTGTATTGGAAATTAACTTCAACTTTACCTTTGAAGTGAACAGGATGTATTAACAGATTTTATTAACTTTTAGGATATGAAGCAGGCCAGGACAATACAAATTACATTGAAATATTATATCATTACGAGCACAATACTCAAATATAGGCCCAGTTCATAGATCTGATGACCCTCAGAGAATTAGCTTTGGGAACACAAGTGGATACTACCAGGAACACAGACTGCTTAGGACTGAGGTGGCCACAAATACACTAACTATGTGGAGGTTCTGCCTCATAGAGCTTGTAACTCTGTACTGAACGCTGCAAGACTTCTGGCAATGGGAGAGAGCAAAATCAATCTAGGATGCAGAACTTGAAAAAAAATGCAGGGAGAAAAATTATCGCACAAATCTCTGTATAGATCCAACATATATAAGTAATTATCCCCACCCTTGCACTGCTATTTGCTTCCAGGGCAGAGCTTGGAAATAATGCTCTAGATTAAACAGAAAGAGAGCATCTAATTTAAAATTCCAACCAATGTTTGTTAAAAAAAGAAAAAAAGGTAGGTGTGTGTGTGTGTGTGTGTGTGTGTGTGTGTGTGTGTGTGTGTGTGTGTGTATACAAAATAAAATAAAGGACCATGCATATGTCCAAAAACAGTTGTTTCGAGCTGGCATTGTCACAAGAGATACTTATGCATTGCTAAAGCAGTGAGCTATTTCAGCCATTGAATAATGGATGGTACATGTTTATCTTTCCACTTTTGAAATATAAATCTTTTGGTAACTGTAAGAGCTTGTAAAATCAAAATACACTGATCGCCAGTTAAGTTTCAAGCTTAAAAGTACATGCTTGTCTACAAATACAAGAAATGTTTCTAAATTAAAGTTGATTCTCTGGAACACAGCCAACCAAGAAAAGATGACACCAACATCATGCACCCTTAAAGGAACACTGTCTATATTGCAACACCTACATTTAGCTGAAATGGTCAGTTTCTTTCTAAGTAAATGAGGTGGTGACCAAAGTCCGAAACATTTCTTTTTATGGGTTCAAGAGTGTGTATGTTCTGTACTGCCAAGTCGGAATCAATGTATAACAGTCCTCATAGGGGTTTCGGAGTGAGTGAGATATATTTCAAGAGTGGTTTTGCCCAGTTCCACTCCCCCAGTGAGCTTCCATGGACAAGAGCAGATTTGAATCCTTTTCTCCAAAATCCTTATCTGCCACTCTATCCACTACACCCCATTAGGATCAAGAGTAGCTTGTCTAAAGAGATTTTAGGCACTGAGCTACGGCAGTTTTCTATTGATTAATTTCAACTGAACTGTACAATTCAGAGGTAGAAAGACAAACACAGACCGTATATTATTCAATGGCCAAAAGTCTCATTTCATTAACATCAAATTCACTGCTTTCTAATAGTTGTCTATAAATGATGGTTGCTGTTTTAATGTCTTTTGAAGAAGTAATTAATGCTTCTAATGTGGCAGGAGTTCCTGAGACACTTAAAAGCAATGATGCATATATGGGCATCAAAAGATGTTGTAATTGAAAACCTTGCCATACCATTTCAGAATGTGTATCACATCTGGAATTTTGGAAAGGGTAATTCTTGGTTCAGGACTACCAGTTAGTCTAACATGCACATCCCACAATCAGCCCATTTTTTCCATTAAAAAGTTTGTCTTCCAATTTTAGATCAGGATGACCTCGTAGAGTTAATATTGCACATATGAGTAAATTGGTAAGAAACCATATGCCAAACTATCCAAAGATGCAGGAGGGGTAAGTGTCTTTTATTGCTTAATGGACAGAATCTAAAGCAGTCCAGGCAAAAAGTGATGTCAGGTAGGTTCATTCCAAAATTGCCCATAAAGTGTTGTTTGAATGAAAATGTTTTTGCCAATTATTGCTTCACGCAAAAAGGAATATCTATGATACATACTCAAATCTGGAAAACTGAATCCACTTCCTGAAAATGCAATCTTAAGAAAATAGCTTTTCAAAAGTAGCACTAAAATCTTTACAGCATTACTTTCAAAATATCATTCTTTATCTGTCACCTTATCCTCCTGTTTAACATGAAAAAATGTGATTTTAACATTGACATGTTAAAGTGATGTATTATATATAAGTTCTGCTCGAAGACTGATTTGGAACACCCTCCGTAACATAGATCCTCCATAACAAAGATACACAGAGAAGCATTCCCAAAAGTTGGCCTTCAACTGCATAGCCACACCTCAGTCTTGAGATGGGATGGGCTATATATTAGGCATAACTGAATAACGGCAAAATGCAAAATAAGCAAGAGCAAGGCAAAGCCCATACGGGACCAAAGGAAAATTGCTTACAGCTGAGGTTGCATGATGTTTAGAATAATCTGGTGCAAGACACCTAAAACCATCTGGTACATAGGTTGCCTATGCTGGGATCCAAATAGTTGCAAGGCTTATTAAAGCATGGGATGTGGTATGTCGCTCCTTGGGAAAATAACAGTGAATGCAGAAATCTTCCCTGGATTTGAGTTTCAGCATGGGAGCTAATTAATTCAGAAAATGAAGCAATGATACTTTACCAGCTTGCCTCTCTTAAATTCACTGAACCAGGTTCCTGGATTTTCTTTTGGCCATGATGAAATCCTTACCTGTGAAAAATTGAAAAAAGAATGATGATTCTTAATCATGTCAGTCAGAAATGAGTAGGAATTAACACTGCTCTACATTTCACTAACTACTCTTCCTCTTCAAAAAAAAAGGAAGAAAGAGATTGAGAGTAAACATGGGGATGAATAATAAAAAAAGAATCACAATATTATTGCTGATACAGTGGTGCCCTGCATAGCGATGTTAATCCATTCCGGATTAATCGTCGCTATGAGGGAACATCGCTGAACGGAAAAAGCCATAGGAACGCATTAAACTTTGTTTAATGCGTTCCTATGGGGCCCAAACTCACCATTCAGCGAAGTTCCTCCATAGCGCTGCCATTTTCGTGCCCTCGGTAAGCGAGGGCAGGGCGCAAAAATGGTTGCAGCGGCCATTTTGGGCACTCGGTGGCCATTTTGGAACCACTGATCAGCTGTTCAAAAAACATCGCAATGCGATGTTTTACCCATTAAAACATCGCGATGCGATCGCATTAGCGATCTAAAAAATAGATTGCTATGCGGATTCGTCATTAAACAGTGCGCTCGTTATGCGAGGCACCACTGTATTCGTCAGGTCCAGAGACCTCGATGAATGTGAAGGGATGAATATTTACCCATTTTTATTAGTCCCTTTGTGTAGGCTGGCTGAGAGAAGATACACCCCCATTTCCCTTCCTGTAGCCTTGTCAATGTCTCGCCAATCAGCTGATGGTTGGGACACTGACAAGCAGATTGACCGCAGGAATGGAAATCCCTGTTTCTGTTTCAATAGCCAGCCTGCTTGTCAATGACACAGGCAAGATGAAGTAAGGAAAACCCTGGGTTCCACTCCTGCAGCCAGCCAACGGATGACATCAACATACAGGCAGGCTGTGGGAAGGGAAACCTGGGTTTCTGTTCCTGCATTCAGCTTGCTTGTCAATGTCCTGCTGATCAGGTGTGTGTTAGGCCATTGTGTTTTAATGATGAATTGAGAAATACTGTATTTATTGATTCATCACTAAAATTAGGCAATTTGTTGATTCATCCATTTGTCAACTTTGATGAACTGCAACAAACCAGATTTTTTTCTGATTTGTCCCCATCTCTAATTGAGAGAGATAGAAAAAGAGATCGTGGGACAGAGAGGCATAGAAAGAGTGATTGCCTGGCTTCCTACCTTGGCATATCTGGAACTCTGCAGAGTGGGATTTGTATCCAATTCTCAGATTACATACCAAACAAGCAAACACATTAACTGAATTATACAAGCAGATCTGTAGAAATGGTTTGTTGATGCTCTGCAGAGGGCTTGCCCATGTACTTCACTCCCTTCAAATCCTATGGTTTTGTGATTCCAAACTGAATCTGTTATATCTTTCTCTAAGACAGAGGGATGGGCCATTAAAAAAATGCATACCTGATAGCGGTCCTGTCTCAGCTGAGAAGAGAGACTTCATGAGAACATGATGTAAGGTGACTGGCTTACTGGTTTGCTTTCAAATTTCTCCACTCTTCTCTAAATATTCTGCTATTTGATTTGTGAGAACAACTAATTTGGATATTTATGAAAAGAACAAACATCCCCATTGGATCAAATCAAAAGACTGTTTAGTCTGGCACCCTGTTTCAAAGCAATGCTTCAGGTCTGGACCAAATCCTTTTCACGATAAGCATCTGGATAGCCATGCTCCCTACCCTCTGAGCTCTCACTCTAAACAACTAACAAAGAGCAAAACTTGAGGAATTCATTTTCTAGGACTCCTCATTCAAACTGATCTATTATATATTTTGTGGACCATAAAGGGACAAAAGACATTTAAAGTGTCACTTCAGGGAGAAAACAAGCTCATTTTGAGAACTAAATACTCATGTAAGCAAACATTTGCAGCAACTTTCAGTGAGGTGGACAGCGTTTCGGAGATGCACTTTTGAATTGAATCAGCAGAAAGAGTTAAGGTGGAAAAAGCTTAACTAATGAGTTTATTTATTTTTCAGGAATCAGAATAAGCTTTATGCTTTCATTTAAAAATGGCTCCACAGCTGTGGCATAGGCATGAAACACGTTGCTAGCAAGCAGGTGCAGCAAGCCAACATCTGCATGAAATGAGCTTTTGAATCCAATGGGGGAGGGAATCTCTTCTTTGCTGATGTTGTTATGTACCATCACTTTGCTGCCTTGTTCAAGTTTATGTAAATATAGGAGTAATTATTTTGCAGAAAAAGATATATAGACAAAAATTTGACTGTACATGTCTGATTTTTTTTAAAATTATTATTATTTTGGTCATAGTCCTGCAGTAACCTAGCAGGAATTATCTGTGCTAAACATAACAAACAACTGGTACTTACTCCTTCCGACTTCTTATCTGGATAGATGCAAGTTTCCCCGCCTGCTGTGAAATTACAGTATACTTTGAAAGAGTCCCCAGAACAACCCTGGTTGGGATCTATCCAATACTCTCCTGAAATGAATACAAAAGGAATTTGTTGAAAGCATTCATCTGACTGATCTTCAAGCTTTACTATCATTCAAATGAATTTGTTTAAAAAATAGTGATAAAGTTAGACATTGGCTGAAATCCTGTTAATTAGTGTAGAACTTTGCACTAGAATAAGCCCACTGAATCAATGGGGATTCGGGGAGCGAACTCCTCTGTAAGTTCCATTGATTTAAATGGGCCTGCTTTCACTGTGACTTATTATACTAAATTAGTAAATTCTGGATATTCATCTCTTCCTCAAATCTAATATATTTCCTTACTGAAACAAGTAAGTTTTACATATTCACCCTAATACTTTCCCCACTTTCCATTAGATTTATTAAGATAGAAACATACTGGCTGAAACCTTGTTGTGCAATTATGCAAACAGAATAACTTCTGGAAGAAAACTGCTGTTAAGTTAGGAAATCTCCATAGACATTATCTGTTACACACTGAATTGTGTGACTGTGCGCAACAGATAAGGTCTATAGGGATTTCTTACTGCATGGCAACTTGCCTGTAAAAGTGTAAAAGTTTTAGCCATTATATTAAAAAGAATATAGGCAGGAATGCTAGCCTCTTATTTATACTAGGGTGAATAACTTAGGCAGGACGACTGGCCATTTCACACACTGGAGAACTGCTTGAGGGTCACACTGACAAGGGGATGTAGATCAAGTGACAGAATATGGCTAAAATTAACTAATTTCCTCACCTGGTGTTTTGGTTTTTCAGAGGGCTTTTTGCTGTTGTTGCTTATTTTAAAAGTTTTAATAAATTACAATAGTTCAGCAAGTAATAAATACACTTAAATGTCAAACATTAATCAGTCCTCTTTAATTATTATCCAGTCTCTGAAAATAAAATTTATACCTTCTGGCTAGTTCATTAAATTTTGGGCACAATCCAACTGAATATTCATGCCACTTGTAAGCCCAATGGTGTAAACTGCATTGGTGAATTTCCATTAGATAAGAAGCTGGCATTCAGATTTTGTGTATCACGTCATGTGACTGGGGTACTTGCAACAAGAAATACAGCAACTGACTCTTAACTCAACTAGCAACAATTGACCAATGAGATTTCCTGTAAGTACTCCTATTATTTATACTGTTGGACTTAATTTTAGATGTTTTTAGGATGCTGTTTGCTATGTTTTTATGTATGTAATGCCACCCCGAGTAGACTTTGTCTAAGGGGGCAGGGTAAAAATCCAATAAAAGTAAAGTAAAAGTAAAAGTTAATTCAGGTGAGCATGAGTAATAGAATTCTGGCCAATAGATCACAATGTAATCCACACACAAATTTCTACATTTATTTAAGTTTTAAAAAACACGTTTATTTTAATAACGTTAATAACGTGGCACAAACAGTAGACAGCTGCAGGTCTGTGATATATGGTGATCCTCTAGAACAGTGGTCTCCAACCTTGGGCCTCCAGATGTTCTTGGACTGCAACTCCCAGAACCCTTCACCACCACCTCTACTGGCCAGGATTTCTGGGAGTTGACGTCCAAGAACATCTGGAGGCCCAAGGCTGGAGACCACTGCTCTAGAACAGCCAATCAAGATATACAGAAGAGAAATGTGGAGAAAACATCTGGGAAGAGGGTGGCAATTGAAGGTTTTCTGCTTCAATTTACACTACCAAAAAGAATTGCTTCCTGGGTTTTCTCTACAGATTTCGTGGTTGGCCACTGAATTTGTTGGCAATCTGTGATAGAGTATACACATAGTTTCTTCTTTAATTCCAGCTGCTTGGCAGCCATCATTCGTACTCCTCCTGCCCACTATATTATTGGTTCCTCTACAATTTCAGCAAAAAGTGTGACTTCCTCCTCGTCACTGTGTTCAGTCCTCACCTCTGAGTCACTGTGGTGTCTTTCTTTTTTTTAAAAAAATCCTTTCACATCTTTGTTGCATAATATTTCCCCACACACACACATTTTTAGCACATATTTTATAATGGTGATTCCTAATTTTTCCACTAAAGAAGCTAACAGCTTTTTCAGTTAGGAAGTTTCTTCAGTTGGTGTTCAGGTAAAATGTTTTACAAAAGGTTTTAACATTTTTTATTTTAATTTAATACTGTGCATGAAAGGATTTCACAAGCATTTTATTTAGTTACTTTTAGAGGCTAGATTAGCCATATAACTAGAATAAATGACCTGACATTATCACTTAGCAAATCACAACGTCAGCTGTTTGCCACCGCCATGTAATATTAGCATACCATCTGGGAAGTCTGGGTGACAGAGCTGCAGATCCTTGCAGGTCCGAGCTGGGTTGTTCTGAGTACCCATTGGATATTTCATGTGCTCAATGTCCTGCTTCAAAGAGTTAAGTGAGCCAAAGATCTCTTCCATGCCATCAGTGTAATCAAGGATGCTATCAGCTGCATCGGACAACATGGCATCTGAAGATCTTCTGGTCTTCTTGGGAGACTGGATAGGCAAAGGTTGAATAACTTCACCTGGGGGGCCCTAGGAGAAACAAAACCAGAATCATTTCTTTTCTTCTGCTCTTTTAAAGCCACACAAGTGTCTAGTTTGAAGGAGTCACAGGTGGACCACCACACATGACAGTTGGACAGGGAAGACTCACAAAGATGTAGAGTTAGTTGAATTGCTTGCTGCTTTGTGTTTACAAAAACAAATAAATATAAAACAGACAACAATGCTTAGAGGACCAGAGTCAATGCTGTATTTCATCAGAGTGAGTCTGTCTTTTATTTCTCCAACTCTAGGTATAATAATAAGAATTGTGTGTTGTTAAATTGATTTCAACTTATGGCAACCCATCTTGGGGTTTACTAGATAGAGAATACACATAATTGGTTTATCATCCCCTTCTTCTGGAGCACCCTGGGACTGTGCAGCTTGCCCAAGACCACAAAGGCTGGCTCTTCTTGCAGGAGGCACTGGAGAATCGAACTCTCAACCTCTGACTCTACAGTCAGATGCCTAACTCACTGAGCTATCTAGCCAGCTTGAGTTTATTTTCTAACAAGAAACTATTTTACTGCTGCATTGTTTAACTGTGCAGTATTTATTTCAAACTAGCTTAATTTATTTATTTATATATACCACCCATCTGGCAGCCAAGCCACTCTGGAGGGTTTAAAACAAATCACAAAAAACCTACAGAGTAACAAAACAGCAAATAGTGACATTAATACATAGGGGTGAAAATTCATAAAGTGAAGTGAGGATAAAATTATAATACAATAAATACAATTAAAAGCATAGAAGAAAATAAAAACATGGAGCATAGCAGTATGATATATTATTGGACACTACTGTATCAGAGTGTAGTTTATTCAGGGAAGGCCTGTCTAAATAGCTGGGTTTTTAGTAGCTTTTTGAATGAGCCCAGTGAAGGGGCCAGGTGGGCTTCGGGTGGGAGAGTTCCATAATTGTTGCGCTACCACCGAGAAGGCCCGATTTCTAGTGGTTGTTTTCCAGGCCTCTCTCGGGGTCACAACTCTCAGCCGCCCTGCCTGCAACACTCTTATAGGATGGGCAGACCTAACTGGAAGGAGGCACTTGGCCAGATATCGAGGTCCCAAACTGGTACGGAAGTGAACAGGTAGCCAGTGTAAGGTGGCCAGTGTGGGGGAGATATGTTGGCATTTTCTAGCCCCACTCAGAATTCTGGCCACCACATGCTGGACCTGTTGCAGTCTCTGTAGCAGTTCCTAGGGCAGCCCCAATCTCCATGATAAAATGAGCAATGCAAGTTCCATTCTCCTTCCTCAAATTGGTAACCTGTCTTAATTAGGCAAATTTGTCTCAAATTTTCAACTGCTAGGAATCATATTACCAGTTTTGTCATGAGATGTTTTGCTGCCTAAGGTGAAGGAGAAGATGATATGTCCCGCAGCCTCCAGATGAGATGTGTAGAAACCAACAGGCTCGGCACTTGGAACTTCCATACTGGCTCTACCACAGCCCACCAACAGTGACTGGCTATTTCTACCACAGTACTGAGGTCAGCAAGTTAGCGTAGAGAGGTCTGTTCCCCTATAGCATAGCAACACTCCTTACTCCCCCATTTATTTTCCAACAAAGGCAGCCATCTCACTTCACTGAACGGAAGGGACGGCTTTGCTAATTAAGCAACTGTTACCCAACTGCTCTGATTGCAGAGTTTTCAACATGTACTGTTCATTTTCAATTATACTCTCAAGATCATAAACCATAAACTCCTGTTCTTATTTTGGCTTGCACTCAACATCTAAGACAATTTATATAACATTCACAAGAGGAAGGTTTACTTACAGGAGGCCCAGGAGGTCCAGGTAAACCACTGTCACCCTTCTGACCACCAGGACCCTATGGAAGCATGGAAGAAAGACCCTATTAGCAGTTTGTTTTTAAAAATAGAATCCCATAAATGGAAAAAGGAATAGTGAACCATGGGGAAAAATAATGAAAGAGCCAATGCACTTACTGTTGAACCTTTAGAGCCTTTTGGACCTTGAGGGCCCTAAAAAGAAATACATGTAGATATAGTAGGCAATAATGTACTTATCAAGATGCTTGTGTCAAAAGGCATCAACGTGGAACAAGACATGTTGAGCGTAGCTACTTACAGGTAGACCAGGAGGCCCAGGAGGACCAAGTGGACCAGCAGGACCAGGAATTCCCTTGAAAAAGAATATGTGCAGAGCTAGTTATTAAAAGCCACACTCTAGTCTTCAAATTAAGTAATAATATACAAATGGAAGTCTTACTCCAAATGTACTACACACCAGAAGAGTTTCAAAGAAAATAGGCTATTAATGGAACTTGGCTATGGCTACAGATTTATTCATACTATGGATTGGAAATTTATTGTGAAAGAGATAAGAAGGAAGGGTATTTCGTTTTTAACCTCAAAACCTAACCAATTTCAAGGACCACACTGGAATGGAACAATAAAGGAAAGCAAGTAGGAATTTGCTGATGATTGTTAGAACAATTACAGCAAATAGCTGGAAAAGGAAAGAGAGATCTTAAATGGAAGTGTAGGTTAGGAGATTGGGGTGATGCTGATGAACAGGGCAACGGCCTTTAAGTTAATTAGGCAGAAAGAATTGACATTAACTTCTTGATACTATAATACTATCAGGCATGTTTTGCTTATTAAAATAGAACTAAAGTAAATGGAAATCTGACATTATCAGTGCTTTAATAGAACAGGGAGTAGATCCATCAGGATTAGTTTTTTTGTGTTTTCAGTTTGCACTGGGTGAATATTTTTTGCTTCCGTTGGGGTTGGTTCTTTTTACTATTATGTTTTTCTATAGCATTTTTTTTCTATACCTTCCTAAAAAGGCAATGAGGAATACAATCTAAAAGGACATTCTCCTATGCAAAACCCAAATGTAATGAAAGAAA
Organism: Pogona vitticeps; assembly: GCF_051106095.1. Taxonomy (NCBI): domain Eukaryota; kingdom Metazoa; phylum Chordata; class Lepidosauria; order Squamata; family Agamidae; genus Pogona; species Pogona vitticeps. The sequence continues at coordinate 98,234,355 of NC_135786.1, forward strand.
GCTGAACAAAAGTATTTTATACAGTACTCTTTTCTTGATACTGCCTCATTAGTAACTCATATTTCCTGGTTATTCTTATTTAAGAGTTCTCATAGCTAAGCCAGATTCTAATTTTGTTGGTCAAAACCTTGTGGACTCACTCCAGATTTCCATAGTGTAAATGCCTCAGGAACACTCCTAGTCACAGTAAGTTTATGGACAGAGAGGCAGGACTTCCCTTATCCTTTAAAGATGAGGCACGTCACTTGCACTTGAGCTCCCATTGCTTCCAGATCAGAAAGGCTTGGACACAGAGGCATCAACTGATGGAAACATGGGGAAGTTTATTGTCACCTAACATGGCTTCTCCTTCCAATCCTGGTACCACCTCAAAATCTGCAAAGAATGGTTGGAGGGCAAGGTCCTCATTAACTGGGCAGGAGGAGGTATAGGAAGCGGGTTGAAATGAGAGTTCATCATCGACAGCAAAATCCCAGCATGCCCCCTACTCCCTCCTCAAGCAAGAGCCTGTGTAGGAGCTCTGTTTTTCCTGTGAATGGAAGTTAACATTTCCTTTTGCATAAGAGAAAATCCAGGTACAATTAGGAGTTCTTTGATATTGGACAGGTCCACAGAAGACAAAATTTGCACAATAAAATGCCAGTTTGGCTGCAGGCTGCATGGTTAAGGAATTAAACTGGCAAGAAGAACATGTGGGTTTTCACTCACTCCATCTCCTTTTTGTCCAGTGGCTCCCTGTGGGCCTGGCAGACCCCTGTCACCCTTTTCTCCTTGTTCTCCAGGAGGTCCGATCAGACCAATCAAGCCAGGATGTCCCTAGAAAAACATACAAGATATAAGATTATCACACAATACTTCAAATCACAATATGCTAATTGTGTATAATAATTACAATGATGATATGCTATCAAGTTGATTCCGATGCAGGGCAACTGTCCAAGGGTTTTCTAGATGTAGGGTATTCAGAGGTAGTTTCCACTGCCTCCTTCTGGTCGCACTTGGGGCCAATATGGCTTGCCCAAAGTCACACAAGTGGCAGGTCATGTAACCCTATCAGTCATACAACCCATCCGGGACGAATAACAGGGACTCCTGGCCCTTGACTCCACAATCATACACCCCAATTCACTGAGTTATAGCAGCATAAACACACACACACATATAAGAATACTTAACAATACACAATAAGTCAAAAAATAAAATTGAAAAGACAACATCTAGTTTAGTAATATTTTATGGGGTTACAGTGTACAAAGTAGTTATTGTACCAGGCATATACCCAAGGACACATTTTAACGTACCTTTTCACCTTTGGACCCCGGATCACCTTTCAGTCCAGGCAAGCCAGGTGGACCCTAAAGATAATATCAGCAAAAGAAACATTTTTAATTGGAGACAACTGTATTTTGCAATTCAAGTCATTCACCTCCATCATAACAGGATAGACATAATTACATCTTGAAGCAATCAGCAGGTAATTCCTATCCATCTACTGCAGGGTAAAATATGATCTTTAACCAAATCTCATACAATGAAATTATAGGAATACTTCGCCGAACTAACGCTATCTTTCATTTTGACCCTGCCTTAAATGACATTTAATGTTCTCCATGTGGTACTGAGCAGCATCACTAATGCATAAGTCATTTTGACAAGTGATTTTGAGGCATTAAAAGTTTTGCTATTCTGGTGTCGTTTTTAACCATTCTTATCTAGGCCAATATGGGATGTAGACTGTATCTTCATTGCTCTTGAGCCATGGCACTCAACATATAATGAGAGATATCAATTCTGACGGTGCTCAATAACAGAACTAAGAAAAAAAGGTTTGGGGCAATATTCACCTGCAGCAGATTTTGTCCTCATACTTTATCTAATGTTTGCTATTCCTGTCACAGATGCAGTGCATTAGATATAGCCCAAAGTCAGCATCTGTGGTATCAGAACTTTAAGTGGGAATCAAAGTTTAAATTTTCAAAAATGCATAACTAATTAATAATATGCTTTACCCTATTCCCTCCACCACCATTTTTATACTGGATTTGAGTTTTAATATTAACAAAAGCCAATGATATAATCTGTCTTAAAATTCATTTCAAATCTACCCTGAGGCAATAATGTCTGTTACATTTGCAAAGGTCATCTGTATTCCTCCTATAGTTCCCACAAAGGCACACTAAATGGGGAGAGTGGGAACTAGATGTATAAGCCAACTTGGCTGTAGCTGTTTGGCTGTAATATTCACTGTACAGAGGCAGAACCATGCATACTGCAAGGGAGTTCCACCATGTCCCAGTCTGCATATCACTTTCAGTGCTAGCATACATCTAGGAACACATGTTTGGATCATAAAATAATCTGACTTCAGGAAATACATGGAGAAGAGATTTTCTTTTCCCTCCTCCCATGTGAAGACATCTGTTACAACCCCCCAAGTGCTACTACAGAAAGGCAGAAGGTAGCCCCTCCCCGAGGCCTATTGAGGAATTATGTACATAATTCTCTTTGTGTGCATTAAGAATGGAACAAATGCTCCTGAATTTTCTCCTCACTGATGAAAAGGAATGTCTTGATACATTGGCACAACATGTTGAAAAAAAGAGAGGTTACTTATCTGTAACTCTGGTTCTTTCAGTGGTCCTCTGTGAATTCACACTAATGGGTTAAATCTGCGCTTGTGCAGAGATGTTCCGGAATATTCTTGAGCTTTAGGCTAATTCTGTGAAGGACCGTCCCCCCAGCCCATGAGGTCTGCCCTCCCTCCAAGTTACCTCAGTTCTAATAGCAGCCTGCCGCTGCCTCAGTAGATACAGAAGTGACGGACAGAGGGGAGGACGGGCGGGAAGTGTGAATTCACAGAGGACCACTCAAAGAACCAGAGTTACAGGTAAGTAACCTCTCTTTCTTCATCATGGTCTCTGTGAATTCACATGAATGGGTGACTAACCAGCTTACCTTAAAGGTGGAGGGATCACTGAACAACTGAAGATAGTACTGTTCTCCTGAAGGATACATCAGTTTTTGCTCTCAGGTCCAGTCTGTAGTGTGGCGCGAAAGTACACAGTGTGGACCACGTGGCAGCCTTACAAATAGGAACTCAATGGAGGAATGCTGCAGAAGTGGCTGTAGCTCTTATAGAGTGAGCTCGAACACCAACAGGTAGAGGCTTCTAAGCAAGTTGGTACACTAGTCTTATTGCTGAGACAAGCCATCTGGATATTGTTTCCGATGTAACATGGGATCCCCTATGAGGGGGATGAGGTGATACAAAAAGTCTTTTTGGATTTGTGAAAAGAAGCTGTCCTAGATATGTAGAAGGCTAAAGCCCTTCTGGTATCTAAAGTGTGCAACGATCATTCCAAGTCGGTAGTCGGTGATGGGAAGAACATAGGCAGTATAATAGACTATGAAAGATGAAAGTGAGAGACCACTTTAGGCAGGAAGGAAACATCTGGGAACAAAGTGACCTTATTAGGATGGAATTGAAGGAATGGTGCATCAGTTCTCAAAGCTGCAAGTTCGGAGGCTATACACACAACTGATGGCAACAAGGAAGAGCATCTTTAGTGAAAGGAGATGTTTGGATGTGGTGGCGAGAGGCTCGAAAGGTGGACAGGAGAGGCAGTGTAGATTTAGAGATGTTGTTATGTTGATTGGCAAATTTAAGGAAAGCGGACCATTTGTAGACATACAATTTTGCTGTAGAAGGTTTACGAGCATGTGCCAGAATGTCTTTTACTGAGGGATGATTCTCCAGGCAGTCAGGCGAAGGGTTCACAGATCTGGGTGGTAGGTTTGACCCTGGTGTTGTATGATGAGGTGTGGAATTAGAGGTAGACGGGCATGGTCGGCGGTGATGGAACATAGAGTGGTGAACCATGGTTGTCTTGGCCACCATGGGGCAATATGAATTGCATTGGCACGGTCCTGTATGATCTTGGCTATGGTTCGTAGAATCAAAGAAATGGGTGGAAATAGGTTTATGAGATTCATGGACCAGTCTGCCATGAGTGCGTCTCCCTGAGAACTGTGACCGATGCCTGCTCTGGAGTAAAACAGGCCACACTTTGCATTGTGTTGAGTTGCAAACATATCGATCTGGGGTTGTCCCCACTGATCGCACAGGTTTTGAAACATTCATTGGTCCAGAGACCATTCGTGAGTCTGAGTCAGTTTGCGACTGAGTTGATCCGCTACCACATTCTCATGTGTGGCAATGTACACAGCCATAGGGAAGAAGTGTCATTCCATGCACCACTCCCAGAACTGAACTGCCAAGTAGAGTAGTGGGAGGGAGTGTGTACCTCCCTGTTTGTTCACATAAAACAACACGGTTTTGTTGTCCGTTGTTACTTGGACAATATTGCCCTGCGGGATTGGTTCGAATGCTCTGAATGCTTTGAAGATGGCCAGTAACTCTAGGTTGTTTATGTGAAGAATGGCTTCTGTGTGAGACCAAACGTTGTGAATGTAAAGGTTGTTGCAATGCGCACCACATCTGGTATTGCTTGCATCTGTCATAACCTGTATCGTAGGTTGAAGAGGAGAGAAGGGTCGACCCATGAATAGGTTGGATGCGTTGTCCCACCAGAGAAGTTGAGCAGATAGTTCTGTAGTGACTCTGAGAAGTTTCAATTGATGGTCTGCCATTGGATCGAAAAGGGTGAGATACCAAGACTGAAGAGAGTGGAGTTTTAGCCTGGCGTGCGGGATGGTGGATGTTGTAGAAGCTATGAGACCTAACAAACGTTGTACCAAATGTGCAGTGACGTAAGCATTTGGACGAAACTGGGCAATGAGGGAATGGAGCTTGGTAGCCTTCTCTTGAGGAAGGAATACCCTTGCCCTGGTAGTATCTAGAATGCCCCCTATGTATGTGATACATTGTGTTGGAAAGAGAATTGATTTTTGTTCATTGACTTTTAGACCCAGATCTGCGAGAAGGGAAAGAGTAGTCTGAATGTCTATGATTGCTTGCTGACGAGAATGGGATACTATAAGCCAGTGATGGCGAACATATGGCACATGTGCCACAGCTGGCATGTGGAGCCCTTTCTGCCGCATGCAAGCCATAAGTCACCAGATCACTACTTCCACCCCCCGCACAGCCAAACCTGAGAAGGTGGCTGCAGCCACGATGCTGGCACTTTGCCAGGCAGCTCTGGAGCAGCTGGTGCTGGTGGAGGATCCGGAGTGGGGTCTGGAGGCACTTCCGTGCCGCAATTCCCCCTTCCATTGCCACTTCCAGTTCCACACCACCCGCTGTTCCCCTTCCCTCCAGTTTGGGCATGCGAGCCCAAGAAGGTTTGCCACCTCTGCTATAAGCCAATCGTCTATATATGGGAAGATGGAGATTCCCAAAGTACGAAGATGGGCTGTCACAGGTGCCATGCATTTTGTGAAAACTCTTGGTGGTGTACAAAGGCTAAATGGGAGGGCCTTGAATTTGTAGGCGTGTTGTCCTATGGCGAACCGGAGGAATTTGTGATGACCTCGACATATGGAGATGTGGAAACATGTGTCGCTTAGATCTACTGATATGAACCAATCACCATGTTGAAGAATAGGTAAGATTCATTATACTGTTACCATGCAAACTTTTCTTGAAACTATGTAGTAATTGAGATCTCGAAGATCGAGGATCAGTCTTAGTCCTCCATCTTGTTTTGGGACTGTAAAGTAATGGGAGAAGAAACCTGTTTGATGATCTGTTAGAATGATTGGAGATATAGCATCTTTGGAAAGGAGAGATTGAATTTCATTTAGAAGGGCCGTGGATGGTGGTGTTAGAACGAACCTTGAAGGTGGTTGGTAAGCAAATTCGATGGCATATCCAGTGGCTATGATGGTAAGTACCCACTTGTCTGTTGTGATGGCTGTCCAAGATGTAAGATAGATCGATAGACATGCCGCGGATGTGGTAAGAAGGCAAGTATCACAGATCTGAGGGATAACAAAGTCAAAGGCCCTGTTTTTGTTTCCTGTTGGTACGGCAGAACGATTGTTTTGGGCACTGACGCTGAACAGCATGTTTAGGTTGGTAGGAAGTGGTTGATTGAGCTAAGTATTTATTTCTATCATAGTATGGTTTTGATTGTTGTATTGATAAGGGTGGCGCCACTGAGAGCATTGTGGTTTATAATACTGTTGGGTTTTATACAGTCGTGCTGTATTCTTTAATTTTTGTAGATTCTCAAGAATGTCATCTGTCTTGTCGTCAAAGAGGCCAGTGCTACTGAAAGTAAGTCCTCGATTCTCATGCTGACGTCATCCGGGATTTGGGCTGATCTCAGCCATGCGTATCTCTATAGGGCTATTGCAGTGACCAATTGTCGAGAGGAGGAATAAATGATATGCCTAGCTGTAATTCTTTCCTGTCATGCAAGTGCCATTGCTTTCTGATGAAAAGCCAGCCCACATGTCTTATACTCCCCTGTGGCAGACTGGAGGGATGGGAGAACTTTATTCCATAGATAGCAGTGGTACGCTCCCATTGCTGCAATATAGTTAGCAGCCCGGAGGTTAAATGATGCAAAAGAGTAGACTCTGCGTCCTACAATGTCTAGTTTCTGCCCTCTTTATTATTAGGTGTTGTAGATGGCTTGTTATGGGCTCTATTCTGAGTAGCATCGACAATTAAAGAATTGGGTGGTGGATGTTTAAAGAGAAAAGTAGTACTGTCTCTAAGAGCCTTATAGTAATTTTCTACCTTACGTGACAATTGAGGGATAGACGAGGGTTTTGTCCATGTTTGTTTAGCCAGTTCCAGCAAGGAAGGAATGAGTGGCAGAGAGTGGTGGTCATTAATGTTTTCGTAGACCTTGTCTGATTGTGTTTGTGAAGGCTGTTGGACCTCTAGTTCCATTGCTTTTGTGATCCTGGGAATTAACTCTGAGTATGAAGAAAAATCATCGAATGGAGATGGTGGATCATGGATGTTACTATCAGTCAGGTGTATTTAAATTAGGTGGAGATTCTTGAACCTGGGTAAAATGAGAAGAATGTGATGAAGCCAGGCAGCCTTGGGGTGGTGTTGATACTGAAGAGGTATGATGAGGCTTAGATGAGATCTCTTGAGGTGGTACTGAGATAAGCTGTGTTACCAAAGAGGACTGTTGTTTAGAATGTTCCCCTTGTGAGTGCTTGGTACCAGAAGGCTTCAGCTGGGTGGTCTTGGTTGACTGGGGCGTTGATGAGGTGGATGAGATGGCATTGATGTACAAGACCTCTTAGATACCGTGAGTTGAGATTTAGATGGTTAAAGTGTTGTCTCTTACATGAGCTGTATTTTGGTACCAGAGAAAATAGTATCTGATCCGGTTCTGATGAAGATCGAGACTGAAAACTTCCATGATACCGGTGGTGGTATTGAGGAGAGAGGTATGAACCCGAGGTGTCAGATTCATAGTAATAATAATGTCTTTGACGACGAAAGTCCCAGTAGTATTCGAGCTCAGATGGGTGGTACTGATGTGCTTGATAGTGAGAGCGTCCGTAGGAGGGTTCAGAGAACTCTGGTTCTAGCATGTCTATGCTTCCTGGACGGCTCTCTGGATAAGAAGGACCCAGTAGGAGTTATGGGTCTGTCAGGATCGGCACCGTGATGAGATGTATGATGTTCCTTCCTCAATCTCTTCTTTGGAGGGGAATCATCGGGTGCCGGTATTGAGTCCGAACCGCTCAATGAATTGGAGCAACTACTAGAAACTGGACTCGAGTGCTGAGATGTTGGTTCCAAAATCACTTCCGCATCGACCGGTAAAGCCAGGAATTGAGCCAAAATAGGGGACTCAGGTTGGGCGGAAGGAATCATGAGCGCATCCTCCGAAGAGTCAATGCAGACCATAGTTTTTTCTTGTATCACAGCTGTGATACCATGGCCGAGGAATGTGCCTCAGAAGATGACTTTTTTCTTTTTCTTAGATTTGGACTTGTCTGAAGTTGAAGTGGATTTAGGAACTGAAGTGGAAGATGATGATTTAGGTTTATGTTTAGATATCTGAGAGGATTTAGAAGCAGTTGGTGAGGCAATAAGTGTTGAAATGTGGTTGGGAGGCTCTGTATCTGGAGATGGATCCATGGCTTGAGGGGGTTGGAGAGATTTTTTCCAAAGGAACAACCTCAAGCGTTGCTCTCTTAATTTCAATGCCTGCTTTGTGAATTTTTTTTTTTTTACAGATTTGGCATGAGAAAGTTTGGTGTGTTTCTCCCAGACAGAAAAGGCAGATATTATGGCCATCTGTTAATTGGATCTTGTTAGAGCACCCTGTGCACTTTTTGAAGGGTCATAAATGGCGGGAAGGGAAAAATGGGAAAGGAAGTCAAATTTATTTAGAGAAATAAACTTTGTTCTTTTTTAAGGAATCAGAATGGACGAAGAAGCAGCAGCTTGGAAGAGGAGACCTCATGTGGTGGTGGCAAAAAAGAACTGAGGTAACTTGGAGGGCGAGTGGACATCATGGGCTGGGGGGACGGTCCTTCGCAGAATTAGCATAAAGCTCAAGAATATTCCGGAGATCTCTGCGCAAGCGCAGTTTTAACCCATTAGTGTGCATTCACAGAGATCACGATGAAGAACAGGGAGCTCCCACATGATATTTGCTTCTCCATGAGACCAAAAACACCAGGACCTTTTTTTCATGATCATCAACATTAACAAGTTCTGGGCTTTCTGCAGAAAAATCTTATTATTATTTTTTGCAGAGTGTAAAGTTTTCTGTGCAAAATGTAGTTTCTTGGCACCCTCTCTCTCTCTCTCTGTCTCTCTCTTTGTGTGTGTGTGTGTGTGTGTGTGTGTGTGTGTGTGTGTGTGTGTGTGTGTGAGAGAGAGAGAGAGAGAGAGAGAGAGAGAGAGACTGCTAGAAGGAATGCTGTTTTTAAAAGTGATGCAATGCACATTCACTGCTCTAATACACACTTAAGCATTTCCATGGAGCTGAAGAAGTATTTAATTTGGCAATATCGTGAAGTGGTTCTCTTCTTAAACTACTTCACAATATTGGCAAATGAAGAACACGTTGCTGTAGACCAAACACGGTCACTTGAGGCCTGTATGCCATTTGGGTGTAAGGATCACACTAAATGGGTGTAAGGATCACACTGGACCTTCTACTGACCTTATTTAGACCAATCCAGCCCACTCGGATTGCCATTTGTAGTCAAGGCCTTAGCCAGATCATTAACAATATTAACTGTAATTATGTGCCAAAAGCTCTGATGCACACAATTCCTGGCTACAATAGGTTGAGAATCTGTTGAACTACTGTGATATGGCAGAGTAATGTCAATGTGCCATTTGGTACTACATAGATCTGAGCATACCATAGCATGTCTCCAGGAATTACCAGAATCTCATAGATCTGACAGGCGTTTTCTTAAAAACCCACTTTGAACTGGTTTTCCTGTCAAGCAAAGCACAGGTGGGCCAGTTTAGCCCATCATCAGGCAGCACCACTAGTGCAGGCTAAATTATTAAGGAGCTTTCCTTCAAGAAAAAGTCCAACAAGGAAAGGTACTCACTATAGGTCCTGGTGGGCCATCTTGGCCTGGTGCTCCAGGGAGACCTTGTTCTCCCTATAAGAAAGAGATGAATTAGAATTCTTCAGTAAGAGTCCATTAAGGAAGACAAGAAATGAGAGATTTAAAATGTTGGGCAATCCACTCACCACAGGGCCAGGAATACCCCGAAGTCCCTCTGGGCCAGGTTTTCCTGCTGGACCCTGAGGTCCAACCAGGCCTGTTTTTCCTGGAGCACCTTCTGTACCAGGTTCCCCCTACAAAACATACATCAGGAGAGTAAACAGTAGAACAGACATCATTTTCTTTATATCTAAAGAAACAAAATGAAATTAAGAATAATTATTTGTTTTTATAGAATGGGTCAATCTGTATTCTTACAGGTTCAAGATTCAAAGTGCAATGTACTAACAAAATTGCCAAATTTATCTGTCCTACTATTGATCTTTATTTACTTGATACAGACAATTCATAGATACTCTTTCTCATATGATTAATGTTTGGCACATACAAAGGTTTGGCATTACCATGAGGACCCATTGCTTCTCACTGAGAGGCAGTCTGGAAGAATGTTGAGTCTCTGGTCAAGTACACTGGTTTTCAGTACATGAAGATAAGTTAACATATACCATTTATTCTTGTTTTAAAGTGCTAGAGATACAGGTATCCTATACCTCTAAGGAGGCACATACTTTGGGCAAACAGTATGCATGAATGCACACTAATATTACCTTTGCTCCTTTTTCACCTTGTCTTCCTTCTGCACCAGCTGCTCCTGGAGGACCCTGTAACAACAAAAAGAAAGTGATCACTGTGGGTGATAGGTGGATTTACAAATAGAGTGGCTTGGATCCAGACTTTGAAGAAACAACCACTAGCAGAAGGAGATGCGGAGGCTTCTTTCATTGATACCCCATCTTCCCTGCATCCCATTCTGCCTTCCAAATATCTCTTCCAGAGGGATGGCGGGTCTCCAAATCACGTACTGTAGGAGGTAGTAGTGAGGCTGTTTGTAGAATACCTCTTTTGATTAAAGAAAGCTTCCATTCCTAAAAGGCAAAATCTGGGCCCAACTAGATGTACAACAAACAGAAATAAAGTATGACTAGTACATTTGTTCAGGTTTTCTAAAAGGTCAACGAGTAGTAAAACAAAGAAAAGGAATCAACTGCAGATCTATGTTCTTTTGATTTTGCTGCTAAAGAGCCAAAAAGGCATAGTTCAGATGTTGCTTAGAAGTTCAAAGGCTTAAAAAATCAGAAATATATCTCTTTATATTTTTTTATATTCCATTGATCCACAGAAACTGTACGGTGAATTATAATAAAATACATAACAAAGTAACAACAGCATGAAAACATAGTATAACTGCCAGCTTTGCACTTTATGGTAAAGATACTGTATTCTTTGCTTTTCAAAGCAGCAGGGTACAAAATTAGCAATATAACAAATATGATGTTACTAAATGCTGAAAGAAAGCAAGTTCTTACTAGCTGCCTAAAAATTTCTGATAGTGCCCAGAGGATTTCAGCAGGATGAAATATAATCCAGGATGCGGGAGGGACTGCATAGAGCCAATGTTGTTACGTTCAAACTTGACATGTTACTTTATAAGGACTATAATTCCCAGAATCCCTTAGCCAGTACAGCCACTGTCCCTGCTGGCTGAAGAATTTTGGGAGTTCTGGTCCAAAAGGTTAAATTTCCAAGCTCCTCTTTAGACTTTATTTAATACTGTGATGATCTACTGGGACAGGGAGGGATTGAAGAAACGGGAGTAAACTCAGTTCATCTCTATATTCCTTCCACCTTTTGAGCAGATATTCAGTGGTACTGGATACTGTCTGACTATACTGTATAATCAAAACTCATTGGAAACATGCAAACAAATTCTCTGTGAAAAGATGGAAGAATAGAACAGGGAAATTTGGAATATTAGAAGAGTATGTTCCTAAGCATACCTCAATTAATCCTTCCTAGACTATGTACGGTTTTGAAAAAAAACCAACACATTCTGACTACTTGGTTGTACCAATTAAGCATCAATTAGGCTACAAACAGAGAAGATACAGATATGTACCTTTTTCTTCATCCTTTTATGATGATCATATTCAAGCCCCCTACTCTACATCATTAGCATGTACATATAATCTCATTTTCCCCATAATTCATGAGATTAACCAAACTTTGCAAATATCACTACTGCTTAGCCATTTTAATCTTATTTCTTCCCTGCTATTTGTCTGTTTGGTTATCAAAATGTTTTAACAGTAATAAAAACCTAAACAGTAGGTGCTAACTGTTTTGTGATCATGTTTGTCAAGTTTCAGACTGTATTTCTCATACATATCTCCTCCTCTATAGCTAGGGTGGCCACCAGTACAGAGAGCTGGAAGAGAGGTCACCCTCTGAACACTTCAGGAAAACCCATTGCCAAAACCTGGCTGCCTCCTCTTCCTCTGGATGATAGCTCCTCATGTAACAGCAGGAAAGGCTGTGATACTAGGAGGAAGCAGCAGTAGCTGTTCTTGCCTCCAGGTCCAGTGGATGTCAGACTGGGGAAGCGTATTGATAGGGAGAAGATGGTGCCACCTGTGCCAAGTATGGGGAGGAGATTTAAGACAAAGGGCATTTTTTCAGTGACTCAGTTGAAACTTAGGATTGGTCCACGCTGGAAAAACAACCACATTTGTCTTTGTCAGAAAGAAGACAACAGGGCGATGTGATATCTTTACAAAAGAGTGGTTTGCTGTCGGCAACTGCCTTTCTGCACACTAAAATATAACGTTTATAAAGGCACAAGAAGAATATCTGAAGCAAAAATAGATTTTGAAAAAAGCTCCAGAATGAACAACATTGATTAATCTACATGCAAAATACATGTACTGTAACTAGTATAAGAGTAAATAAGGAAAGTATCTTTAAAATAAGGGACAAAACCACCCATTTCTGCTCTATATTCAAATAGGAAAACAAATAACTACTTATTCTTGTCAACACATTATCAGCAAAGATGTGTGTGCTGAGTTCAGTGAGATTTTGGGATTTCTAAAACCACTTCCACACAATGCAAACATGTATCCCTTTGATTTGACAGCACAGCAGGCTAGAAATAGTTGCACGTACAGCTCTGGAATGATGACACTTTACTCTTACATGACATTATAGTGACACCAACCAGCTGCTTTTCTAAGCTTAGCGAATGAGTTTAACATCTTTCCAAAATGCTATTTTTTTAAAAAAATAAGCAGATGTTGTGCAAATACATTGTATCTATGGCAAATCTGAAAGATTCAGCCAATGTTTGGACCAAGAAATCAACAGAGCTTGTTGTCAGTTGTTAATAGAACCGTCCACCTCACAGCCTCTTGCTCTTGGACAAAAAGTGGAGAAGGTGAGGGATCATAGTTTTCTCCTCACAATGAGGTATCTCTATTCAGGATTCCCCCCTCTCTCCATGATATCTTGTGGGAAGCCTTCCAGTATTTCTATTGCGGTCATTTTATTTTTCCAGAAAAAAAAAATACTAAGAAGCAGAATCGCATCCTTCCAGAGCGAGATTCACAGAAAAGTGCATTTAGCTGGCCAGAATTTGGCCATTTCCTGTGAAGAATAATGGGTGCCATAAAAATGCCATAAGCGAAAACCAGAATTAAACAAAGAAGAAGGCAAGGTGAGGCCAAGACATCCTTGGCATGGCAGAACTCAGAACATTGCTGAGAATGCCCAGATTCACTGAAGCAAGCAGTGGTACAGAGACCCCTTTGAAATAAATCACATGGAGGCTGTTCTGTGCACTGTGCTGTTCAGAAGCTCACTGCATCCCAGACACTGGTTCCTGTACACAAATAGCTTATGTATGGAGGGCTTCCACATTGTAGTAGTTAATGAATGCGTATTACTTTGCTGCTGGACTGCATGAACCATATTCCACCAAAGTGTCACAGATGAACTGTTATGTGCTTTTGATCCACTTCTGGAAAACCAGATGGTTTCTGGGATAAAAGATTGGTTACAAATCTCAGCAGGAAAGAAAAAAAATCATTCTTACTTATTCAATAGAAAAACAGGCTTAGAGTTGTCCATAGTCTGATCTTTCATGGCATCAAGAAGGTATCATATCCTGCCTTAAAGACGTAGATTAGATTCTTTGGATTAAATTTACGTAAGCAATCAAATGAGTGCACAGGTCCCAGAGTGGGGAAGAACCATGGTCCAAGTAACACATCTCTTCCACAGTAATTGTAGATCTGCAGAATTAGAAGGGACCGCATGGATCCTCAAGTCCAGTCCTTGTCAAGGAGGCGAAGTGGGGAATCGAACTCCCAGCCTCTGCAGCCAGAAACCTAAATCATGGAGCTATCTAGCTATCAGCGCTGAAAATTTGGAGTTGCAAGCTTGAAAAATTTTCAACTGGGGCTCTTTTACCTTCTTAACATAACTACTTAGCTGAAAACTGATTTTTTTCTCTCATGTACTTGGTGGAAAAACCAAGAAAACAAATGAGGCACAATAATTCAACTTTCTTGTGTACTCCATTTACAGAGAGTACCAGAACATATTTTGCATGCTTTCCTAAGCAATGAAAAGCTTTTTCAAATACCATATTGAATGGAGAGCCCTCTACTAATTTGTCACTCCACAATAGGTAGTCTACGGAATCTGGAATGAGTCTAGGAATTTAGGAAGGTGTTACAACCCATTATTCATTAGTATTTCAGAGTTTTTCTCCACCCATTTTAACCTTTATGGATATATCAGGCATTTTCACATATTGCAGTCTTTATGTATATTGGTGTTTGGAAAAAGACTTGTAATTTACACATGCATTTACCAAATTGCTGGCAAGAGGCTTTGTCTCTCTACTGCCTGCTGGGTGGCAAGCTTAGGTTTTGTGATTGTGTAATACGTGGCCCAACCCTTTGTTACAAGGCATTTAATGACTTCTTTTGCTGTACAAGATCCACTTCAAGCAAGCTTCTAAGATGGCTAAAGCCAAATCTCTTCAGGTGGGAGAAACCATGAAAGAACTTCATAATAATTAAAAACATGTTTCTTGTATAATCTGCGAATGCAGCTGCGACATCAATTAAAAGAGCTTAAGAACACTGTGATCGCTAAATTATAAGTACAATGAATCATGATTGCTAAACAAAGGGGGTGAATTCATTATCAAACAGTGCCAATTCTGCACTGAATGCAAAGTGGGTAAATGAACAGCTCTTGTTAACACCCTCTGAATGCCAGCAATGCACAGATGGTGTTTCCACAAAGGAAAGCTGGCTAATTGTTATTTATCTTACTTTCCTGTGCTTGCATTTCATAGCAATGGGTAAAAATTTAACTGGCATAAAGTATCTCAGCAACAAGAATATGGACTTAATGTATGTATCCCCCACCCACCCACCCAACGCTCCGATGTCTGGGAGGAGATGCGTACACTACTGAGACACTCTAATTGAGCTGAAGCTTAGTAGGTAACATTGGACAAATTTCATTCTCTTGCTTATTCACTTGCTCTTTCACCTTAACCAGCCACAAGGTTGTTGTGCAGAAACAAACCATGAGCAGGATGAAGGAAGGACAGGATAAAAACATAGTAAAATATATAAACCGAAATAGTCACAGACAACTTCCTTTAAAATATTTCGGTTTACAATGGACACCCTCTAGGGATGTGGTGCTGTTTGCATAAAAAGATTCACCTAGTCACTTGAATAGGATGTGGTGATGATGAATCAGATGAGCATGGGCAGCATCCATAGGAAGCTATTTGCTATTGCAAAGGGCTGCTCACATGTGCTTTCTTACTGATCGAGGCCCACATTTAACGTAGATTTATGGTTTTATGTTACATCTCCATGTGGTATATTTAACAAACACACAAATCACATGGACAGAAGCAATTTTCTCATTTGCTCATAACATGGGAGCAAGGTCCAGTAATAATAATAGTCATCATCATCATCATCGTCGTCGTCGTCGTCGTCGTCGTCATCATCATCATCATCATCATCATCATCATCATCATCATCATCATCATCATCATCATCATCATCATCATCATCATCATCCTAGAACTTCAGGGCTGGAAGGGACCTGATGGAGTCACTTATCTCCATCTTATTTTTCAGTCTCAAAGCATGTGAAAATAGGTTCAAAATGCTTTTTGGTGTCAACTGACTAAAAAAAATTCTTGTTTGCTTAGTAGACAAAATGTCATTCATTATTTATCAGACTTGTAAATGTGACACAACCATTTGTTAGGATAAACAAAAACAAATCATCCACACCGGTTTGACACATTATTAGGCTTTATCTGTATATTTACTTAAGGGAAGAAAGGAACTTCATCTCTTTTACAAATGCCAGGGACATCCAGCTGAGGTATTTATTTATTTACATTTCTATCCCATCCAACTAGTAGCTAGGCTACTACTCTGGGTGGCTAACAGAAGGACATACTGGCATAAACAACAACAATAAAAACAATAGAACAAAAGTGAAAAGGGGGTTCCAGACACAGCTACAGAAACCACAAATGAAAAAAAATTGAAAATTAATGGCAGGCTAGCAGCAGAAGGGATATGTAAAATTACTTGATCAAGGGCAAACTACAGAAAGGCTTGGGTGAACAACAGGAACTTCATTTGCCTCTTAAAGCCCAGAATGGATAGGGCCAATCACACGTCTGGTGGGAAGGAATTCCAGAATGAAGCAGCTTTAGAAGTTAACATAGGCAACTAGAACTTGGCTCGGAAGCAAACAGGCAGCCAGTGCAGATAGGAGCTACATGGTCAGAAAGAGATGTTCCAGACACGAGCATGATAGCAGCTTTCTGCATCTGCTTCAGCTTCTAAACTGCCTTTAAGGGCAGCCACATGTAGAGAGAGTTGCAATATTCTATTTTCAAGATTATAAGTGCATGGATCAGTGCTATAAGTGTAAGGGACTTCCTGTCGAGATAGGGATGAAGGTAGCAGCATTTTTCCCATAAAGAAAAAAACACCACCAGCGTAGAGCATTGTTAGAGTTGTCTGTTCCTTCCAAATATGAATAATAATATAAAAAATAAAAATAAAAATAAATAAAAATAAAAATAAAAATAAAAATAAAAATAAAAATAAAAATAAAAATAAAAATAAAAATAAAAAAAATATATAATAATAATAATAATAATAATAATAATAATAATAATAATAATAATAATAATAATAATAATAATAATAATAATAATAATAATAATAATAATAATAATAATAATAATAATAATAATAATAATAATAATAATAATAATAATAATAATAATAATAATAATAGAACAGCAGAGCTGGAAGGGATCATTAGGTCCAGCCCCTGTTAAGGAGATACAGTGGGGAACTGACCTCCCAGCCTCTGGCTCTGCAGCCAGATGCCTAAACCACTGAACTATCCAGCAATATACAGTGGTGCCCCGTATAGCGAGGTTAATCTGTTCCGGATTAACCCTCGCTATACGGAATCATCGCTAAGCGGGTAGGGGAAACGTATTGGAACGCATTAAACTTCGTTTAATGCGTTCCAGTACGTTTGTTACTTACCTGTTCAGCGAGATTCCAGGTGCTGGCAGCCATTTTCGCGCCTTCGCTAAGCGAGGGCACGGCGCAAAAACGGCTGCCGGCAGCCATTTCTGGGCTTCCGGCGGCCATTTTGGAACCGCCGATCAGCTGTTCGGCGGCTCCAAAATGGCCGCCGCAATACCCGATCTTCGCAATGCGGGTTTTCCCCATTGCGAATATCGGGGGAGTTTCCGTATAGCGATCCCGAAAAAGGGATCGCTATACGGAAACATCGCTATACGGTGCACTCGCTAAGCGAGGCACCACTGTACAGTTTTACACAATGTTTGAAAAGATCTTAGTGTATAACTGACCAAGCATTTAACCTTAGATCTGGTTTTTAAAAACTGAATAGTCTGTTCTACATACATTCAACAGTTAGTAATTCATATTACTGAACTCACATTCCAGTATGGTAGTTCTGGAGAACCTCAGGATTCCTAAAAATTTTATCTTGGGGATCTTTTGTTTAGAAGATTTGTACTAGCACAGATGCTGTCTAAAGTACCAATGTGACAAGTACTTCTTGTTTTCTGCAATGTTCTAGGTCTTGCCATGCTCAGATTACTCTATGATTACTCTCGCATCAGCAAGATTTCCAGGCTTCTCATGAAAAACAAACCACAGTCTCAAACCCCCCCTTCTTTTAGTTTCAGTTTTAACCTGTTCTACACCAGGAACTGTCAAAACCTGTCAATTTACATCTGTTTCTGGTGAGTCCTGTGCAGGTTGTAATAACTGTAATCAAGAGCCTGCCAATAAAGTGGGCCCTACTGGAACCTCACAACCCCAGCAAATTCCTAAAATGCCAGATCATGAACTTCCACAGAGTATGAAAATAAAACTACACTTAAAAAACAGAACTAAAACCATGTCAATATAATTGCACCATCAGTTTATGATTGTTATTCACTGGTCGATGCCCATCTTAGAGACTGATTACACAGGAAAAAATGCAGGAAATACTATGGCATTGGGGCAGGCTCATTTGGATTTTTTCCATTGATCAAATGATACAATGGGGAATGCAAACCAGCCTGGAATCCCACTGTCCCAATCCGTAGTTTTGCCTCCCCAGCAGAGACCCTTCTACTTTTTTAAAAAATGAAATCCTTTCATTTTGCTTCGAAGTATGTGATCGCTTTGAACCAACGCAGAAAGACCAAGTGAGCACATGCGTGCGTGCACACACATGCATACAATGGTGCTTCCCCCTTGCCTCTTGAGGACGTATAAAAGGCTTGTCCATACACACAGACACAAGTAGCGCTGTCATTCATCTCTCTGTCTGCAAAGCCTCTCCTCTCCCAAGACACGTCTTCTTTGTTGTCTTCTCCTTTTGTAACATCTTTTCCTGGTTGTTACCAGCAGGAAAGACAAGATACAGAAATAAGTGACTGAGGAAGGAAAGCCTTCTTAAGGCAGTTCCTTTGAATTGTGCCACCTACAAGCGGTTCAAATGCAATTGCAATTAGAAGGCTTCCCCCCCCCAACTTCTGTGGCCACTTATATCAGAGAGAATGGAATGCTACAGTGTGACTTCACAACAAGAGAATGCGACTTAATTCACATTTTCCTCACTATATAGTCACATCCCCAGTGAGTTAGTTTTAAACAACTTTACTAGTGCTTGTTTTATCCTTTTATATTGGATCTGGATTTTAGTGTCAATTGCTATATTTTTATTAATTCCTTACATTCTTGTAAGTGGGTTAGGCTTAACAATATAATGAATATATTATAAAAAATCTTCATGTTCTAGATGGAACTGTATTTTTTGATATATCAAGATACTCCATTAAAAAAGATCAGGACATTTTTTGGTAATAGCAACATTAGCGAAAAAGAAGAAGAAAAAGAAAAGAATGTGCTTTGCACAAAGCACCCTGTATTTTACACAAAACCTTGCATTTTGCACAGAATACAAGATTTTTATATGAAACACAGATCGAAAGAACTCTAAATCTTACCCAGTTGAGAGAAAACTTCTAAAAATTTCATTCTCACTGCATAAATAAAGTAACTGAAGGTCTACATCTCTATTTCGAGCACTGCATTTTATAAAGAGACTAAAAACATAATGAACGAATTAGAAAATAGAAACAGTTCAATTTACAACTGTGTGATCTCATTATTATGAGCATGTCTACTTAATATTACAAGTGTGCTAAAGGAATAATATGCTGTTCAGAACTGAAAGACTGAATCTCTGAGGACTGTCACTTTTTTTCTAATATTGAGAAGTCATCATGCAGTGATTTTAACAGATCACTTCTGCATAGCAAACAGACTGTTGAAAGCACCTTCAGATGAAAAGAGCTGGCATTTCTTATTCTAGCAGAAAGAACACGAAATCAGGCTCATGCCCAGAATGACAAGATTCCGGAACTAGACTGCTCTTGGTCTTGTTCTGACTGCTGTCTAGCAACCCATTGTCGCCTGTTCAAATTAGACACGGCAGTGGGGAAAATTAAGTATGCTCCCCCAACATCTGTGGCTAGTTAGCTATAACCAGTGATGAATTCTTGGAGATGTTGGCAGGTGGAATTAATTGCCAATAACAACAGAGGTGATTTAATGGCTTTTGAAGATGACTGATCGACTTTGGTGGCGGGCAGTGGGGGAAGAAATTGATTTGAGGAGACAGGAGAAAGGAAAGGATTTTGCCTAAGAAAATGTGAGGAGGATGTAAGGTGAAAATAGAGACCAGATTTGGGAGTGCAAGAATGGAAAAGAAAGGACAATGAATATATTAGTAAACATGAATGTGGAGGCAAAAGCTTTCCCTTCTAAGCAATGATTTTTTTTTCTTATTTTGACTGTCACTGAGTGGGAGGAAATATAAATTCATGGTGGCATTGCTTTCCAGCAGTGTTCTAAAATTATAGCAGTCACTCATCATATAAAACAGCAGTGTAAAATAAACAGCAGGTAAAATAATAGCCCACACCCCAGAAGCTTCACCAGTTTTTTTGTCGACCACATTTAACCTTTTTTTATGTATGACTCCATCACAGGATAACTACAGGATATAAGTGCCACTGATTAAAAAAAAGAACACAGTACTGATTTTATCTAAGATGATTCATTGGGTGGTATTGATCCTTTATTAAATGGGCAGTTAACATTTGGCTGTAACCTACTGGGCAGTTCTTCCTTAGTAACAGGAATGTTATCACCATCAGTGGCAGAAGGTCACTGATTAAAGATTGCCTTTATCAATTCTGGAGGGTTCACAACTCACACTCAATAAGATGAAGTTGTGTACACCCCAAAATAAGAAACAGTTGTCTCTAATCAGCAGCAATGTGCCACGGATTCATTAGAGACAATTTACTGCTGTGACTTTTGCCATTTCACTTACATATAAGTAAAATTTCAATAGGCTTGTGGCTACTGTATTGTTAACGGCTTTGCAATCTGATGATGATGATGCCATTCCTGTTGTGCAGGCAGAGCACACACACATACACACACCATTAAACCCTTTCACTTCTCTTTTAACTGCAACTTTAGTTCAAGAAAGAGTTACCTGCAGGGTATTAAAGATTCATATATTACTATAATCTAGAGCAAAATAATTTACCGAGCAATTAAAAATGTGATTCCTGACCAAAAAATTGGATTTACAAACTTTCTTTCCTATATCTTCTTGAGGGCATTCCATGGCCTTTTGATCAGCATACAGGACTGTGCACATGCACACACGTGTGTGCGCACACACATAGCTGACAGGCATGGTCCAATCATCTCCATCTTTTCCAGGAAGAAGGGATATCCTTCCTTCCAAACTAGGCATTGCTCAATCCAGAGGAAAAGTGTAGATGCCCAGTGTGTGCAATAGTTAAAAAAATTTAAGCAAAAGTTAAAAAATGAGCAAACACAAATACATAGTCATCTCCTATAGGACATTCACTGAGAAAAATCTCATTACTCCTGTCCATATAGAGTGAACTAAAAATTTAAAGAGCATATAATTGATCACACAGAATACATGGATGAGTGAAAAGCATAATATATTTAAATATATGCAATTTGAGATAAAATGACGTATCCTATAGCCATAATGCTGAGTGAAAGGGCAGTTACACAGACGTCATCCCAAGAAGTCCCTCTGGCAGGCTTCTTGTGATGTGATAATTATCTGAAGGCTTAGACCCCTGAACAGGGAAAGTCATGTTTATCTGCCTGCCCTTTAGTTGTTATGGATGAGGAAGCAGCAACCCACAAACAGAATAGAACATACAGAGGTTGAAAGCAGGTACGCACTCAAACCCTCTGCCTGGGTTTCACTTATCTCACATTCAAATGTTGAAATCTTGAGTTCTTTCTGCTGCATTTATGATGATTATGATTATGGATTTTGGAAACCTCTTGTCAAGAGAGTAACTGAACAAAATTCCCAACCTTCCTTATATGCAAGTTCTGAGCTTGCCTGACCAAACCCAAGAGAAAGCTACATCAGCCCACAACTGGGGACTCTACTGAATGTCAACATGTGCTGGCTAAAATACTCTTACCCTAAGCTTTTGTGTCATAAGGCAAATGACATCACCTGCCATGGTGCAACCTGCATGAAGGGAGGGATTGTAGCACGGACAGGGATTGGTAGCACCCACTGGTGAAAGAATCCCACTCTTGGACTCCAAATCCCACCAGTGAAGATGGTATCATTTGCCTTATGCCACTGGTTCTTAACCTTGGGTTACTCAGGAGTTTTGGACTGCAACTCCCAGAAGCCTTCACCACCAACTGTGCTGGCTGGAGTTTCTGGGAGTTGCAGTTCAAAAACATCCAAGTAACAAAGGTTAAGAACCACTGCCTTATGCTATGTAATACACAAGACGATTTTGCCCACTTTATGTAAATCCTTCCCTCAGCCCATATGAGAGGAGTGAAGCTCAAATGAGATGGCAGCAGGCTGTGGGAGAGGTTGCATGTAATTTATTTAAAATGTTAAAAATCAAGTTTTGACTTGATGGGGTAAACAGGAGTGTCATTATCACTAGACAGAATCAGTTCAGAGAGATACAGGATGAAAATTAGCAGGTGTTAGAAGGCAGAGACAAGTGTGCCCTACTGCAAATTCTGAAGTAAGAGTCAACTGAAGTGTGGTCAGCTCTTAAACTTAAAATGTGGGTGTGCCATCCTGTTTTTCAGATCAGGAACTGAAATCTCTTGGGATGAATCTTGTGCCTGAGTTGTCCAGTGACTGCAATGTTTTTCAGCTTCCAAGACTGAGTTGGGCTCTCTTATGTAGGCTCAAACTAGACAATGCCTTTCATATGATACTAGAAAAAAGTTTCCTTAAGTGCCACCCCGCCTGCAAAAAAAAGTCTGTTTTGTAGACACATGCATTTTGATTCAGTCCCATGTCTTACATCCAAGCAAATTTTGTTTTGTGATTGATCAATGAAAGATAAATGTGGACTTCACTCACCATCAAGTCAGAACCGACTTATAGCAAACCAATCGCCATAAGTTAGAATCGACTTGATTGCACATGATTATAATTATTAACACAGCTTTCAAGGTAAGTGAGATATTTAAGGGGTAGTTTCATCACTTCTATCACCAGGTCTAATTACTTAGTCTCATACCTCTGAAGAAACATACTGGGGGGGGGGGAGGCTACCGGCAGGAAATATACATTTTCTCTAATGTCTAAGACTGCAGTTCCCTAGAGCATTGGTTTCCAGCCCCGGGTAACCCAGGTCTTCTTGGATTGCAACTCACAGAAACTCCAGCCAATACAGCTGAAGATGAAGACTTTTGGGAACAGAAATCAAAGAACACCTGGGTTACCCAAGGTTGGGAACCACTGCCCTAGAATCTAAAAGAAATTGAGTTTTTTTTTTTAATTATATACTTCCTTTTGTGGTTTGTTGGAAACAAAGAGTTTTGGCTCACTTCTCGCAATCATAGTCATTGTTAAATCTTTGAATGAATTATATTCCAGCACTAGTGAAAAGATTACTAATGCCAGTATAATTGTTTTCAGCATTATAAATGTGCAGTTAGTTGGTGGAACAAATAGATTATTGTGTAAAATAGATAAGACTAATTAAGCATGTCAGCTCACCCAAGCCTATTATACAGAACAGTTTATCTCATTTTGTTAAATAGATTACAGCTTACACATAATGCTGTTGTATGCTTAAAACACTGTTAAAAATTAAACTAATTGCTTGACAGGGAAGGCTTAGATGTTCACACATCTGGAAAGATTATACAGAGTATGTATCTGCAAGGCTTCAAAAGACAAATGATAGTGGGATAATTACAGACCTATCAACTTTTTCTATGTTACTAAAAACATCGTTATTTTTCTGAAGTGAATACTTTTTATTTGGCACTAAACATTATTCTGTCTTGTATCATGACTTTACTTGGGAATGAAATTCCACTTAAAATAATATATTTAGGATTAATGCATTATATTCACAGCAGCAGTGACAGTCAGAATCCTGTTGTATTTTTTTGCTGACATAAAGCCAGCAGCCTAACTTTCAGTGGCGAATTGCCTTAAGTGAAGAAGTCAGGGCAGGCATTTTCTATTGACCATTCTGAGTCATGCGGTTGATCTTCAATAGGAAGAGCTTATGCCAATGTACCACTGAAGGTTATATTAACGGAGGTATGCCAACAGGCCCAATTAATAAGATCCTGGCCAACATGTGAAAACTCACCACCATAGCTCTCCTCGGGTTCAGTCATAGCAAGTAGATTGATTTCTTGACCAAACAGCAAAACAGTATGGCTGTTTCTTAGCTAATTTGCCCAAGATTAAGGAAGGGGACTCATTCAATCATTCTCTCAGTTCTCCTGTGAGCCCTTAAACCCTTATCCCTCAACCCCTAGTCTAAGTGCAAAGCTTCCTCCCTCCTTATTGCTTCCCACCTGCTTGACATTAGCTGACACTGATTCTGTGCTCTGTCGTGTGGGAAAGATAAAGGGAAGGAACATCTCTGACACAGCTATGGTCAAAGCTTGGAAATGTTACCGTTTAGGGTCACAAGTACAGAGTTCTGAAATTCTGTAACATTTCCAAGTTCTGGCTGTGACACTGTGGCTGAAAGCCTATTGTGGCAGTTATGCAAAAGGCATAACTTTTAGATGTAAATCACTCTAAGTAGGAAAATCTGCACACTGCTACATGCTGGGTAGCAGAACTCAAGATGCAACAAACAATGCCTACAGACATTTCTTAACTCATGAGTTTTTGTATATGGGAGTTAGGCCTTGTGTGTAATGGACTTCAACCTGTGTTTCCACCAGAGGCACCTAGCTTTGTGTTGTAGAAAGAAGCAGCTCAAATTGTTCCACATCTCCAGAGAAGCAGCAAATCCTGTAACTTCCTTCATACCAATATCTTCTTCTGTGAGGCTGATTTCCACACTAGTCTTTAGCACAGAAAATGAGCACAAGTTAATTTTGCATCAAAATGTGTTTGAGTATTCCTTGAGAGCATGGAGCTTTTGTGACAAGCTAACAAGAAAAGCAGGGAAACTGCTTCAAGAGGTTCACCTGTTGTCCAGTAATGGGCAATCATTTCAGCTTGTTGAGGAGTGCCTTAGGAGAAGAAACACTTACTCTTTTAGTACTGATGGCTAATTCCAGCTAAAACAGACTGCTGAATCAATGGGTTTTACAGAAGTATTGAATTAAAAACGGATTTAGGCCATTGATTGTCATCACTTGCCACAATTTGAGGAAGTGGATATGCAAGGACTCTTATCTCTTTCCAGGATTCAGGTTTTGCTTTGAAGCAGGTGGTGTCAAGTAGCTATTTTTGTGTAATTTGTACCAATCAAGCTAGCCAAGTAGATTTATTTTAGGAGAAAGGCCAAATGGGACAATTGCCACAGATATTGAACATTCTCATTTCAAAAACAAACAAAGCAAGAGTACTGTTTCAATTATTATGCAACTGGCAGCCATAAACAGGCTTACAAGGCAAGTTCAGAGAATGATGCTGTTGTTATTCTAAGGCCAAGTTTATTTTGTAGAATGCTTTAAAATTTTTTTTTACAAATGTTAACAAAATAAAAACAAATTGGTTCATTAATCAGTTGCTTTTTCAATAACTGGAGTGAAACTATAACACTAGAACTTCCACAGAAGTACAATTTAGAGATACTGAGTAGGTATATATAATACTTTATAAACTAATAATAACTGTTTTCCATGATAGAAGAAAGGGCCATAATTAATATTTTAGCTCTCTATGTCTCTTGCAGTAACATATTGGAACCAAGATAGCCTCAAAAATGATCAAGCTTGCCTTCAAGTAATCACCTCACAAATTAAAATGTATGGTCCGGTTAAGCAACTAAGGCTTAAGTTGGTTAATATAACAATGAAATGGATCAAAGTCTGTTGCCCTAGTTAAAACAAAATAGCACATAAAGAGCAACTGCTTTTTCCTTTCTTTTATAGCGCAAAAGTGGGAAGAGCTGAATAATTTATCTGCACTAGGGTCTCTTAAAATATAAAATTGCCATGCACTCATTATATAATGCACTCAACATGCATTACAGCAATGCTGTTGCTGCTGTAACATAGAGTAATTGCTCATTATCACTTACTCTGAAGTTCACAACTCATGTAAATTGATGAATTTAAGGATATTTATTCTCATTGGAGATCATGGGTAGAAAGGGATTGCCCTGACACAAGGATGCCCACCATTAATGCTCGACTGCTATAACTATGAATGGAAACTACCATTTCATAAGCAGATCCTGATAAGGTTCTAACATAATGTTTAAGAGGCACAAGTTGGATGTTGAAATTATACGAGAGGGATCGTATACACTGCCTCCCCATACCCTAAAATTGGCCAGCTCAGCCTCTTCATTCAAAGCACTTAAAAAATGATTCTACCTGATCCAAGCAAACCACAAAACACTTTGCTGGTACAGCTACTCACTTTCATGACATTGTAATGTGTCATATCAGAGGTTGCTGTGACCTACACCAATCTGGAGTTCAACAGTTGTGTTAAATTACAGCTCCCATAATCCCTCAGCAACAGTCCCCTAAGACTGAGTTCAGTGGAGCTTACTTCTAGGTAAATGGAGTTATAATTATCGTTAGTGCCCATTGCAGTTGGTGGAGTGGAATGTGCAACACAATTGAGTGGAGTTGGTAGGAAGAACCAGAAACAAAAGTGGGTGTGTAGATACTTATAAACACGGACAAAACACATGGATGTAGGCAAGCATACGACTATCACACATACACAGGAGATGAACACAGGCATTTACTTGGCCTTGGGTAAGAGGCAAGAGTGGATTGACTGAGGGTAACCCGTGCCTGAGGTGAGACATTGTCCCTTTACCCTAATGGATCATCCTCCACCGGTAACAAATAACAAAGGTTCTTAAAATGGGGAAGAACTTCTCAAAGCAAAAACATGTTACTATATAGTAGTACTTTGGTTTACGAAATTAATACATTATATAGGACGTTAATTTATTCCTCATATTCCTGTGAACAGCACTGCCCCTTGCACAGAAGGGGATGTGGTGGTGCTGCAGGTTAAACTGCAGAAGCCTCTGTGCTCCAAGGTCAGAAGACCTGCAGTCATAAGATCGAATCCACCCAACGGAGTGAGCTCTCGTCACTAGTCCCAGCTCCCGCCAACCTAGCATTTCGAAAGCATGCAAATGTAAGTAGATAAATCTTCGGACAAACGCTAGCTCTATGGTTTGGAAATGGAGATGCGCACTGCCCCCTGGGGTTGGACACGACTGGACAAGGGGAACCTTTATTTTGGG